>NC_048307.1:40143648-40281585 GCF_013100865.1 Trachemys scripta elegans
CCCCCCCCACACCCCAACTCCGCCCCCTTCGTCCCCCATTGGATCCCTCCCCAAATCCCTGACCTGACCCCGCCTCTTCCCCAAGCACTCTCTGGGCACGCTGCAGCCAGCCCGGTCTGCTCCCCTGGCCGCAGCTGGCTCAGCGTGTGGGGCGGGTGACTGAGGAGGGACCGGAAGCCGGAGCTTGGCTGCTGGTGTGCAGAGCCTCTTCCTCAGCGGGTGGGGGAGCCGGTCCCCTGCCCGTCCCGCTGCAGGGATGAGGCGCACTGGGCTGGGTAGTGAGCGGCGGCGGCGGGAGGGGCCCGGCCTGGGCTGGGGCGAGCGAGACGCGTTTGCAGCCGCCAAGCCAGGGGTTCCCAAGGCGAGGCAGGAGCTCAGCCCCTCCGTGGCCGCGCGTCTTCCCGGGACCTCGTCTGCCTCTCGAGCCGCCCCGGGGCCCCTCCGCCGGCAGCCGAGTCCAGCCCAGGCCCGCAAACGCCGCATCTTAGCGCCACTCTCCGCGCCCAGCGCTGCCCGGCCCCCTCCAGCCCGGCCCTGCACGCCAGCAACCGGAGCAGCCCCCAGCTCGGGAAGGGGTTTCTCAAACCTGCCCCCGCGGGCCGCCCAGCCCGAGACACCTTCCACGCTGGGCTGCGCCGCCCTTCGGCTCTGCGGGCCCAGCCACCGCTGGAAGTTGGCCCGGGGCGCTGCTTGCTGGGTGTGTTGGACTCTAATCTGGCCTGGGGGCAAGTCCCGGACAGTCCAGTGGCCCGGGGGAGCCGGAAAGGAGGACTGGCTTTCCTCACGGGGTGGTCGGGGGTTGGGGAGCTTTGGTCTGGGGACACCAGAGCTGTTAGGGGAGAAAGGGGCTGGTCTAGTGACTAGTGGAGCTGTGCAGGGCTCTGTGTGTGTGCCTGGGACGGGGTGACCGGTGTGGGTGTGGGTGTGTGTTGGGGGGGCAAGCAGGGTGGGCACGGGCCCACGGCGGCTGAGCTGTGGCAGAGTGTCTCCGAGACAGGCAGAGGCAAGCTGGGGGGGGGGGGGGGGGGGCGCCGGCGGCTTTTTTTTTTTTTCCCCCCCCCCCCCCCCCCGCGTCCCAATATTTCACCTGGGTGATCTGGTCACCCTACTTCCACACCCCATAAATTTTGGGGTGTGTGACATTCCCCTCTGGTGTTATCTGGACCGGTGATCTGTTAGGTCACCCCAATCCTTGACTCTGGGAACCAGCTTTACCCTGCTCTGCTGTGAGAACTCCCACTCTTGGGCTGTTCATGCACAGCCTCTGGCATGTAAGCTGCTCCCTGGATTGTGCAACCTAATGACACTAGCCAATATCTCCGGTTCTAGACACAACCTAGGAACCTCCATCTTGCAGTGTCCAATTATGCCTGCTGGACGCTGCAAGCTTATATGAGTTCATCAATTTAACAAAGAAATTGATATGTACCAGGCTTGTTATCCCGAGGGCAGTCTCTGACACACTTCAAACCAAACGCATTGCTTCAGGTAGAATAAACAAACAGATTTATTAACCACAAAGATGGATTTTAAATGTTTATAAGTCAAAGCATAACCAGTCAGATTTGGTCAAATGAAATAAAAGCAAAACGCATTCTAAGCTGATCTTAACACTTTCAGTGCCCTTACAAACTTAGGTGGTTCTCACCACAGGCTGGCTGGTTGCCCATCAGCCAGGCTCTCCCCTTTGATCAGCGCTTCAGTCACGTGGTCATCTGTAGATGGAGGGGGAAGAGAGAGAAAGAGCATGGCAAAGTTTCTCCCTTTTATCATGTTCTTTCTTCCCTCTTGGCTTTGCTCCCTCTTCAGAGTCAGGTGAGCATTACCTCATCGCAGTCCCAAACTGACCAAAGGAAGGGGGGTGACTCACTTGAGAGTTCAACAGATCCTTTGTTGTTGCCTAGGCCCTTGTCCTTTGTTCCTGTGAGGCTGGGCTGGGTTTGTCCCATAGATGCCCTGATGAGGTGTGAACTGCCCCTCTGTTTTTTCCTGGGCTTGCTTTAAGTCATGAGGATACATTTTCAGTCTCATAACTATATACATGAAATTATAACCTATAACATTACTATAACATTATTGTAACAATTATTGTAATAATTACTATAACATCACTATAACAACAATGCTCAGTGCATCATGAGGCTTCCGAGGACACCCGACATGACAAACTTTGCATTAGATACCTAAGGATGAACATGGGGGTGCTGGGTGTTCTCTCGAGGTACACAACATCACAGCATGCCCTGCGCTTCACAGGTCATCCTCTTATTTCCCCTTATTCTCATTAGAATCTATGTAAACAAGTGCCCCTGGCAGCCTGTGGTTACTGCAGAATTTCCCGTGAGGTGTCTTGCAGTCTAGACGAGTACATTATGGCATATTTTCCTGAACACCAAACACTGGCACATTCTTTACAGTAATCTTATAACTTTACTAGTACAGAGTAACTCCTGGGTCATTTCCTCATGTCAATATTTCTTTAGGCCTACTGTCTAAGTGGCTTAGCCAAAACCTTACAGGCCTCAGCCTGTAGGCCTTGCATTACTTTACTTATGTACCCAGTACAAACATTACTCATAAATGCTTATCAGCCTCACACTCATATCATACTACCCTACTTCAATCTATCATCACATATTAATTAATTATAATTAACCACAACAATAAATTCCTCTAGTAGATTGGTTACAGCTTCCAAGAGGGACACCCAAGGAGCAGTCCTGCTCCTCCTGTTCTACAGTAGATGTACCTCACTAGTGATTTTCCAAGGCAGCCTCAAAAAAAGCACTGATAATAACGCAGCCAAGAGATCGCCAGGCATGGACCACCATGGTGCAATTCACAACCAGGAGGAAAAAGCACCTTTCAACTGTGCCAAAGTACTGGGATAAAAACTGTTACACAGCCTTCTTAGGGTGACCACCTGTCCCATATTGGGCAGGACAGTCCTGAAATGCATCGTTCAAGTCCCAGTCCTGGGCTGAATGACTCTGGGACAGCATTTTTCCCGGATTCCTGGCAGTGCCACTCCACACTTGCCCAGGCTCAGGGGGTGGCACTAGCCACTTCATGGGCTGGGGGGTGTGGGCTGAGGTGAGCCTTAGGCCCCTCTTGCCATGTGGCCCTGCTCCCTGCTTCTCCTCTCCCCACTAGGCCCTGCCCCCTAGCCAGTCCAGAAGCTGTAACTGGGCCATGATAAGAGTTGCCAAGGGAGCCTGGGCCACTGTGGGGAGCCCCAGACCCTCCATCTTCCCAGGGCACTGCATTCTGGGGTACAGGAACATGGGCCGGGGGATGCTCTCAGGCACCCTGGCCCCCACCCAGGGCAGGTGGAGGGACTGGGGCTCCCCACAGAGGCCTGGACTACCTGGGTGGCTCTTACCATGGCCTGGCTTTGGCTTCTGGCCTAGCCAGGGGGTGGGGCCTTGGGGTGGAAGGGAAAAAGGAACATGGGGTGGAGGTTTCAGGGGGGAAGAGGAGGAGCAGGTGACGAGGCCATGATGGGGGGCAGGGCTCCTGCATGTGTCCCGCTTTTGCCTTTTGAAAAGGTGGTGACCCTAAGCCTTCCTGTTTCCTTAGCAATGTGTGCAGTGTCCTAACAGTCAGCAGCTATTGACTGATGTGCATAGCTAAGAGCTATTATAACTGTTTTCTATGCAGTTTGCCTTTAAATTTCTACAGCATCTATCATCTTCTCAGTTGGAAGATCTATTCTGGAGGAAAAGTTCAATTCAAGCTAGTTGCTTCTACAGAGTGAGTCACACCCACTTTGCACCTCCCCCTTGGAGACTTTACATTCATTCTTTCTTGTTTTTGTGTTCTCCTTCATTTAAAATAAAAGTCATCCTGATTGAAAGGATGCAGTTATGCTTCGTGTATGGGAAGTATGGCCTTGCAAAGTGCATGCTTCTGAGAAAGAGGATTTATAAATCTGGAAGGAAAATGTTTTAGACTCAATAACATTTTCTATTGTACAGCTAGAGTAGTTTTAAATGGTCATAAATGCTCTCATTTTCAGCCAAGTTGAAATCAAGTCTAGGTTAAAACTATTTGTTCTATTTATTATTTGATGGACATCATCATTGGAACCAATTGAAAAATGGTAAGTATTATCTGGGAGAAAATAGAAAATAAATGCTGGGGGGAGGGAGGGTTGGAAAGTTTTCATGGACTTTTTTCTGTTTTTGATTAAATGGGGAAAAAAACAGTTTCTGTTCTGTTTTTTGACAATTTGGAAAATTTCAATGAAAGAAGCCTCTTTCTTTTTGGGACAAAAAGCCATTTTTTCATCAAAAAATTGACACACATTTTGATCTACTGTAGATGCTGCCTTTTGTCAAATAATTAAGTTGATGAGCTGGATTTTCTGGTACTTGACCAGCCATTTGCAGACAGCCACCGAACAGAGAAAAGGGCTAAATTATTGCAGCTACTATAATGCCCTCTTGGCTACTTACTCACCCCCCTTTCCTTCCTGCATCAGAATTTTTGACTCCTAATGTAACAGAAATAAGACTAATTCAACCAATACACTGTTTGCTGTGCTTTGTTTGCCTGGCTCAAAGCATGTGACAACAGGGATGTTGGATGGCTTATAACTATCATACCAATGTCCCAGCTAGTTAATTAAACATTAATGTCCCAGATCCTCAAAGGAATTTAGGTGCTGAACTCCCATTGAAATCAATGGGAGTTTGGCACCTAAATACCTTTGATAATCAGGATCAAAGTCCTTTTATTTATGGCCTAGTGGATAGAGCCCTGGACTGGGACCCTAGAGACCTGGGGTCTACCCCAGTTTCTGCAGTTGGCCTGCTGTGTGATCTTGGGCAAATCACTTCCTTCTGTGTGCACCTCAGTTTCCCCAGCTCTCATAGCCTTTAAGGCCAAAAGAGACTATCATGATTATCTAGTCTGATCTCCTGAGCAATGCAGGCCACAGACCCTCACCCCTCCACTCCTGTAATAGACCCCTAACCTCTGCTGAGTTATCAACATCCTCAAATCGTGGTTTAAAGACTTCAAATTACAGAGAATCCACCATTTGCTCCAGTTCAACCCAGCAAGTGACCCAGGCCCCATGCTGCAGAGGAAGGTGAAAAATCCTAGGGTCTCTGCCAATCTGACCAGTGGGAAAATTCCTTCCCAACACCAAATATGGTGATCAGTTAGACCCTGAACAGGTGGGTGAGACACCCAGCCAGACCCCTGGGAAAGAATTCACTGACGTAACTCGGAGCCCTCTCCATCTAGTGTCCCGTCACCAGCGACTGGAGATATTTGCTACTAGCAGTTGCGGACGGACCATATGCCGTTGTAGGCAGTCTCATCATAACATGCCCATCATAAATTTATCAAGCTCAGTCTCATTGGCAGGGGGTGGAGCCCCCCTTCAGGAAGGCTAGCTCCTGGCTCTGCCCACTCCCCCGCCCATTCCCCTGCAACTGTCACCTGATGTGCTGAGACTACCTCTGAGCCCATTTTCTCTGCCAGTTTGGGCCTCCAGAACCCTGCCTTGTTGAGCCAGACACGCCAGTTTGCTCCAGCACAGACCCAGGGTCTGAACCACATCCCCCAAAGCTGTAGACTTAACTGAAAACAGCTTAAGAAGTGTTCCTGTTTCCAACACCCAGACACCCAGCTCCCAATGGGATCCAAACCACAAATTAATCTGTTTTACTCTGTATAAAGCTTATACAGGGTAAACTCATAAATTGTCTGCCCTCTATAACACTGATAGAGAGATATGCACAGCTGTTTGCTCCCCCAGGTATTACTTACTTACTCTAGGTTAATTAATAAGCAAAAGTGATTTTATTAAGTATAAAAAGTGCCTAATACATTAAGAAACTGATTACAGATAAAATCTCACCCTCAGAGATGTTCCAATAAGCTTCTTTCACAGACTGGACTCTTTCCTAGTCTGGGCCCAATCCTTTCTCCTGGTGCAGTTCTTGTTAGCTTCAGCTCAAGTTGTAACTAGGGGATTTCTCATGACTGGAACCTCCTTTGTTCTGTTCCACCCCCTTATATAGCTTTGGCACCAGGTGGAAATCTTTTGTCTCTCTGGGTCTCCACTCCTCCTTCTAAATGGAAAAGCACCAGGTTTAAGATGGATTCCAGTACCAGGTGACATGGTCACATGTCCTGGGAGACCCCAAGCCTTCATTCTTTCTGGCCTGACTCACAGGAAGCCTTGCAAGTAAACAGAGCCATTTACAACCAGTTGTCCTAGTTGATGGGAGCCATCATGATTCCAAACCACCATTAATGGCCCAACTTCACATAATTACAATAAGACCTCAAAGTTATAGTTCATATTTCTAGTTTCAGATACAAGAATGATACATTTATACAAATAGGATGACCACATTCAGTAGATTATAAGCTTTGTAATGAGACCTTTTGCATGAAGCATATTCCAGTTATATTATATTCCCACTCATTAGCATATTTTCATAAAATCATATGGAGTTCAACATCACACACCCCCTTCCCAAAGGACGCCCAAGCACCCCCATTCCTTGGCCGAACTGGCCGGAGGCCTGAATGCCCCCCCTCGGCCAGAGGAACCCCAAGCCTCTCCTTCCCCCTGCCAGGAGGTGCCCCAGGCCCTGCCCTGCCTGGAGGAGCCCCGAGCCAGCTGCACCACATGTCCCCAGACCCCATGCCACCACGGGGAAAAGCATCTTGGACTCTCCTCCATAAGAAACTTTTGCTATGCCCCATGCAAGTTCCAGGGAGGCGGAGGAGGCAGTATTTGCTACTCAGCTTCCTGGGTTCATCAGTAATCTCTGTGAGTCCAGGGAGATTGCTGATGAACCCAGGAAGCTGAATAGCATATACTGCCTCCTCAGCCACCCTGGAACCTGCATGGGGCATAATAAAACAAAAACTTCCCCGCCAAACCCTGCAACCGGGGGTCCGGCAGCAGCGGTAGAGCCAGGGCGGCTGAACCTCCCCAGGCCTATTATACCCACCACCCATGCTCAGTCTTGAAGCCAGTTAGGTCCTTTGCCCCCACTGGTCCCCTTGTAAGGCTATTCCAGAACTTCACTCCTCTGATGGTTAGAAACCTTGATCTAATTTAAAGCCTAAACTTATTGATGGCTAGTTTATATCCATTTGTTCTGGTGCCAACATTGGCCCTAACCTTAGATAACTCTTCTTCCTCCCTGATATTTATCTCTGTGATGTATTTATAAAGAGCAATCATATCTCCCCATAGCCTTTGTTTTTTAGGCTAAACAAGCCAATCTCCTTAAGTCTTCTCTCTTAAGGCAGGTTCTCCATTCCTGTGATCATCCTCTTAGCCCTTCTCTGCACCTGTTCCAGTCTGAATTAATCTTTCTTAAACATGGGAGACCAGAATTGCACACAGTATTCCAGCTAAGGTCTCATCAGTATCTTGTGTAATGATACTAACGCTTCCCTATCTCTACTAAAAAACCCTCAGCTGATGCATCCTATGATCACATTAGCCTTTTTCGTGGCTGCATGACATTGGCGGCTCATAGTCAACTTGTGATCAACCAATACACCCAGGTCTTTCTCTTCCTCTGTCGCTTCCAACTTGTAAGGCCCCAGATTATAGCAAAAATTCTTGTTGTTAGTCCCTAAATGCACTTTGCACCTTGCACTTTGCCTTATTAAATTTCATCCCATTTTTGTTACTCCAATTTTCAAGGTTGTCCAAATCTTGTATGATATTCTGGTCCTCCTCCATATTGGCAATACCTCCCAACTCGGTGTAATCAGCAAATTTTGTTTGCACACTCCCACTTTTTGTGTCAAGGTCATTAATCTGTAAAATGGGGATTGTGATGGGTTGGATCACAGAAACCCTGTTGGGGCTGCCAACTGATGTGCTAAGACTACTTCTGCCCCTGCTTTCCCTGCCAGCTTGGGACTCCAGCATCCTGTCTTGTTGAGCCAGACATGCCAGTCTGCTCTAACACAGACCCAGGGTCTGAACCACGTTCCCCAAAGCTGCAGACTTAACTGAAAGCAACTTAAGACGTGTTCCTGTCTTTAACACTCAGATGCCCAACTCCCAATGGGGTCCAAACCCCAAATAAATCCGTTTTACCCTGTATAAAGCTTATACAGGGTAAACTCATAAATTGTTTGCCCTCTATAACACTGATAGAGAGATATACACAGCTGTTTGCCCCCACACCAGGTATTAATACATACTCTAGGTTAATGAATAAGTAAAAAGTGTTTTTATTAAATACAGAAAGTAGGATTTAAGAGGTTCCAAATAATAGCGACAGAACAAAGTGAATTACCAAGTAAAATAAAATAAAACACGCAAGTCTAAGCCTAGTACAGTAATAAAACTGAATACTGATAAAATCTCACCCTCCGAGATCATAGTATCATAGAATATTAGGGCTGGAAGGGACCTCAGGAGGTCAACTAGTCCAACCCCCTGCTCAAAGCAGGACCAATCCCCAGACAGATTTTTACCCCAGTTCTCTAAATGGCCTCACAACCCTGGGTTTAGCAGGCCAATGCTCAAACCACTGAACTATCCCTCCCCACAATAAGTTTCTTTCACAGACTGGACACGTTCCTAGACTGGGCACAGTGGCGTAGCCAGGTTCTAAGTGCAGGGGGAGCAAACATAAAAAAGGCGCCCCCCCTTGGCTCCTCCTCTGGCCACGCCCCCCGGCTCCTCCTCCGGCCATGCTGCGTCCCCCCCCCTTGGCTTCTCCGGCCACGCTGTGGTCATGCTGTGCCCCCCCCTGGGAGGAGCTTGGTCCGGGGGGAGGGGGCCGGGTGCGGCCCGGCCCGGCTGAGGAAGTTTTTAGGGTGTGGTCGGAGGGGGGGAAAAGAGGCAAGAAAGTTTCATGCCCCCCCGGGGGGGACTCACCAGCTGCCAAGTGACCTTGGAGGAAGCTATGACATTGCACCGGGCGGCTGCCACGGGAAGGGGAGGGGAGAGGCATGCGGGAAGCTCCAGGCAGGCTGGAGTCTCGGACATGATGTGAGCGGGGAGTGGACGGTCGGTCCCTGACCCCCCCCGACACCCCGCTAATTGGCTCATTATGTCCGTGCATACCTGGTTGCCCAGGTGCCTCTGATGAGCGACCTCCTCCTCCCCCACAGCGCCAGGGCGCCCACCTCCTGCTGGTTCCTGCTGAGTCCAGTGCGACCTAGGAGCCGGCTCCCCACAGGGAATGGAGTCTGTCCCCGTGGCTCAGGTGGGGAGCTTCCAGCTCGTCTCCTCCTGGGCTGGGAGCAAGTGCTGGGCTCACCGTTCCTCCTCCCCAGCAGGGGCTCAGGTAGAGCGGGCTGGCAGTGAGGGCTCGCTGGGGCTGCCGGCTCCTCCTGGCAGAGCAGCAGGCGCAGCCTTCGGGGGGGCTGGAGGGCTCCTCATGGCGGAGGTGGGGGGAGAGCCCCACGGCTCCGGCCTCATTCCGGGAGCAGGGGGTGGCTGCGCGCCCTGGCTTGTAGCAGGTGTCCCCGCCCCACCCGGGGGGGGGGTGACTGGCTGACGGACGGGGCAGATGTCCTGCCTCCAACCCTCTGCTACGCTACTCTGCCCACCTCAGCCTGCACGGGACTCGCTTCCCGTGTGACCAGGCAGACCCCTTATGGAGACCAAGCAGCCGGTACATCCCCCTGCGGGGGGCGCTGCTCAGGGGGCACTTTGCACCCTACTGCCCGGAGAGCTGGAGCAGCAGCAGCTCCTGTGCCCGGGCAGCGGCAGTGCCTCCTCCCGTCCCTCATTTTCTTCTCCCGTGCTCCAAGCCGGGCGCCCCGCTGCAGCCCCTCCATGCCACGAAGCCACCGGCGCTCTGCCTAGTGCCGGAATGTCTTGAGCTGCCACCACAGCAGCTTCCCCCCTCCCGCCGCCACGCAGGGACCCAGAGCTCCGGCAGCTGCTTTTGAAAAATGTGCTGAGCTTCCCCTGCACCCCCCTAGCTATGCTACTGACTGGGCACAATCCTTTCCCCTGGTACAGCCCTTGTTCCAGCTCAGGTGGTAGCTGGGGGATTTCTCACGATGGCCGCCCCCTTTGTTCTGTCCCACCCACTTATATATCTTTTGCATAAGGCAGGAATCCTTTGTCCCTCTGCATTCCCACCCCTCCTTCTCAATGGAAAAACACCAGGTTAAAGATGGATTCCAGTTCAGGTGACATGATAACTTCACTCTAAGACTTCATGACCCACTTGCCAGCACACACATATACAGGAAGACTTACAAGTAAAATAGAGCCATCTACAGTCAATCATCCTGGTTAATGGGAGCCATTAAGATTCCAAACCACCATTAATGGCCCACACTTTGCATAACTACAATGGGACCTCAGAGTTATATTTCATATTTCTAGTTTCAGATACAAGAGTGATACATTTATACAAATAGGATGACCACACTAAGTAGATTATAAGTTTTGTAATGATACCTTACAAGAGACCTTTTGCATGAAGCATATTTTAGTTACATTATATTCACACTCATCAGCATACTTTCATAAAATCATATAGAGTGCAACGTCACACGGATAATAATGATACTGACCTCTTTTGTGATCTATCCAGGAAAAGCGCTAGGTATAATTATTTATTCTGCCCTTCCCAAATCTGAGGGGAGGGGCCAAAATGACAATGAAGAACAAATTAAAAACATGTAACACAGTCATAAACGTCAATAACTAAAGTAGCTTGGTTCAAAAATTAGTTACTGAGGCCTAGATCCTCAAGGTATTTAGGCTCCTAACTTCCATTGAAATCAATGGGAGTTGGGAGCTTACATACCTTGAAGATCTGGGCCTTACTTACTAGGCCCTGTCTCCTCACTGACCTTCTCTTTACCCAAATTATTTCAATTTCTTGTTACTGGAATGGTTAACTATTCCAGCTCATAGCAGCAGCTGGTTCCCAGCTTTGGGCCCACACCTCAAGGCACATGGGAAAGGAAGAAGCCCAGGTGTGACAAAGTGGGGAGCTTTCTTAATATTTTGTATGAATACTGTGTGTTTCTCCTATGTGCTGAATGTTTAACAAGGTGGTGGGAAAAGGTGGTTTATTATTGAAAGATGATCAGGTGTGACTGACACCTAGCATGGGTGGTGGCTATAAGAGGCTTGGGAAGGCTAAGCCTCCCCAAATGGGGCAAGAAATACCAGATGCAGTGCACCTCTCTTTGGAGGTGTGCTGGCCCTCCACCTTTGGAGATCCACCACCAAAACCTCCCGAGAAGTGTGGGGGCCACTGGCGCCCGGACTGTGGCCCCACCTGCACTCCACCTCTAGGCCCCACCCGTTTGGCCTCTTCCCTCGAGGCCCCCCACTCCCACAGCTTGCTCCCCCTCACCTTCACTCACTCACTCACTCATTTTCACTGGGCTGGAGCAGGGAGTTGTGGTGCAGGAGCGGGTGAGGACTCTGGGGTGTGGCCAGGGATAAGGGGTTTGGGGTGCAGGAGGGGGCTCTGGGCTGTGGCCAAGGGGTTCTGGAGAACTCTCCAGGCTGAGGCAGGGGGTTGGCATGTGAGGGGGATATGGGCTCTGGGCTGGGGGTGCAGACTCTGGGGTGGGGCCATAAATGAGTGGTTGAGGTTGTGGAAGGGGGTTCTGGGCAGTGGGTTGGGGTGCAGGTGGGGTGCAGGGTCCAGCTGGGAATGCAAGCTCTGGGGTAGGGCCAGGGATGAGGGGTTTGAGGTACAGGAGGGGGCTCCGGGTTGTAGCTGAGGGGTTCGGTGTGCAGAAGGGGGCTCAGAGCTGGGACAGGAGGTTGGGGTGCAGGGTGCAGGCTCCGGGTGGCGTTTACCTCAGGCGACTTCCTGGAAGTGGTGACATGTCCCTTGGCTCCTATGCAGACGCATGGCCACGTGGTTCTGTGTGATGCCTCCACTAGCAGATTCACCCTCCACAGCTCCCATTGTATGCAGTTCCCAGCCAATGGGAGCTGCAGAGTTGGCGCTCAGGGTTGGGATCACGCACGGAGCCCCCATGGTCACCCTTCCACCTTGGAGCCAAGGGACATGTCGCCATTTCTTGGGAGCTTCACGGAGCCAGACAGTCCTGCTCCAACTGGACTTTTAACGGCCCGGTGAGCAGAGCTGACCGGAGACACCAGGGTCCCTTTTTGAGTGGGTGTTCCGGTTGCGAACTGGACACCTGGCAAGCCTATTCCAGAGCCGTGTGAGAGCACTGGACCTGTAGAGCCGTGACATGAGGTAACCTCTCAGGTACTCAATTGCCCTTGTCCTCAGGGAGTGATCACTGAAATGCTTTGCAGTCTTAACTGCAATGTTTCCTATGGAGCTAATGTACGCCATATATAAAGCAGGGACTTTCATAGTTGGGGAGATGCTGGAAGCTGCTGGTTTATCCTGTACTAATCTGGATCCCCTTTATTATTGAAAGCATTTGTGTTTGCTGATCAGTATTCTCCCTTACAATTCAGTGACTGCTTCATAATCCCGCAGCAAGAGTGTAATCCTCCTTTTCATCATACGACTGCAGAAAGATGAATGGCTGAGGCCTGGTCTACACTACGGGTTTAGGTCGACTTTAGCAGCGTTAAACCGAATTAAGCCTGGACACGTCCACACAACGAGGCCCTTTCTTTCGACTTAAAGGGCCCTTTAAACCGGTTTCTTTACACCACCTCCGACGAGGGGATTAGCGATAAAACCGGCCTTTGCGGGTCGGAATTGGGGTAGTGTGGACGGAATTCGATGTTATTGGCTTCCGGGAGCTATCCCACAGTGCTTCATTGTGACCGCTCTGGACAGCGCTCTCAACTCAGATGCACTGACCAGGTAGACAGGAAAAGACCCGCGAAGGTTTGAATTTCATTTCCTGTTTGCCCAGCGTGGAGAGCACAGGTGACCACGCAGAGCTCATCAGCACAGGTAACCGTCATGGAGTCCTCCCAGGATCGCAAAAGAGCTCCAGCATGGACCGAACGGGAGGTACGAGATCTGCTCGCCATATGGGGAGATGAAGCAGTGATAGCTGAACTCCGTAGCAGTAAAAGAAATGGAAAAGTATTAGAAAAGATCTCCAAGGCCATGAAGGACCGAGGCCATAACAGGGACACACAGCAGTGCCGCGTGAAAATTAAGGAGCTAAGGCAAGCCTACCACAAAGCCAGAGAAGCAAACGGAAGGTCCGGGGCAGAGCCGCAAACTTGCCGCTACTACGCGGAGCTGCATGCGATCCTAGGGGGTGCAGCCACCACTACCCCAACCGTGTGCTATGACTCTCTCACTGGAGAAACACACAGGGAAGACGGTTCGGGGAACGAGGAAGATGACGATGGAGGTACTGTAGGTAGCTCACAGCAGCAAGGAAGCGGAGAAACCGGTTTCCCCAACAGCCAGGATCTGTTTGTTACCCTGGACCTGGAACCAGTAACCTCCGAACTCACCCAAGACCCTCAGGGCACACAGGAGACCTCTGGTGAGTGTACCTTTGTAAATATTTGTAAACATTACACATGGTTTAAAAGCAAGCGTGTTTAATGATTAATTTGCCCTGGCAATCGCGGCCAGTACATCTACTGGAAAAGTCTGTTAACGTGTATGGGGATGGAGCGGAAATCCTCCAGGGACATCTCCAGAAAGCTCTCCTTTATGTACTCCCAAAGCCTTTGCAAAAGGTTTCTGGGGAGGGCTGCCTTATCCCGTCCGCCATGGTAGGACACTTTACCACGCCAGGCCAGTAGCACGTAGTCTGGAATCATTGCATAACAAAGCATGGCAGCGTATGGTCCCGGTGTTTGCTGGCATGCAGACAATATCCATTCCTTGTCTCTCTTTGTTATCCTCAGGAGAGTGATATCATTCACGGTCACCTGGTTGAAATGGGGTGATTTTATTAAGGGGACATTCAGAGGCGCCCGTTCCTGCTCTTCTGAACAGAAATGTTCCCCGCTGTTAACCATGCGGTGGAGGGGAGGGGTGAAGTGATCATCCCAGAGAATCGTGTGTGTGTGTGTGTGGGGGGGGGTGGTTTACTTGTGTTTGTGCCGCATGTTAACCGGGAAACTGCAGCCCCCTCCTTTTACATTGAAACCCCATTTTAAATGGACAACCCAATTCATCCTTGAGATGGGAAATGCGCTGCTGTTTGCAACCTTTCCCGCATGTTAAGAAGGTTAAATAAGCCAAAACACTGTGGCCTACGATGGCTGCCTGCAAGCCGAAATATGCGACCTTGTAATGAAAGAGTGTACCCATTGTTCCCTAAAATGTGTCTTTTTTAACCACCTCTCCCTTCTCCTCCACCAGCTGCAAATGTTTCTCCTTCGCAGAGGCTCGTGAACATTAGAAAGAGAAAACGTAAGACGAGGGACGAGATGTTCACGGAGCTGCAGATGTCCTCCCACGCTGATAGAGCACAGCAGAATGCGTGGAGGCAGTCAATGTCGGAGATGAGAAAAGTCCAACATGAACGAGAGGAGAGGTGGCGGGCTGAAGACGATAGGTGGCGTCAGCTTGCAGACAGACGGCAAGAGGCAATGCTCCGTCTGCTGGAGCATCAAAGTGATATGCTCGAGCGTATGGTTGAGTTGCAGGAAAGGCAGCAGGAGCAGAGACCGCCGCTACAGCCCCTGTGTAACCAACAGCCCTCCTCCCCAAGTTCCATAGCCTCGTCACCCAGACGCCCAAGAACACGGTGGGGGGGCCTCCGTCCACCCAGTCACTCCACCCCAGATGATCGCCCAAGCATCAGAAGGCTGGGCTTCAATAAGAGTTAAAGTTTTAAAATGCAGTGTGTCCTTTTCCATCCCTCCTCCCCCACCCATCCCTGCTACCTTGGCAATTATCCCCCTACCTCTGTAAGGAACTAATAAAGAATGCATGAATGTGAAAAAACAATGACTTTATTGCCTCTGCAAGCGGGAGGGGAGGGGAGGGTGGGGTGGGGTGGTTGGTTTACAGGGAAGTAGAGTGAACCGGGTCGGGGGGGGGGGTTGGAGGGTTCATCAAGGAGAAACAAACAGAAGTTTCACACAGTAGCCTGGCCAGTCACAAAACTCGTTTTCAAAGCTTCTCTGATGCGCACCGCGCCCTGCTGTGCTCCTCTAACCGCCCTGGTGTCTGGCTGCGCGTAATCAGCGGCCAGGCGAGTTGCCTCAACCTCCCACCCCGCCATAAATGTCTCCCCCTTACTCTCACAGATATTGTGGAGCGCACAGCAAGCAGCAATAACAATGGGGATATTCTTTTCGCTGAGGTCTGAGCGAATCAGTAAGCTGCGCCAGCGCGCTTTTAAACGTCCAAATGCACATTCCACCACCATTCGGCACTTGCTCAGCCTGTAGTTGAACAGGTCCTGACTCCTGTCCAGGCTGCCTGTGTATGGCTTCATGAGCCATGGCATTAAGGGGTAGGCTGGGTCCCCAAGGATCACGATAGGCATTTCAACATCCCCAATGGTCACTTTCTGGTCCGGGAAGAAAGTCCCTTCCTCCAGCTTTCGAAACAGAGCAGAGTTCCTGAAGACGCGAGCATCATGTACCTTTCCCGGCCATCCCACGTTGATGTTGGTGAAACGTCCCTTGTGATCCACCAGGGCTTGCAGCAGCATTGAAAAGTACCCCTTGCGGTTTATGTAGTCGGTGGCTTGGTGCTCCGGTGACAAGATAGGGATATGGGTTCCGTCTATGGCCCCGCCACAGTTTGGGAATCCCATTTCAGCAAAACCATCCACTATTGACTGCACGTTGCCCAGAGTCACTACCCTTGCTATCACCAGGTCTTTCATTGCCCTGGCAAATTGGATCACAGCAGCCCCCACAGTAGATTTGCCCACTCCAAATTGATTCCCGACTGACCGGTAGCTGTCTGGCGTTGCAAGCTTCCACAGGGCTATTGCCACTCGCTTCTCAACTGTGAGGGCTGCTCTCATCTTGGTATCCTGGCGTTTCAGGGCAGGGGAAAGCAAGTCACAAAGTTCCATGAAAGTGCCCTTACGCATGCGAAAGTTTCGCAGCCACTGGGAATCGTCCCATACCTGCAGCACGATGCGGTCCCACCAGTCTGTGCTTGTTTCCCGGGCCCAGAATCGGCGTTCCACGGTATCAACCTGCCCCAGTAACACCATGATTTCCACATTGCTGGGGCCTGTGCCTTGTGAGAGGTCTATGGCCATGTCAATTTCCTCATCACTCTCGTCGCCGCGCTGCAATCGCCTCCTCGCCTGGTCCGGGTTTCGCCTTGGCATGTTCTGGCTCTGCATGTACTCCAGGACAATGCGCGTGGTGTTCATAGTGCTCATAATTGCCGCGGTGATCTGAGCGGGCTCCGTGATCCCAGTGCTAGCTATGGCGCCTGGTCAGAAAAAAGGCGCGAAAGTAGTATCTGATGGACCAGGAGAAGGAGGGCGGGAGGGAGGGAGGGCCGAGTGACGACATGGCGTACAGGTACAGGAACAGGGAGAAACACAAACAACTGTCACACAGAATGGTCCCCCCAAAGATTAAACTGGAAACCCTGGGCTTAGCAGGCCGTTGATTTCACGGAGGAAGGGGAAGCAAATGAACACAGAACAAATCTATTTTTTACATCTTAAGGTGGCAGCCGACGCTGCAGCATGAGTGACAGCCATACCAGTATGACGATGACGGATACCAATCATAATATGCCATCATCTGCCAAAAGGCAAGGGGCTGCTGCTGTGTAGCAATGCAGCCCCACGTCTGCCAGCCCCACGTCCGCCAGCACCCAGCATCGCCCTCGGCCTCTTCTGGGTGCTTAGCAGACAATATTGGGCAATTGGCAGAAAATAGTATATTATGACTGGTAACCGTCATCATCGAAACAGTAGCATGTCTGCCCAGGTGGCCATGATTGACAGCCATACCAGTACGACGACGACGGGTACCAGTCATAATATACCATCGCCTGCAAGGGGCTGGTGCAATGCAGCACTACGGCTGCCAGCCCCACGGCTATCACTCATGCTACACCGTCTACCGCCAAAAGGCAGTTAGCAGCTGCTGCTGTGTAGCAATGCAGTCCCACGTCTGCCGGCACCCAGAGGACATATGGTGACGGTGAGCTCAGCTGAGCTGAGCGGGCTCCATGCTTGCCGTGGTATGTTGTCTGCACAGGTAACCCAGGTAAAAAGGCGCGAATCTATTGTCTGTCGTTGCTGTGACGAGGGGGGAGGGGCCTGACGACATGTACCCAGAACCGCCCGCGACACTGTTTTGCATCATCCGGGCATTGGGATCTCAACCCAGAATTCAAAGAAAAGGCGCGAACCGCTTCTCGGCTCGAGCTGTGGCGCAAACGTAGTATCTGACGGCCTAGGGGAAGGAGGGAGGGGGGCCGAGTGACGACATGGCGTACAGGCACAGGGAATTAAAATAAAGAACGGTGGCTGTGCATCAGGGAGAGACACAAACAACTGTCACAGACTGGTCCCCCCCAAAGATTAAACTGAAAACCCTGTTGACGGAGGGAGGGGGAAGCAAATGAATACAGAGAAAATCTATTTTTTACATCTTAAGACGACGGTGCAGCGTGACTGATAGCCCTCGGCATCTTTCTGGGTGCTTGGCAGCAAATACTGGGCGGTGTATGACGATGGTCTTCAGGCCTATTGCACGAGCTGCTGCTCAGGGAAGACTCTGCTAACGTGCGATGACCCGACTTGTAATAGGCCGGCTAACAGTCATAATACACCATTTACTGCCAAAAGGCAAGCCCCACGGCTGCCAGCACCCAGATCGCCGATGAAGGCTACCAGTCTACTGCACCGTCTACCGCCAAAAGGCAGTTAGCAGCTGCTGCTGTGTAGCAATGCAGTCCCACGTCTGCCGGCACCCAGAGGACATATGGTGATGGTGAGCTCAGCTGTGCTGAGCGGGCTCCATGTTGTCTGCACAGGTAACCCAGATAAAAAGGCGCGAATCTATTGTCTGCCGTTGCTGTGACGGGGGAGGGAGGGGCCTGACGACATGTACCCAGAACCGCCCGCGACACTGTTTTGCATCATCCGGGCATTGGGATCTCAACCCAGAATTCCAAGGGGCGGCAGAGACTGCGGGAACTGTGGGATAGCTGTGGGATAGCTACCCATAGTGCAATGCTCCGGAAGTCGACGCTAGCCTCGTACTGTGGACGCGGTCTGCCGACTAGAGCACCTAGAGCATTTTATTGTGTGGACATACACAATCGGCTGTATACAACCGATTTCAATAAAACCGGCTTCTATAAATTCGAACTAATTTCGTAGTGTAGACATACCCTAAGCCTCATCCCTTTTCCAGACCCACCACCCACTTCTGCAGAGAACCAGGGGCAGAAATTAGAGACGCCGGAAGGCTAAGTCCCTCCAGCGTAGCAAAGCAGGTAATGCTACGCTGCCAGCCATGCAGAACTCATGTGGCCCAAGCAGCAAGAGGGTCCTCTGAGAGCTCCTGGCCTCTCAATCCCCTCCCCCACATCTCGCAGTGTAATACAGGGTCTGACCCAGGGGTCTGCAACCTTACAGAAGTGGTGTGCCGAGTCTTATTCAGTCTAATTTAAGGTTTCATGTGCCAGTAATACATTATAACGTTTTTAGAAGGTCTCTTTCTATAAGTCTATAATATATAACTAAACTATTGTTGTATGTAAAGTAAATAAGGTTTTTAAAATGTTTAAGAAGCTTCATTTAAAATTAAATTAAAATGCAGAGCCCCCCAGACCGCTGGCCAGGACCTGGGCAGTGCGAGTGCCACTGAAAATCAGCTCGCGTGCCGCCTTCGGTCTGACCCTGGTCTGACCGAAAAGCCACTGAAATTGTGAAAAGGCTCCCATGGCCAAATCTTAAAGTTATTAGGTGCCTAAAGATGAAATCAAAGGATTTAGGCACTTAACCTACTGCTGACAATCCCATTGACCTCCTGCATCTTTAAGCAGCTAAGTAGCTTTAAAAATCTGTCCCCCACTGACTGCTTCAATGGGCTTTTAATCAGCCTCTCAGTCATTCAAGCAACAGGCTGAAGATCTGGGTCCCATTCCTGGCTTGCTTCGTCACTCTGGGGAAGTGACTGCCCTGCCTCGTGTCTCAGTTTCCCCAGATGTAAAGCCGGGGTGATAATAGCCAAGAGGAAGGAGGGACCATGAGGAAGATCAAGCACAGCGAGCTCCTCAGATGATAAAGTCACTACAGAAGGGTAAAGTATCATTATTCTCCTTCACGCCCCCAAACTCCTCCCCAATCTGCCTGACTTCCCCCTTTGAGTTCAATGTGCAAAAAGCCTTAGAAGCCTGACATCCACTGATTGCAATGGCCTGTTCCTTGGAGCCTGTCTCCTCACATCCAGTGTCAGCCCTAGACCAAATGACACCCCAGGCAGGGCCGGCTCCAGGCACCAGCTTAACAAGCAGGTGCTTGGGGCGGCCAACGGAGAGGGGCGGCACCTGCGGCAATTCGGGGGTGGCAGGTCCCTCACTTCCTCTAGGAGCGAAGGACCTGCCGTTGAACGGCCGCCATTGATCGCGGCTTTTTTTTTTTGCTTGGGGCGGCAGAAACGCTGGAGCCGGCCCTGACCCCAAGCAAGGAGCATCTTTGATACCTCCCCCGCTTTGTTAAATTTTTGAATATCTTATTTTTTATGGCATTTGTAGCCCATTTCACAGCTTTAATGCACAATTTGCATGCATGATTTATCCCTGTCATATAAGACGATTTTGCAGGCTAGGATCTATAAATTTGCAGGCTAGGATCTATAAATCTGCAAGCCCGGTGCCCCACCACTACCAAGCCCAGCACTCCACGTGGTCCCCTGGGTCCCCTGCCCTAAATCCAGCCCTGCCCACCTCCCTCCTACTCTCCTTCCTTTCCACAGGCAAGGAGGAAGCAGGCTCCTGGCTTTGAGAGCAGACCACCCTGAGCCCCTATTGGCCATTCAAGCCAATTGCACTGGCTCTACTGGAGGGATGAAAGCGTTTTGCTGGGGAGAAGGGGGAATTAAGCCTGAGGGTTAATTAAAAACTCAGAAAAGAGACAAGAGTGGGAGAAGAGAAGCCAAGTACTGGGCACTGCATCCTGCCCCTTTCTTCTGCCGTGGTCCCAAAGAGCTGGGCTGCAGGGACACTTTAAGAAGCGAGAGAAGAGCAGGAGTGAACATTATCAGGGATGGGCAGCAAAGGTTAATTGCAGAGCTGCCTGGATGGCTGCAGAAAGGGAGGGAGAATAATTTAAAGCAATGTAGAATAATAAAGATGGTGAGCGAAGAAAAACCCTCCTGGAGTCCCCTTCAGGAGCAAGAATCTTGGCTCTGCTCCAGGCTGACAAAATATTAATGATCCCGGGCTGGGACTCGGCCTCTTTGGTGTCAGGCACCTTTATCTGTGACTGTGCAGGTCCAGTGTGTGGCGACTGGGGGGGGCTGCATTCCCCCTCACCCCCAGACTGTGGGGCTAGGTGCTGCGGGTGATGCCAGTGGCATGGGGAAGCATCACAAAGCTGCTGCCCTGTTTGGAGAGTTAGGAGTGCCTTGTGAAGGCCTAACTCCTAAAGGGAGTGGCTCTTTAGCATCTAATGGCCTGTCTGCACTTGCTGATACCGAGGTTGGGAATCAACTAAGGGCTCACCCGCAACACCATGGCTGGCTGCTAGGGGGCATTCTGGGCATGATGGCTTGGGGGAACTTGGTTAGCTTGTGGAAGGAGGGTTCACTAGAGTGGGTTAAATTTAGCCCTATTCACAGGCCCAGCCTGAGGTTACAGCGTCTCTCTCTCTGCACGCTGCACCAAGCCAAGTGCCAAGTTTCACCCTTTTGGAAATAGTTTCATTTTTTGATGAGAAATGCCTTTGTTTCAAAGTTTTAGTTCATTTTTACTAAAAGTTAAAAAAAAATTAAGGTGAAAATCAAAACAAAATGTTTAAAAATCATCAAAATGCAGACGTTTCCATTGACCCAAGCTGAAGGCTGTCTTCGCCAGCTGATAATTCACGTTTCGAAGGTTGACTTTTTGTCTTGATTTGGGCTGGGGAAAAATATTGAAATCTCAAAAACTCTCATGGGATGGGAAAACCATTTTAAGCCCCACTCTTTGGGTAACCCAACCCCACTCAGCAGTGCGCTGTTCCCACCTAGTGGTGGCTGGGCCACATCCTACCCCGGCCATAGCATTGCATGAGCCATACACAGACCTGGCTAAAACAAAATTCTCTGGAGTGCACGTGGGTACCCCAGGGCCTCCCACCCACTTCTGCCAAACTTCCTGAGGTCCTTGGGAGGAGCAGCCCTGCCAGCATTGCAGGAGTTCTGGGCTAGTAGCAGTGACAGCTATCAGCTTGGAGCTACCATGTGTGTTAATTATTGCCTTATTTTTAGGGATTCTCTGGTTTGATGTGCATGATCTAAACCAAAGCCTGAATAATCCATCATCCAGAGGGATGCATGTGCATGCGTGTGTGCAATAATACAGTAGGTCCTTGAGGCTCAGCATTGATCAGAAAGAGCATATTTATAATCCAGAGCACAGCAGGTAGATTCTGCCTTCAGAACAGGCTGGGATAGCTGGCTTTGGGATACATGGAAAAGCGAACACCTGGGAGGTTTTGCTTTTGAGGATCCCAGCAGTAGCCTTAGCAGCTCAGGTGCCAGTTCCCGAGGCTGAGAGTTTCTGAAGGCCCCGCCTCTCCTTCCCATCTGCTGGCCATGGGGCTCATGAGCCACAAGACTTACTCAGCTGAGGCTGGCTCTGGGGTTGCTCTACTGGCCCAGATGGGCTCACAGCAGGGAGGAATTGTAACCTGGGTTGTTTTTAGTTTTCTTCCTTCCTCTGAAGCATCAGAGGCCGGCCGAGCTGAAGATGGGGCACCAGATGGGTGGCCCCATGCTCTGAGGCAGTACAGAGAGCCCTTGGATGTCGATACCTGGCTGGTGGGTCTTGCTCACATCCTTGGGGTCTGACTGATTGGCAGATTTGGAGTGGGAAGGAATTTCCACCAGGTCAGGTTGGCAGGGACCTTGGGAGTCTTTCCCCTTCCTCTGCAGCATGGGGTATGGTTTGCCCACTGCACTCATCTGGGCATGTCTCACCTCATCAGTTCCCTGCCATGGCAGAAGCTTTGGGCACTGGTGGCACCTTGGTCTCTCCTGTTCTCTGCTGTGGCACAGTTTTGTCTGAGCACTGAATTGCTTCAGTTTAACAGAAGTCATTGGGCTCAAAACAGGGGTAGCTGGTGAACAGGACGAGCCTATGCTATTCCATAGGTCAGACTAGATCTTATGGTCCCATCTGACCTTCAGTTCTATGGAACTCCAGTGTAAGAGTGTTGGGGTTACTAGGCCTGCCTGAGCCAGAGTTCTTCCATGTTTAAACTCTGTCCTTCCATGTTTAACTCTGATCGACCTCAACAACCAAGGACAGGAATTGGAATGTGTAAATAGCCAGTTAGCAATTACAACCTTGTTCATACCAGGTACCAAACAATAATGATGAGGTTGGCATGTTTCTAGCTGGGGAAGGGGTAATAAAGTAAGGGTAAACAGAACCAAATAACTGTTTGGGGAGAAGTTACTAACAAGCTGGATTTATAGCCCTAGAATGATTTAATTGCTTAAATGTATAAACATGCCATCGGTAGAGAGGGGAGGGGGAGTGGGGGGGTGATAGAGAGGGGGAGCTTAGTTGTAAAATGTATAAAGAAGAGAGAAACTGTTTTTGCTGGTGTGCTTGATTTGAGACTTGCCTGTCTCCTTGCACCACTTTGAGATCTCAAATAAAACTTTGATTGTTTCTCCACCCGGTATGTTTATTGGTGCGAAGCACTCCGGGCAACGAACCCCACTGTTGCTGTCCTCAGGCCCCTGTGCCGGCAACAAGAGGTCACAACATGGCCCAGAGCACGCAGCTGCATAGGCAGGCAGCATGGTGCAGAGCAGCTGCTGTTCATGGACATGAGGTGTGGCTGCAGGGGTCGTGCTACTTATTGGAAGGCCAGACCTTCCTTGGACGGCAGCTGCAGTGAACGGCAGGCTCGAACGAGAGAGTTATGGAATCTATAAATGCAAACAGTGGCCTTGTTAAATATGAGTGGCACTTGCTTTAATGCAGAGAACAGCACACAGCTCAGGGGGTTGATTCTTCATAGAGGGATTTTCCACAGCTTGATACAAGCATGCTACCAGCCGCCCCCTGCTGCCCTGGAGTGAATAAGCTACAAAGCAACAGCAATCAGCCCCACTGTGTCTGCTCCTGTGCTTACCCAGCTGCACCCTAACTTGGATGCAGGTCTCATGAAACAATTTTAAAGTGCAACTGAATAATCATGGTGGGGGGAGTGGAAAAAGGACCACAGCTCCATGGCCTGATCCTGCCCATGGAAATCTTGGCCATCTGAGCTAACAGCAGCTCCTGCTCAAGGGAAGTTTCTGTGTGTTGGGAAAGGAGGCAGAAGGTGCCCTGATTGCCCGGATAGCTGTGAAGGGAGCATGATGGCGCACATTTGAAAGGAGCAAAGGGAAGTTGTGTTTTGCATTCCTGTTGTGAAAGGGGATGAATCTGTGGCTCTCCTCTGGGACCCAGGTAGCTCTGTCAAAGGGGGGAGGAACAGACCTTGTCCTCCCCTCCCACTGCTGCTATGTACCTATGATTTGATCCAATCCTGCACCCAGTTTTGCTGTTACATCAGTTTTATGCTAGTCTAGCTCCACTGATGGCAGGTGAGTTACTCCTGATTTACACCATTGTATCTGAGATCAGTATTGGGGCTTTGCTTCTCCTGGGTACAGGCATAGCAGAGAAGCTTAAAAGCCAAGCTGCAGTGAAGAGAAGAACAATGGCAAAAATCCAACCAAACAAATAAAGACACACCAGTGTCCAACCCACTAGGGGACAGGGGAACCTAAAAAAGGGGGTGGTGCTGATTGGGCAGAGGGTATTGCCATGACAAATGGGGATGCACTGAATCAGGGTGGGTCCTCAGTGACTCCCACCAGCAGGGTTTACAACAGCATCATCTGCCTTCCACAATTACCCTGCAGAACTCCCTGACACTAGACAGCAAGATCTTTGCAGGACTAAAACAAAACAAAACAGGAATGGACATTTATATGGATACTGTGAGCATCCAGAGTTATAATATTAAGGACTAAAAATAAACAAGAGCCTTTTGAAGGAATCTAAACCCTCCTGCTTCAGGCCATAAGTCAATTTTTAATTAATGAGGATTAGTAACAAGAGCCTCTTAGAGGACAGGTTATCCCATGACTAGAGGGATTTGTGCCCCTTCCTCTGAAACAGCTGGTCCTAGCCGCTCTCATACAGGACACTGGGCAAGTTGGACCTATGCTCTGATCTGCTCTGGCAATTCTTATGATCATGGATTAATCTGAGAATTAGGCTCAGAGCAGAGTGTGAGGAACCTGGTGTTCTGTTCACCTGCTTCCCAATATAGACACACACTTTCTGGCTCACATAAATTGTAACAAGGTGTGAACAAGGAAGCTTCCATTTAGTGCATCACTGGACAGTGGTTATACTTGGTCTGACTCCTACACTGAGTCTAGTTTGTATGTTGTTGGTGCCATGTGATATGGAGAGGCTGGAGGGACAAAGAGCTTGTGGTAGGTTCTGTGGGGAATCTGCCATGGAGAACACGTCTGAAAATACTTGGTGTAACATGGTGCATTGCAAAGGCAGAAGGGGCCCTCTAGAGGCATAGTTCTGAGCTGCAGGGGTAAATGCCTTCTCCAGACAGGAATGATCTAGAGAGCAATCAGATGCAAGACAATGACCTCACCCCACCAGGGCCGCCCAGAGAATTCAGGGGGCCTGGGGCAAAGCAATTTCAGGGGCCCCTTCCATAAAAAAGAGTTGCAATACTATAGAATACTTTATTCTCGTGGGGGCCCCTGCAGGGCCCGGGGCCTGGGGCAAATTGCCCCACTTGCCCCCCCCCGGGCGGCCCTGCACCCCACCTATAAATCTGGTGTCCCCACCTCCCTCTCCTCCTGGCCCATCATTGCCAATCACACGACACATAACCCAGGGGCCTAACAGATGCTGCTGTATTGATGTACTGTACATGCCAGAACAACGAGAGAGGACAGGCAGCACGTTCCTGGACAGTGTGACAGGGTCAGGCCAGATGGATACAGGAGAGTGTTAGAAGGCAGATATATTAGTCCCAGATTAAGTAGATCCCTTTTTCCTGGGTAAGGTAATGGGCAGTTCCAGAACAAGCAGGAACTTGCTGGAACCAATTAAGGCAGGCAGGCTAATTAGGACACATGGAGCAAATTGAGAAGAAACTGCAAGAATCAATTAGGACAGACTGGCTAATCAGGGCACCTGAGTTTTAAAAGGACCTCACTTCAGTTTGTAGTGTGCATGCGAAGAGCTGGGAGCAAGAGGCACTAGGAGCTGAGAGTAGTAAGGTGTATTGCTGGAGGATTGAAGAGTACAAGCATTATCAGACACCAGGAGAAAGGTCCTGTGGTGAGGATAAAGAAGGTGTTGGGAGGAGGCCATGGGGAAGTAGCCCAGGGAGTTGTAGCTGTTGTGCAGTTGTTCTAGGAGGCACTCTAGACAGCTGCAGTCCATAGGGCCCTGGGCTGGAACCCGGAGTAGAGCGGTAACTGCCCTGAAAATCAAATCCCAGACTGTCTTGTTATGAAACAGAGTTCATACAGAGAAACAAGGGGAGCCAAGATGTGTGCCTTTATTGGAAGTGGCACAGATTCAGGGCAGGGTGAGACCAGTGCCAGCAGCCACTCAGAAAGCACTAGCCTTGGGAAGAGGCCTAAGTCTATTTCAGGACACAGAGGAATGCAGTGGAACCTTGCTAATTTGCACCAGTGACTGGGGGACATTTGCAGTGCATGAGGCTAGATGCACTGGGATAAAGTATCATACACTGGTCTGCTGGAGGCTGGGCTGATGGGGAGGAAGCACAGTCTAAGGAATGAGCACTGCATCAGGACACAGGTGGGTTCTTCCCCCCCCCCCAGTACCAGCACTAACCTGCTGGGTGACTTTGGGGAGGCACTTCACCTCTCCATGCCTCTCACTCCTCATCCCACACTATCTGCCTCACCACTTCAGCTACCATCTCTTTGGCACAGGACCACCTCTGTGGGTCTCTCCCTATTGCAGTCTCAGGGTGCCTTTCCAGTTCACGCAGTACTATTCTAGTTAGCTTGGTCCCAGAGTAGTGCTTCAGCACAGGCTGTACAAAGCCAGCTAGCTGGGGTACATCACACCCCATGACTGCAGCATAGACACCCCCTATGTTTGTACAGCACTTGGCACAATAGGGCCCTGATCTCAGCTAGCCCTCTATGGAATAGCCAGCATGGATTTGTCAAGAACCAATTATGCCAAACCAATCCTATTTCCCTTTTTGACAGCATTACTGCCCTAATGGATTGGGGGGAAGTGACATATCTTTGATTTTAGTGAGGCATTTGACAGTCCCACTTGACATTCGCACAAGCAAACTAGGGAAATATGGTCTAGATGAAATTACTATAAGGTGGGTTCAAAACTGGTTGAAAGACTGTACTCAAAGCATAGTTATCAATTGTTTGCTGTCAAAATGGGAGGATGTATCTAGGGGGATCCCACAGGGGTCAGTCCTGAGTCTGGTACTAGTCAATATTTTCTATAATGACTTGGAAAATGGAGTAGAAAGCATTCTTATAAAATTTGTGAATAACACCAAACTGGGAGGGGTTGCAAGCAGTTAGGCAGGATTCAAATTCAAAGTGACCTTGGCAATTTGAAGTACTGGTCTGAAATCAACAAGATGAAATCCAAGAAAGTAAAGTGCAAAGTGCTTCACTTAGGAAGGAAAAGTCAAATGCATATCTGCAAAATGGGGAATAACTGGCTGGGTGGCAGTGCCGCTGGAAAGGAGCAAGGGGTTATGGTGGGGCACAAACTGAATATGGGTCAGCAATGTGATGCAGTTGCGAAAAAGACTAGTGTCCTGGGGTGTGTTGTGTTGTGTGCAAGACACAGGGGGTAACGATACCACTTATAGGGCCCTGGGGAGGCCTCAGCTGGAAAACTGTGTCCAGTTCTGGGTGCCACACTTTAGGAAAGATGTAGATAAACTGGAAAGAGTCCAGAGGACAGCAACAAAAATGAAGGGGAAAAAAAGTTTAAAAAACTCGAAAGGTTAAAAAGCCTGGGCACGTTTACTCTTCAAAAGAAAAAGACTGAGGGGGACCTGATAACTGTCTTCAAATGTGTTTAGGGTTGTTATAAGGAGGACAGTGATCAATTGTTCCCCACGTCCACTGAAGATAAGGCAAAAAGTAAAGGGAGAGTTAGGTTCGATATTAGGAAAAACTCTCTGGAACAGGCTTCCGAGGGAGGTTGTGGAATCCCCATCACTGGAGGTTTTTAAGAACAGGTTAGACAAAAACCCCTGTCAGGGATGCTCTAGGTTTATTTGGTCCTGCCTCAGCACAGGGGGCTGGACTAGATGCCCTCTCGAGGTCTCTTCCAGCCTGACATCGCTATGATTCCGTGGACTCTTTCTCCCAGGAATGCTGCACATTCTGCTGGGAAAGGAGGGGGTAGAAGCTTCTACAGCTGCTTTATGCCACTGGAGGATTCCCAGGTGCATGTTTGGATCTGCTGAATTAATGGCTGCTGTGTGCTACCAAAGCTGCCTAAATCAACAGAACAACCAGGGCCCAGGATCTAGGTCTTTGAGTACAATTTTCCCCACTTTTGCTTGGTGGCCACTCTTGTTAAGCAACTAGTTTGTGTACTTCCCCAGAGTGGTCAACTGAAGGCTGATTTTTCTGTGTGAGAGCACACACGTGTGACAAGGCATAATTCAGCAACACACACCATGCATACAAATGTGTGTGTGTATATAAACTGACAAGACAATCTAGCAACACACTATATACTCTCTCTCAACCACAGACAAGGAATAATCTGGCAACACAGCATACAGAGGAAACCAGGAACCTTCCTGCGGCTAGAAGTTTCCCCCTTACACATATCTCCCCCTTCCCAGAGGGCCTTCCTATTTGCTGCCCAGGGGTGAAGCAGCCTCTCTTTATGCCAGGGGGCTGATTTCACAGACAGCTGGCCCTGGGATAAGGCCTGTACCCCTATCCCCTGGCTCTAGTTACCATGAGTCACCAGTTGCCAGCCTTGCCTTCAAGATGCATGTGACTGGGCCCAGCAGGCAGACGCTCTAATTAAAGAGCCTAGGCACATACCAGCTGTGGACAGTGATCAGATGGAGGCTGCGGCCCTTTCTTTTTTTGGGTCTGGTGATGATGGGTTGGAGAGGGGCATGAAGACCGGGAGAGCCAGTCTGAGGTCTGATTCAGTCATGCTGCCCTGCAGCCTGAAACGAGCTTGTCACATTTGGGTGCAGGAGTGAGCTGCGGCTTTTTTGCAGGACGAGACAGCCACACGAGGCATTCCTGTATAAAATCCTGCTTTAAAATTGCCCCACAGGGCTACTTGGAGGTAGTTTGCAATCTACCAGAGTGGGCATGGAGTCAGTCTTTCATTGGCATGTTAAATGCTGGTAATATATTTGTTAGAGGGTCAAAAAATATATGGCAGGTTATTTGCATTACAAACAGCATCAGGGCCCATTGTGCACAAACAGACAGGCCCTGCTCTGAAGACAGAGAAAGGGCTGGGGAGTTAAGAGGTTAGGGGATTTGCCCCCAGTCACACAGGAAGCCAGTAACAGAGCTAGGAATTGAACCCATGTCTGCTGAGCCACAGGTGATAGCCTTACATGTAAGAGGAAGGGTGGTCATGTGGGTAACAACTGGCCAGCCAGTCCTTGCCACATGCCACCAAGTGACCAGCTAAGTCCTAGGGGAGGCTAGATCACATGACTGTCCACTTCCCTCTCCCAGCTAAAAGCAAAGCCCCATTAATAGTCACCCAATGGGACAGCAGGGCCAAGATTAGAACCCAGGCATCCTGCCTCCCAGTCACTTTAGCCACAAGATACACCTGGCCCTCACCTACAAGCCTCATGTTTTTGTACTTAGGGTTCTTGACTGCTCTGGCCGCCTACCCCACAAACATGGGGTTGGAGCTTGCCACAAACCGGCTTAGCTGCACTGCAGCCAATGGAGCTGTTCTGATAGGCAGCTGCTGGGGAGCAGTGCCATATGTAAGAGGAGGTGTGAGGCGAGTAGGAGGATGAGGAGGGCCTAGAACAGGGGTGACCAACCTGAGCCTGAGAAGGAGCCAAAATTTACCAATGTACATTGCCAAAGAGCCACAGTAATACGTCAGCCTCCCCCCCCCACCCACTCCCAGCACCTCCCATCCGCTGGCAGCCCCGCCGATCAGCGCCTCCCCCTCCCTCCCTCCCTGCACCTCCTGATCAGCTGTTTCGTGGCATGAAGGAGGCTCTGGTGGGAGGGGGTGGAGCGAGGGCTTGGCAGGCTGAGGGAAGGGGTGGAGTGGAGGCAGGGCCTGTGGCAGAGCCAGGGGTTAAGCAGTGAGCACCCCCCAGCACATTGGAAAGTTGGCACCTGTAGCTCCAGCCCCGGAGTCAGTGCCTATACAAGGAGTTGCGTATTAACTTCTGAAGAGCCGCATGTGGCTCCGGAGCCACAGGTTGGCCACCCCTGGCATAGAAGATGACTGCCCAATGCCCAGGACATTCACCTCTATTATCTCTTCCATGGCCTGCGCTCACTAGAAATGCATTGACTTCAATAACCCCGCCCCCAGCTTCAAAGCAGTGTTCAATCAGAAATCTAGGCCCCCTGAATAACGCATGTGTGTTGCAGCGAATAATGGCCTCTAACTCTCCTGGCTCCCTTGGGCTGCTTCTGAGAGCCAGCCTTCCCAGAGCCCGCTCCCCAGCTGTCCTTTCTCAGGGAACACACAAGCAGTGTTTGAAATGCAGTGACCTGTGAAAGACCTCGAGGTTGCAGTCAGAAAAGCTGTCCTCCAAGGACTAGCAGGGACCAGACAGACTCTGTGCAAGATTCATACAGCTGCAGCAATAATATGGGCTTAACCCTGTCTGGGCTAGTGTGGGGTAAGCAGACCCCGTCACACACCCTCCCCCTTAAGAAGGACCCCTGAGGACGGTCTGTTTCCTCTTCCTCACCTCCCTGTTTAGAAAAAAAACTCGAGTTAGTGTGGATCTTACCCGGACGATGAAATACACAGAACTTGTAGGGTTGGAGTGAGAGGTACCAGTGCATAATCCGGAGGTTCGTGTCCTTCATGATGTATATCCACCCGAGGGGGGCATGGTCCATGATCAGTTTGAAGATGTTCCCCAGTAGGTAATAGCGCAGGGCGTCAATAGCCCATTTCATGGCCAGGGCCTCTTTCTCTATTGTTGAGTAGTGTTGTTCTCGAGGAAATAATTTGCGACTCAGGTACAGTACTGGGTGTTCTTCCCCCTCCAGCTCATGGGAGAGTACGGCCTCTAAGCCCACCTCTGAGGCATCTGTTTGGAGTATGAACTCCTTTGTAAAGTTGGGGTGTTGCAGACCATAGCCGCTCCCCTTTCAGACCTGCCGAAGTCTGGTATGAAATGGCGATAGTACCCAGCCAGTCCCCAAAACTGGTGTACCTGTTTCTTCATCTTGGGTGTGGGTGTATCCATAAGGGCTTGTACCTTATTGATTAGGGGGTGCAATTTCCCTCCCCCTACAAATGTACCTGAGGTATGTTACCTCTTCCTGCCTGAGATGGCACTTCGCCAGGTTGGCCATGAGGCCAGCTGTTCTCGGGGCCTGGAACACCCCAGCAAGGTATCGTAGGTGGTCCTCCCAGTTACTACCGTAGACTACAATGTCGTCTATATAAGCTGCTACATACTGATCGTGAGGGAGTAAGATCTTATTCATCAGCTGCTGAAAAGTAGCTGCTGCTCCATGTAGCCCTAACAGCATGGTTACAAAGTGGAAGAGGTTGAATGGTGTTGGAAAGGCTGTTTTTTCCCAGGAGTTTGGCGTTAGGGGGATTTGCCAGTAAACTTTGGTTAAATCTAGGGTCAACAAATACCTCGCTCCTCTTAGTTGTTCTATGAGTTCTTCTACACGAGGCATTGGGTACGCATTAAACTGGGAGATAGCGTTGACCCTCTGGAAATCGATACAGAATCGAGTCGTCCCATCGGGTTTTGGGACCAGAATGATTGGTCAAGGATCCCTCTGGGCTATCTGCCATACAAGAGTTCAAAGGGTGAGAACCTAGTCGATGCTTGGGGCATCTCCCTTATAGTGAACAGCAGGGCTGGCAATAGTGCAGCCCAGTGGCTGGGGTCCTCCTCCACAAATTTCTGCAACATGGACTTCAGGATACCATTAAAATGCCCCACTAGACCATCTGTTTGTGGGTGGTAAACTGACATCCGGAGTGTCCATATATTCAGGAGGCGGCATAGCTCTGCTATTAGTTTAGAGGATATGTTAGTGCTTTGGTCAGTCAGGATCTCTGTGGGTATCCCAACCCTAGCGAAGATCTTCACGAGTTCAACGGCAATCACCGGCACCGTGGCTGCTCTCAGGGGAACAGCTTCGGGATAATGTGTTGAGTAGTCCATGATCACTAGAATAAATTGATTCCCAGTCTTACATCTTTCCAGGGGGCCAACCAGATCCATTCCGATGCGTTCAAATGATACATTGACCACTGGCAGGGGTATCAGGGGTGCCCGGGGTACACCCTTCGGTCCAGCTCGCTGGCATTCCAGGCAAGACGCGCAATAGTCTCGGACCTCTTGGTGAATGCTGGGCCAAAAAAGAAATGGTGGGCCACCCTCTGGATGGTCTTTTCCCACCCCAGGTGTCTTGCCCAGGGGTTTGCATGTGCTAACTGTAGGAGGCTTCATCACAACCTCCGAGGGACCAACAGCTGAAGGAGCGGCTTGGGCGTCTGTGGTTCCTGTACCACCCAATATAGGCAATCCCGCCAGATCTCAAATTGGGGCCCCTGCGGTTGTCTCGAAAGTGCGTCCTCCCCAGGGCCTGGGGTGGCGGCCTGCTCCCAGGCCCTACTCAGGGTTGGGTCCTCTGCTCCTTCACGAAAACTATATCTCGCTCCAGCTCTGCCTGAGTGTCTTCCCCGGACAGGTGCCTCGCTGCGGGGGAGTAGGTGGGAATCTTACCAGCCATAGATGTCCCTTCCCGTGGGGTCTGCCTGCAGTGTGTGTCCGAGCAGGCCCCTCCCTGGAGACCTAGCCCCTTCCGTTCATGGAGCGGGTGGTTGATACTTCTGGAGGATCTCCCTGAATTCTGGCCAGTCCCACCCCAGCACTATGGGGTAGGCCAATCTGGGGGCCACACCCATGTGGAGGACTTCCTCCCGGTGGCAGATCTCAATCCTCACCCTGGCTGTGGGTGAAGGACGGATATCCCCATGGACACATTGTAAGTGCATTTATTCACCAGAGAGTTTAAGGTCAGGGACCAGCCCCACCCATATGAGAGCCTGACTACATCCCGAGTCCACAAGGGCATTTGTGGGGGTCTCTTTGACCTGTATGGGGACCACGAGCTTTTCCACTCCTCTTTTCTGAGCTCTGTGGCTGGCATCCCAGACTTGCCCATAGTTGCAGTCCATGAACAGACATTCCTGCCGAAAATGTCCCTCTTGGTCACACTCCCAGCAGCGATCTTGGGCTTCCGTGGGCCCAGGGCATTCTTTTGGCGGGCTTTGGCTCTCTTGCGGGTGCTGATCCCTTCAAATCAGAGTTCAGGTGACCCTGTGTCTGGGTTCAGGGCTGAGGGGCTTAGTGAGTGTGGGGCAGGTGATGGATGGACGTTCCTGGGCCTCCTCTCCCCGGGGGCTTCCCTTGCCTGGCCTATCCCTTCTGTTTAGGTTTCCAGTTCCCCGGGGTGGTGCCTGGGCTCCCTTGGCTGCCAGATAGTCCTCCATCAGGCTCACGGCTGCTGACAAGGTCAGCGGTCAGTGGCGTCGCACCCATGCTCTCCCTCCTGCCGGGAGGATCTGGGTGAACTGCTCTAGCACCACCATCTCTGCCACCTGGGGTCTTGTCAAGCCTTCTGGGTCCAACCATCTCCAACAGTGGTCCTGTACCCGTTGGGCCACGGCCCATGGTCGAGCCCCAGGGGGGTACTGTTCTTTGTGGAGGCGCTGGCAATAAGTCTCCGGGCTAATGCCAGTATGGTCTAATATGGCTGCTTTCACCCAAGGGTACTCCAGGACCTCCCGAAGATCAAGGTTATGGTAGGTAGTCTATGCCTGTCCAGTCAAATATGGAGCTAGCATGGTGGCCCAGTGATCTGGGGGCCACTGGGCGGCTGTAGCAATCTGCTCAAAAATGACAAGGAATGCCTTGGGGTTGTCCCCTGGCCCCATCTTAGTGAGGCATATTGGCAGCCCCAACAAAGTCTCTCCGGATCCTGCCTTGTGGGTGTGGGGGCTGGGGCTACCAGCAAGTGTAATAGAGTTGCCACTTGCTGGACCATGCATTCTTGTTGTACTTGTTGCTGAGCAGCCAACTCATGAAGGAGCTGCTGCTGTTGCTCCTGATGCTGGGTCATCTGCAGCTGTTGCTGGCTGGCCATCTGCTGCATCATCTGAGCCTGTTGCTGTCACTGTTGGCCACTTGCTCTTGCTGACTCTCCAGCATCCACTTTAGAAGCTTCTCGGTATCCATCTTGGATGGCGGCGGGGCTCCCATCATCTAGATTCCTTCCCATGGACCTTTCAGCAGGTCCTGGTCATTGCCCACATTCTCCACCATGTGTGATGATCTATGCCCCTAGGGTCAGGGCAGCGCAGCCCAGTGGCCAGAGTCAATGGAGCATCCCTTAGGTGCAGGGCAGCATGGCCTAGGGGCCAGAGTCTAGGGAGCAGCCCTTAGGTGCCAGGCAGCATGGCCTAGCAGCCAGAGTCCATGGAGCAGTCCTTAGGTGCAGGGCAGCATGGCCTAGTGGCCAGATATCAATGCAGGTGGGGCTCCCACCCAACTCCACCAGGCCCTGACCTAGGGCCCTAACAGTGGCATAGCAACTTGCCACTGACTGAGCAGGGGGTGGGTCCTACCGAAACACGCTGAGGTGGGAGGTACCATCTGTCACCCTCCCTGGGTCACTTCCTACCAGTATCTGCATTGGGGTGTCCCATGAGCCTTCAGATTCTCCGTGGTCAGTTGGGCTGGTCGCCTCCTGTGGCTCCTCTAGTCGCCGGGGTTCAAGCAGGCCCGGGGAGGCTCTGATTCCTGGCACACGCAGGGGCTGTGGTTGGCCCTCCACAGGAGCTTCCCAGACAGGTCCTTCCCCTGAGGCCTCCAGCCCAGACTGAGCTGGGCTTCCTCCCTTTATACTGCTAGAGCATTTGGAGCATGCCCAGTCCCGCTGGGGAGGCGGGACTTCCTCTGTCAATAATATGAGTTTAACCCTGTCTGGGCTAGTGCGGGGTAAGCCGACCCCGTCACACCACTCAAGAAAGAGATCTTGGGGTCATTGTGAATAGTTCTCTGAAAACAACCACTCAATGTGTAGCGGAAGTCAAAAAAGCAAACAGAATGTTGGGAATCATTAAGATAGGGATAGTTAATAAGACAGAAAATATCATATTGCTTCTATATAAATCCATGATACGCCCACATCTTGAATACTGCATGTAGATGTGGTCATCCCATCTCAAAAAAGATATATTGGAATTGGAAACGGTTTAGAAAAGGGCAACAAAATTGATTAGGGGTATGGAACAGCTTCCATATGGAGAGATTAAGACTGGGACTTTTCAGCTTGGAAAAGAGACAACTAAGAGGGGATATGATAAAAGTCTATAAAATCATGACTGGTGTGGAGAAAGTAAATAAGGAAGTGTCATTTACTCCTTCTCATAGCACAAGAACTAGGGGTCACCAAATGACATTAATAGGCAGCAGGTTAAAACAAGCAAAAGGAAGTATTTCTTCACATATCACACAGTCAACCTGTGGAACTCTTTGACAGAGGATGTTGTGAAGGCCAAGACTATGACAGGGTTAAAAAAAAAAAGCACTAGATAAGTTCATGGGCTATTAAGCCCATCAATGGCTATTAGCCAGAATTGGCAGGGATCGTGTCCCTAGCCTCTGTTTGTCAGAAGCTGGGAATGGGCAACACTTGATGATTGCTTGTTCTGTTCATTCCCTCTGAAGCACCTGGCATTGGCCACTGTCAGGAGGTAGGATGCTGGGCTAGACGGATCTTTGATCTGACCCAGTATGGGCATTCTTATGTTCTTAAATTCTAGTCCTAGTCTTAAGCCCTCTCCCCACATTACACAGTCTCTCCAGCCTCCACTCCCAGAATTAAGAAGCCTCCAGAACTGCTATGGGCTCCTACCTTGAACTCTTCCATTGATGATGCTTCCTGTTGGCTTGATGAGACCCTCTAGGCCTGGAGCCCAAAGCTACAGCCATGGGAAGAGACCCACAGTTGGTGGTGGTTCTGTGTATCACGTTCCTATCTGCCGGCCTGTTGACAGCCCTAGGAATGAGCTGGGCATTTCTCATTGTCACAGTCAGGGTCCAGACACCCCCAGGCTTAAATCCCCGAAAGAAGCAGTTAAACCAGCTGATTGCCACCAGCTACGTTATTGTCCTACAAAAGAATATCCAGTAAGGTCTTTTATGAGAGCTTGTAATGTTCTGAACTTGATGGTCATTCTGAGATCTGTATCCAGACAGTGGTTATGAGTTTGTGTACACAGCAAACTGTGCTCCTAAGCTGTGGTGGGGAAGGCCCCTGCCAAACCAGTTGTTTGCACACAGCCAGCTTCAAGTAGCTGCCCATTGTCCAGCCCTGGAGAAGACAAGGGTGGACCATTAGAATTAATGGAGAGATGTGGAGACAACTGGAAATTGAAAAGAAAATCCCTGCCCTCGAACATCAGGTCAGGTCAGAATTTCCCATCTGATTAACCACAAGTTACCTTGTACTTGCCACCCCACCCCCACCTAGGAGGTGACACACACACACACACACCCCTTGAGAGGTGCTGATCTGCAGTGCCCTGTGTCTTGTGTTAGTACCCAGTTAGATTCCTCCCTAGAGGGATACTGAACATCTATTGGGGTGTGAAAGTTACTAGTGACCCCCCTTAACAGCTAGCAGCCTTTATGTCAGCCAGCGGCCATTAGGGGGAAGCAGACACCTCAAGTACACAGTAGCCTGAACTTTTCAACTGTCTTCCCTTTCAAGGCCTTGAGGTAGTTGGATCTGGTCCCAAGCCGTTTTTAACTGACCAGCTAGCAGAAGCACGGAACTGGCAACCACCAATCAAGTGTTAACATGGCAAGGGCCTTTGTCTGAATGTGTGTAAAGGATCTGTAAAATGTGTGTAAGACAGAGTCTTTGTACCAAGGTGCAAAGCTCTTCTTTCTTCTGCAGAATAAAGCAACTCTTCCTTATCCCTGTCTGGCTGTTATTGGCTCTCAGCTAGGTGGACCCAATATTTCAGTGACAGTTTCTGGCGACCACGAAGGGACTCTCCTAGCTCGGACATTGGACTCCGGACGGCTGCAGCGAACTGGGAACGGCGCCAACGGGGTGTTTTGCCCCTTTTCTCTGCTTCACTGAGGCCCCTGGGGTTCGTGTTCTGATAAGGTGAGTCCTAATAGGATAAGGAGACACTATCTGGTTCTGGTTCTGGTCCGGTTCTGTTCTAGTTAACTGGTTAATGAATTTCTGTCTTATGCATTTGGGCGTTAGGTGTGTGGACGGAACTGAGCCTCTCATTCGTAATTCCTCAGAGTGGAAGCCATCGCGTGCGATGAAGCTCTGAGGTCAAATTGGGATCCTTCTGTCCCGTCCCCTGTAGCAGTCAGTATTAGTAGAAATTCCTGTATTAGGATCCTATTAGGCCATAATTCCCTCTGTTCTCTGTGTAATTCTCTGTTAGAGTGTCAGCAGGCAGATGGGTGGGTCTCTGGTAAAATCCTCTAAGGATAGCCCTTTGGATATGTTAAGTAAATGGCCTTTACCCGCTGTTCAAAAAAGAAATAGTTACACCTTGTGTAAAAATTGATGTGGCTAGTGTTGTGGAAATTGAATTGTGGAGAGGATGTGCATTTTCCCCAGAACATTTGCAGTGTATATTGTAGTAGAGGTAAAAGAAATGCAAACGTACCAATATAGGTTGTGTTGTCTTTTTCAGATCACTGTGTATTTGAAAGCAGAAGTTAGAAGCAAAAGGCAATCAAAAGTCTGGGCAAGTTAATTGTGTCCCTTTTTAAGTAAGAATCTTTAAGCTGTGGATAGCTTTGGATCTGGAAGCAAGCCAGAAAGCATCTGTATTAATGCAATTTTCTAACTAATAAGGTAGAAGCCACTGAAACCTGGGCTGCCTATGACACAAATACAAGGAAATATGGGGTAATTCCTCTGTTTTGCCTAAAATCAACAAGAGTGTGTGTATATACAGGAAATATTTTAAGCAGTGACTGACTGCCCAGAAGGGGTAGACCTCTGTTCTTTTGTCTTTCAGATCATCAGAGAAAACGGATGCCAGCTGAATAGCATTCAACATACCATGCATTTACTGGCACAATAGGAATTATTTTTGTGTTCTATGGCCAAAATTGTTGTTAAAATTTGCATACCAACAGTCTTTGGAAGCAAGGACATGGAAGGTTAACCCACTCCCCATATTGCCCATGGGATCCTTCTGGCTACCTCAGATTTCTAGCCAGAGGGCTGGGGAGGGAGGAAAGCTATTGGACACCAGAGGTTGTACCAAGTGGACTCCTCAAAATTGTGTGTGCTTGTCCTGGTTTGTTGCTCCAAAGCTCTGTAATAAAGTTATTTTACTGGAAGGGTGTACATGGCATACATTGAGTAATAAGACTAATGTACTGTATAATGGCAATGTGTATGTGTTCATTGTTGGGAAAAGGTGTATGAGTGAAGAGTGGAAGTTTCCTTTGTAGGTTAAAAGAAGCCAAGAAGGGGAGAAGGAAAAAGAACAGAACGAGTTAACTGGAAAAAAAATAGCTAGCAAGCTTAGTCCAAAGATAAGATGCTGGCCCCATCCAAGGACACTGCCCACAGCTAAGACTTGGCTGACAGCCAAGAAAAGGGGGGCCTGAATGTGCCCAAGAACCTATGAGATCTGCAAAACACTGCCAGGCACTAATGAAATGTGTTAGGTTTCTTTTCTCACAGATAAAAGAAGTGCTATCCAAAGACCCTAACAGCCCTGCCGTTCATTGAAACAAGGAGACTGAGTCTATGTAAAGTTCCACCAACGAAAGACTGCTTTGGCTCCAGGCTCGAAAGGCCCCTTCCAAGTCCTGTTAACCACCAACACCGCTGTGAAGTGCCAAGGACTGACTACCTGGACCCATGCTTCTCACTGTAAAAAGACCCCTCCACCTCGGGAGGACTCTCTGCTTGATAAGCCTATTTCTCCTTCTAGCTCTGCTGTGCCTTCTGGACAGCAGGAAAAAGGAAAAAAAGACAAGGTGAAGTGCTAGTAAGCTCTCCCTTGTTCACTGACAGACCTACTGTGCCTTTGAATTTTTTTTTTAGAAGACGCAAAACCATTACAGGGTGATGTGCTAGTAACCTCTCCCCTGTATGATGCTGAACTATGACTGTTTCAGGAAAAAAGAAGAAGGAACACTTGCTTCATTAGAACCACCAAAGTCCAGGGATTCCTGCCTACAAGAGACATTAAGAACTGACCCCTGGTGAAGAAACAAAGAATTATACACTGGCAGGAAGAAACTTGTGGGACCCATGCTTGGGAATATGGTATAGTACTACACCAAAGAGAAATGTATTAGGAGATCAATGGACTGTGATTAACACTACACTAGGGACTGTTAAATTTTCATTGCCCTTATCCAGTTTGCAGATCACCTCTACATACCCAAATTGCTCACAGGGGGCTGCCATTAGATTAGCACAACAGAGGGCTTGGGTTATTTCCTCTAGAAAGAAGAGAGACTTGACCGGATCCCTTTGGGATGGGGCCAATAGTGGAGCAGCAGTTTGGAATATTTTTAAGAGCCAAGAACATGATGAGAAATTGGGGCAATTAGAAAAGGCCACTAGCCTTATTTCTGGGGCACAGCTAACCCAGGTACAGGCTGGAATTGGTGAGTTACATGTTATCTCCGCCCTTAGGAAGCAAAAGTAGATGGGAACCTGGGAGGCAGTGACCATGAGATGGTCGAGTTCAGGATCTTGACACAAGGAAGAAAGGAGAGCAGCAGAATACGGACCCTGGACTTCAGAAAAGCAGACTTTGACTCCCTCAGGGAACAGATGGGCAGGATCCCCTGGGAGAATAACATGAAAGGCAAAGGGGTCCAGGAGAGCTGGCTGTATTTTAAAGAATCCTTATTGCGGTTGCAGGAACAAACCATCCCGATGTGTAGAAAGAATAGTTAACATGGCAGGTGACCAGCTTGGCTAAACAGTGAAATCCTTGCTGATCTTAAATGCAAAAAAGAAGCTTACAAGAAGTGGAAGATTGGACAAATGACTAGGGAGGAGTATAAAAATATTGCTCAGGCATGCAGGAGTGAAATCAGGAAGGCCAAATCACACTTGGAGTTGCAGTTAGCAAGAGATGTTAAGAGTAACAAGAAGGGTTTCTTCAGGTATGTTAGCAACAAGAAGAAAATCAAGGAAAGTGTGGGCCCCTTCCTGAATGAGGGAGGCAACCTAGTGACCGAGGATGTGGAAAAAGCTAATGTACTCAATGATTTTTTTGCATCTGTCTTCACGAACAAGGTCAGCTCCCAGATTGCTGCACTGGGCAGTACAGCATGGGGAGAAGGTGACCAACCCTCTGTGGAGAAAGAAGTGCTTCGGGACTATTTAGAAAAACTGGACGTGCACAAGTCCATGGGGCCGGATGCGCTGCATCCGAGGGTGCTAAAGGAGTTGGTGGGTGAGATTGCAGAGCCATTAGCCATTATTTTTGAAAACTCATGGCGATCAGGGGAGGTCCCGGATGACTGGAAAAAGGCTAATGTAGTGCCCATCTTTAAAAAAGGGAAGGAGGAGGATCCGGGGAACTACAGGCCAGTCAGCCTCACCTCAGTCCCTGGAAAAATCATGGAGCAGGTCCTCAAGGAATCAATTATGAAACACTTAGAGGAGAGGAAAGTGATTAGGAACAGTCAGCATGGATTCACCAAGGGGAAGTCGTGCCTGACTAACCTAATTGCCTTCTATGATGAGATAACTGGCTCTGTGGATGAGGGGAAAGCAGTGGATGTGTTATTCCTTGACTTTAGCAAAGCTTTTGATACGGTCTCCCACAGTATTCTTGCCACCAAGTTAAAGAAGTATGGGCTGGATGAATGGACTGTAAGGTGGATAGAAAGCTGGCTAGATCGTCGGGCTCAACAGGTAGTGATCAATGGCTCCATGTCTAGTTGGCAGCCGGTTTCAAGCGGAGTGCCCCTAGGGTCGGTCCTGGGGCCGGTTTTGTTTAATATCTTTATTAATGATCTGGAGGATGGTGTGGACTGCACTCTCAGCAAGTTTGCAGATGACACTAAACTAGGAGGCGTGGTAGATACACTAGAGGGTAGGGATTGGATACAGAGGGACCTAGACAAATTAGAGGATTGGGCCAAAAAAAACCTGATGAAGTTCAACAAGGACAAGTGCAGAGTCCTGCACTTAGGACGGAAGAATCCCATGCACTGCTACAGACTAGGGACCGAATGGCTAGGTAGCAGTTCTGCAGAAAAAGACCTAGGGGTCACAGTGGACGAGAAGCTGGATATGAGTCAACAGTGTGCTCTTGTTGCCAAGAAGGCTAATGGCATTTTGGGCTGTATAAGTAGGGGCATTGCCAGCAGATCGAGGAACGTGATTGTTCCCCTTTATTTGACATTGGTGAGGCCTCATCTGGAATACTGTGTCCAGTTTTGGGCCCCACACTACAAGAAGGAGGTGGAAAAATTGGAAAGAGTCCAACGGAGGGCAACAAAAATGATTAGGGATCTGGAGCACATGATTTATGAGGAGAGGCTGAGGGAACTGGGATTGTTTAGTCTCAAGAAGAGAAGAATGAGGGGGGATTTGATAGTGGCCTTCAACTACCTGAAGGGGGGTTCCAAAGAGAATGGAGCTCGGCTGTTCTTAGTGGTGGCAGATGACAGAACAAGGAGCAATTGTCTCAAGTTGCAGTGGGGGAGGTCCAGGTTGGATATTAGGAAAAACTATTTCACTGGGAGGGTGGTGAAACACTGGAATGCGTTACCTAGGGAGGTGGTGGAGTCTCCTTCCTTGGAGGTTTTTAAGGCCCGGCTTGACAAAGCCCTGGCTGGGATGATTTAGTTGGGAATTGGTCCTGCTTTGAGCAGGGGGTTGGACTAGATGACCTCTTGAGGTCCCTTCCAACCCTGATATTCTATGATTCTATGATTAGTTCTATGACCCAGAAGTTGCTGACAGAAATGGTATTAAATATCACTAAGGCTGGGAACGCATTGCAGTGGGATCTAGCATGTTCAGGCTTTGCCCACTGCCCTTACAGACACATCAGGAGTACTATCTGATCTGTGGCCATGGAGACATACTTGGAGACATTCTGGGTGGAACTGCGAACGTTCTCAATGCTCCTTCCAAGCATATGGACCGATAAGGGGGGTGTGGGCTCCCACATACCGAATCCCGCCAGGTCCATGGAGAGGATACATGTGGAACTGGGTAATTCACTGAGACATCCGGAAAATTAAACTACCGCCAATGCCCTGGTGGACTTGGCAACTGCACAAAGAAAACTAAGGCAGATGGTTCTCCAGAACCGCTTGGCTCTAGATAGCTTTCCCTCCAGCTTGATCGCAAATTGCGTAATGGGCCTGACAATTTGTGAGCTTGTCAGGCCCGAAGGGGGGACTGTGAAAGTTACTAGTGACCCCCCTTAACAGCTAGCAGCCTTTATGTCAGCCAGCGGCCATTAGGGGGAAGCAGACACCTCAAGTACACAGTAGCCTGAACTTTTCAACTGTCTGCCCTTTCAAGGCCTTGAGGTAGTTAGAGCTGGTCCCAAGCCAGTTTTCACTGACCAGCTAGCAGAAGCACGGGACTGGCAACCACCAATCAAGTGTTAACACGGCAAGGGCCTTTGTCTGAATGTGTATAAAGGATCTGTAAAATGTGTGTAAGACAGAGTCTTTGTACCAAGGTGCAAAGCACTCCTTTCTTCTGCAGAATAAAGCAACTCTTTCTTATCCCTGTCTGGCTGTTATTGGCTCTCAGCTAGGTGGACCCGATATTTCGGTGACAGGGGCTTAAAAGAGCTGCCTGCTCCTATTTCTCACCAGAGATACATGCATGGGGCGCAGAGGAATGGACAGCAGCACCGGGATCTGCCAGGGAGATTGATAGAGCATCTGTGCAAGCACAACGGGGGCAATGATGTTTGGGTAGTGGAGGAATAAGTTAACACCATGCTGTCTTGCTGGTGTCCACCCCCAACCTTCCTCCATGCTATCTCACTCCTTGTCCCTCTCCTTTATTCTGGTTTCCCTTCTACCCTGGGCAGGGTAACAAACCCAGCTTTGTATTAGGCATAAATCCTGAGAGGCTGAGCACGCTGCCCCCAATTGTCTCACATCCACTAAATGACTCCAAAGACCCTTAACAGGACAAACTGCTCAAATCCTTCTGTAGGAGAGAGCGAGCCTGGAGCACTGGGGCCTGAGGCCTGAACCATAGTCAGCAAAGTCACGCCATGTCATGAACCAAAGTCAGGCCAGGTATTAAAGCAGATACTCCGATACGTGACATTAGCAAAGGTACAGCTAGCGTGGCTAGAACCAGGCCGGCTCTGGATTTTTGGCCGCCCCAAGCTAAAAAAAAAAAAACCTGCGGTGCAGCCTGAGTCAAGGTGCAGGGGGACTTCCTGCACTGCAGATGTGCCCCGGCTAGTGGGGGGGAGAGGAAGGGAGCAGAGGGGGAGAGAGAGAAGGGGAGCGGCTAGGGCTTCAGCGGGGTACTCGCCAGGCGGCCCCTCCCGCCGCGCCGCCTGCCGGGAGGGCTCCGCGCCGCTCCGGTCGGGCTGGGAGGGAAGGACGCGGACTGCCCTGCTGGGCTTGCTGCAGGGCGCGCCCCTCCCTTGCACCGCCGCCCCCTACAGGGCAGCTGGAGCGGAATAACAACAACAAAAAAGCGGCCGTGCCGCCCTAGGATTGGGCGGAATGCCGCCTCCTACAAGCTGCCGCCCCAAGCACCAGCTTGCTCATCTGGTGCCTGGAGCCGGCCCTGGCTAGAACACAGACATGCCTGAGAAGCAACAGACACTGGATTCATGTGTGAATACACCCAAGAGATTAGCCCAGGAACATCCTCACCTACCACCATAGAAGAAGGTTTGACAGAAGTGATAAATAGGGATATTTTGCCTGAGACACCTAGAGAAAGATACAAGGGAAATAACAAGCAGATGTCATGAAACACCTAAGGCGGTATGTAAGTTGTCTCAATCTAAGTGTCGGGGTACCTCGCTTTACCCCTGTGTGGGGCTGGGCGACAGAAGAAACTCCTGCTGCTGACTGAGCCACTCCTTGCCACAGGGTACTCATGTGTCAGTGTACCTGTAACTGCAGAGCCAGGGTGCTAGGACTGTGACTTGAGGGCACTAAACCTGGCCAAGTGCCTGTGTCACTGAACCCTGCCTGTGGTCTTTCTTTCTGGGTGGTGCTATCCAGGTCTGATGCACCACCTATCTGTGTAGGGCTGGGACAGCATACAAAAAGAGCACACATGCTTTGTGGTTTCCAGTTCATCAGCACGTCAGCCCTGAACAAGCACCCAGTCTTATGGAGCCTGAGTAAGCAAGTTCTTCCAACCCTTCACTAAGGACTGGGGCCCTCTGGGTCCAGGAAACAGGCCGAGTCAGTCTAAATGCAGGTCTTTTTATCCAAAAGTCATTTCATTGCCTGTAGATCTGTGGAGATCCCCGTTTTAACCAGTCTATGCATATCTTTCATGGTAGTTAAAGGCGGATAACTGAAGACATTCATGAGCATCCCCCCTCCCTATTAGAGAAGGTGCAGACACTGCCATATCACCACAGTCACAATTGCCTTTTCAGTACAGTGGCTCCCAGAGGGGTTACCCCTAATCCAATATGGACTAATTTAACTCAATAAAGCTTATCTTAATTCCCTAAGGTTTGTTCAGGCTATTCCGAGAAGCTGTGCAATAATATAGCACTTTTCATCCAAGATCTGCACCACCAGAGCCCCCCAGCAAGCCTGGCTAAGAAAAAAGCATTATCCCCATTTTACGGGGCAGGAGATGGAGGCCAAGCAGTGACTGGTGCAAGATAAACCAGTGACTCAGTAATGGGAACAGAACCCATCTGACTCTCAGTTCCATTCCTCAGCCAAAAGGTTGTCACCTTATCCCCCAGCCAGCATGAGGCGGGGTAAGGCTCCCAAAAACTAAGAACCATTGCAAGTGGCCTCAAGGCTGAGCTGATGGGGTGGCACTTGGCTGGTGGGGGCAGAGGAAGGCCAGCAGGGAACTGGGGTGCATCTCCTAGCTGACAGCAGGGAAGGAAATGCCATTTGCTAACAAATGGTCAGCACTAAAACGTAAAGTCAGAGTTTCATAAAATTCCAGTGGATTTTCATAGCAAATGGTTTTTTACAGGAGATGCACACTGAAAAGAAAACACCTTGTGAAAGAAATATCAGCCAGTTGGCATGTTCTGCTGGGAACCAGCCCATAGTGAGAGGGAGCCTAGGATGGGGGATGAAAGCACTTTGGGGGAAAGTACATGGGGAAGTGTCTCAAGGACGACTGAATAGGTGACACTGAGAGGTTGACACCCAGAGAAGGGAAAGAGACGTACTTGTGGATTCAAGTTTGCAGGTATCCTGCAGTTCCTGGAGAGTGGCCCCCAGGAGGGGCAAGCCTATCAAATAAGGGGCCAAAAATAATCTGTTACTCTCTGATGGGCTGTTACATGGCTAGTGGGGAAGGGGGGGCGGGCGCTAACTGATTCTCCTTCCTGGCTGTGCCAGAAGAGACCAAGGAGCTAGCTGATGCCATCCAGGGAGGGGAACAGGGCCAAGGCACTGGGATTCCTCTACCAGCAGGGCCCCTACACACCTGTTAGAGGGCAGTGAATCTTCCCCCAGCAGGGCTCCATAGACAGGGCCAACTCCAGGGTTTTTGCCGCCCCAAGTGGTGGGAAGAAAAAAAAAAAGTTGCGATCGCGATCAGCTTCATTCTTCGGTGGCAATTCGGCGGCAGGTCCTTCCTCCAAGAGGGACTGAGGGACCCACCGCCGAATTGCCGCCGAAGAGCCGGACATGCTGCCCCTTCCCCATTGGCCACCCCAGGCACCTGCTTGCTGCGCTGGTGCCTGGAGCTGGCCCGGTCTATAGAGGTGAATAAATGCCATGCGATTTGCCATCTCCCCCTCACCATGATTGCCCAGCAGAGAGGACACTGGAACACAGAAGCAGCTGTCTGTTTGCAGCTCTGGAGCCCTATGAAGAGACTTTGTAGAAAGCAAAATCCCAGCTCTATAACATCAGGGTTAGCTCCCAGCTGGTACATGACTGATTACCAATGTGCTTTAATTTATCTTGTGCAAGCTTTGTCAGACTGTGTACCCCCACCCCCAATCTAAACAGAGATCAACATCAGAACCAAGCAGGCTCACAATTTATGATGTTGCCTCCAGATGGAAGTGCAAATCCAACTTAATTTTGAAAAGGTTATTTATATCTTCAGATCTCCCAGCTCCAGTTATTAAGAGATGAGACGGGAGGGAGAAGAGAAGATGAGCAACAGCCGGATTGTCTCGGGGGGCAATGAGAGACCCAGGCAGAGCATAAGTATTTGACTGCAACAAACACACTGCAGTGAAACTGTCAGGACTCACCTGTCCTTGTTTACAGGGAAGCTTTCCCCAGCTGTTGAGCCCTGGGCATGCTGTTATTCTAAGGTCATTTGGAAGAGATAATCCTTAAGCAGCTGACAGGTCCCCAACTGCTAGCAAAGTTCAAGATGTAGAATGATGTGATCAGTGAGTATTTTGGCTGCAGTGCTTTCCCCATCACTGAGGATTACTGGGATATTTGTGCGCAGCAAGATCTCTTCCTTTCATAGCTCATCCTGCTTCTCCTGGCACTAGACAGCACGGTGAGTAAATGTGATGGGCAGAGAACACAGGGCAAGTGGGCCCTTCATGACCACGGAGCTGTTATGCACCTATCAAGTTACACCTGCCTGACGAAGGAGTCAGGCCTGAGAGGTGAGTGCCTTGCTAGCACGGTAAGCTGAAGACACCGTTGGGATAAGAACAAATGCTATAAGTGCCCACTTCCCAGGGTACCCAGGGTTAAGAGGCACCTCACCACCACTGCCCTTAGGATGAGAAAGGCTTATCTGTGCCTTTTGTGGTCCAGCTCCCTGGAACCACCAGCCCCTGCCACCATGAGCCCTGCCTCCCAGTCCTCGTTCTTTGTACAGGTACAAACCACCAAGTCCTCCACGTGTTCCCTGCAGCATCCAGCCCCTTCTCCACCAAACATGCACTGAATGACCAGGCCTGCTGTTCCCAAAGGAACACTACATTGCAGCGGCCCAGCCAGAACTTAGACCACAGCTCCTCTGAACATACAGCACGTACATATATTTATAGTGAAACAAGAGTAAGTTTATTATCTTTCATCAAGTATCAGAGGGGTAGTCGTGTTAGTCTGAATCTGTAAAAAGCAACAGAGGGTCCTGTGGCACCTTTAAGACTAACAGAAGTATTGGAGCATAAGCTTTCGTGGGTGAATGCCCACTTCATCAGACGCAAGTAATGGAAATTTCCAGAGGCAGGTATAAATCAGTATGGAGATAACAAGGTTAGTTCAATCAGGGAGGGTGAGGTGCTCTGCTAGCAGTTGAGGTGTGAACACCAAGGGAGGAGAAACTGCTTCTGTAGTTGGATAGCCATTCACAGTCTTTGTTTAATCCTGATCTGATGGTGTCAAATTTGCAAATGAACTGGAGCTCAGCAGTTTCTCTTTGGAGTCTTGTCCTGAAGTTTTTTTGCTGTAAGATGGCTACCTTTACATCTGCTATTGTGTGGCCAGGGAGGTTGAAGTGTTCTCCTACAGGTTTTTGTATATTGCCATTCCTGATATCTGACTTGTGTCCATTTATCCTCTTGCGTAGTGACTGTCCAGTTTGGCCAATGTACATAGCAGAGGGGCATTGCTGGCACATGATGGCATATATAACATTGGTGGACATGCAGGTGAATGAGCCGGTGATGTTGTAGCTGATCTGGTTAGGTCCTGTGATGGTGTTGCTGGTGTAGATATGTAGGCAGAGTTGGCATCGAGGTTTGTTGCATGGGTTGGTTCCTGAGTTAGAGTTGTTATGGTGCGGTGCCTGGTTGCTGGTGAGAATATGCTTAAGGTTGGCGGGTTGTCTGTGGGCGAGGACTAGCCTGCCTCCCAAGGTCTGTGAAAGTGAGAGATCATTGTCCAGGATGGGTTGTAGATCACTGATGATGCGTTGGAGAGGTTTAAGCTGAGGACTGTAGGTGATGGCCAGTGGAGTTCTGTTGGTTTCTTTTTTGGGCCTGTCTTGTAGCAGGAGGCTTCTGGGTACACGTCTGGCTCTGTTGATTTGTTTCTTTATTTCCTTGTGTGGGTATCGTAGTTTTGAGAATGCTTGGTGAAGATCTTGTAGGTGTTGGTTTCTGTCTGAGGGGTTGGAGCAGATGCGGTTGTACCTCAGCGCTTGGCTGTAGATGATGGATCGTGTGGTGTGTCCGGGGTGGAAGCCGGAGGCATGAAGGTAGGCGTAGCGGTTGGTGGGTTTTCGGTATAGGGTGGTGTTAACGTGGCCATCGCTTATTTGTACTGTGGTGTCTAGGAAGTGGACCTACCGTGTAGATTGGTCCAGGCTGAGGTTGATGGTGGGGTGGAAGCTGTTGAAATCATGGTGGAATTCTTCCAGGGTCTCCTTCCCATTGGTCCAGATGATGAAGATGTCATCAATGTAGCGTAGGTAGAGAAGGGGCGTGAGTGGACGAGAGCTGAGGAAGCATTGTTCCAGGTCAGCCATAAAAATGTTGGCATATTGTGGGGCCATGCGGGTGCCCATGGCGGTGCCACTGGTCTGGAGGTATATATTGTCACCAAATTTGAAATAATTGTGCATGAGGATAAAGTCACAGAGCTCAGCAACAAGTTGTGCTGTGTTATCATCAGGGATACTGTTCCTGACAGCTTGTATTCCATCTATGTGTGAGATGTTTGTGTAGAGAGCCTCTACATCCATGGTGGCTAGGATGGTGTTTTCTGGGAGGTCACCAATGCATTGTAGTTTTCTCAGGAAATCAGTGGTGTCATGGAGATAGCTGGGAGTGCTGGTGGCGAAGGGTCTGAGTAGGGAGTCCACATATCCAGACAGTCCTTCAGTGAGAGTGCCAATGCCCGAGATGATGGGGCGTCCAGGATTTCCAGGTTTGTGGATCTTGGGTAGTAGATAGAATAACCCCGGTCGGGGCTCTAAGGGTATGTTGATTTGTTTCTGTGTTAGTGTAAGGAGTGTCCTGAGTAGATGGTGCAATTTCTTAGTGTATTCTTCAGTGGGATCTGAGGAAAGTGACCTGTAGAATTTGGTATTGGAGAGTTATCTGGCAGCCTCCTTCTGGTAGTCAGACCTGTTCATGATGACAACAACACCTCCTTTATCAGCCTCTTTGATGATAATGTCAGGGTGGTTTCTGAGGCCGTGGATGGCATTGCGTTCTGCACGACTTAGGTTATGAGGCAAGCGATATTGTTTTTCCACAATTTCTGCCTGTGCACGTTGGCGGAAGCATTCTATGTATAGGTCCAGACTGTCATTTCGACCCTCAGGAGGAGTCTATTTGGAGTTCTTCTTCCTGTGTTGTTGGTGGGAGGGTATCTGTGTATCAGTGCGCTGTTCAGTGTTATCTTGAAAGTATTCTTTGAGTCGGAGGCAGCGAAAGTAGGTTTCCAGATCACCGCAGAACTGTATCATTTTCGTAGGGGTGCTAGGGCAAAAAGAGAGTCCCCAAGATAGGACAGACTCTTCTGCTGGGTTGAGTGTGTAGCTGGATAAATTGACGATATTGCTGGGTGAGTTAGGGGTACCCCTGTTGTGGCCCCATGTGGCAGGTAGGATTTTAGACATCTTATGGTCCTTTTTCCTTTGTAGAGAGGTGAGGTGTGTAATGTAGATCTCCTGTATTATTTTAGTAAAGTCCATTTGTGTGGAGGGTTGGTTATTTATGAAAGTCTCCAGGTTGGAGAGCTCTTTCTTGATGTTTTTCTGTTTACTGTATAGGATGCTGATCAGGTGGTTCCTCAGTTTCTTTGATAGTGTATGGCATAATCTCTCACTGTGGTCTGTGCAGTATGTAGATAGCAATGGATTTTTCATCTTCAGTCCATTTGGTATGATGTCCATCCGTTTGCATTTGGAAAGGAAGATGATATCTGTCTGTATTTGTGCAAGTTTCTTCATGAGGTTGATAGATTTCCATTCCATACGGCTAAATCAGGATTGGGGACTTCAACGGCAGAGTCCAGGGAAGGGTCTTGCGGCCTGCAGCATGCAGGGGGTCAGACCAGATGATCATAATGGTCCCTTCTGACCTTAAAGTCTATGAGTCTATGAGTCTATAAATGCAGTGCCTTGCATGGTGTCAAGTATCAGAGGGGTAGCCGTGTTAGTCTGAATCTGTAAAAAGCAACAGAGGGTCCTGTGGCACCTTAGAGACTAACAGAAGTATTGGGAGCATAAGCTTTCGTGGGTAAGAACCTCACTTCTTCAGATGCAAGTAATGGAAATCTCCAGAGGCAGGTATAAATCAGTATGGAGATAACGAGGTTAGTTCAATCAGGGAGGGTGAGGTGCTCTGCTAGCAGTTGAGGTGTGAACACCAAGGGAGGAGAAACTGCTTCTGTAGTTGGATAGCCATTCACAAGGTGAATCCATGCTGACTGTTCCAGATCACTTTCCTCTCCTCTAAGTGTTTCATAATTGATTCCTTGAGGACCTGCTCCATGATTTTTCCAGGGACTTAGGTGAGGCTGACTGGCCTCTAACTGGGGGTGTGGGCTTCGGGGTGGGGCCAGAAATGAGGGGTTCAGGGTGTGGGAGGGGGTTCCAGGATGGGGCAGAGAGTTGGGGTGCAGGAGGGGGTGAGGGCTATGGCTGGGGGTGCGGACTCTGCGGTGGGGCTGGGGATGAGGGGTTTGGTGTGCAGGAGGGGGCTCCAGGCTGGGGCTGAAGGATTCAGAGTGCGGGAGGGGGTTGCGGGTTGAGGCAAGGGGTTGGGGTGTGTGGAGGGGGTGATGGCTCTGGGATGGGGCTGGTGATGAGGTGTTCATGGTGTAGGAGGGGGCTCTGGGTTTGGGGGGGCTCAGGGCTGGGGCAGGGGGTTGGGGCATGGGCTTACCTCAGGTGGCTCCCAGTCAGTGGCACAGCGGTGCTAAGGCAGGCTCCCTGTCTGTTCTGGCTCCATGCTGCGCCCCAGAAGCAGCCAGCAGATCCAGCTTCTAGGCAGGGGGCGGGGGGCAGGAGGCTCTGCACATTGCTCTCTCCCACAGGCATTGCTCCACCAGCTCCCATTGGCCAAAGTTCCCGGCCAATGGGAGTGCAGAGCCAGTGCTCAGGGCAGGGGCAGTGTGCATAGCCCTGTGGTCATCTCTTCCCTGCCTAGGAGCTGGACCTGCTGGCCGCTTCCAGGGCGCAGTGTGGAGCCAGGACAGGCAGGGACCCTGCCTTAGACCTGCAGCACCGCCGACTGGACTTGTAACTGCCTGGTTGGCGGTGCTGGCTGGAGTCACCAGGGTCCTTTTTCAACCGGGCATTCCGGTCGAAAACCAGACACCTGGCAACCCTAGCCACCATGCACACACCTGTCAATTTTGAACACTCGTCCATTCAGGTCTCCTGGCAGAGTTCCTCTGGGCTGCATTCAGTAGCTCCTTGGACTCTTTCATAGAGCAGTAGGCGCTGTCTGGTGTTCTCTGCTCGGTGTCCCCCTGTGGAAACCTGACTGTAAACCTCTGACCTTTCCTCTCACTCCAGAGATTTCATTTGTTGTCCCCTGGAATCAGTTGATCCCTGTGTTTTCTCTTGTCCTTCCCCTCTCATGGGGGATCCCCTTGGGGATCCACCACATTCATGGGGACCAAATAGGCACACACCTGACTCCAGCCCTTAGCAATACGGGACAAAGCATTTTTGGTGTTCACCTGCCATGGAAGTGCTTATGGCTTTGATGCAAGCATCGGTCACCACAGGGCCTCCTGCAACACACACACAAACAAAATCTCTCTGCCCCTCATATTCAGGGGTGTTGCTAACTTAGCAAGTCAACAAGAAACAGTCCTCCCATCCCACTGCTCTCCCCTACAGCCTGCTTCATCACTTAGTGCGAATGAAAATAGTGGGAGGTCTTTGTTAGGTATGCTGAGGGGCCAGTGATTAATGCTGAGACTCTGTGATTTTAGAGATAACAGCTTGGCCTCTGCATACAATCCTGAGCCTTCTGGTGCCACACAGAAGAAGTAGGTCCCACCTGACACCTGACCCTCTATGTCTGGTCCCACTCATACGACACACATCACAGCCTCTAGTCTCCCACTCAATCTGCTTGTGTAACCTGTAGTGACAGAGCTCAGGAGTGAAGTAGAAGTGGCTCAGCACCACTCACGATGTGTCACAGACTGTGCAGACTGAATCGTCATTGTATCTGAACACCTATGTCCATCAGCAATGATAAGCTTTGTGCTCTCTCAGCTGTCTTTCTCTGCTTGTGGTCTCAGGCTGTAACTGAGAGCTCCGTGGGTCAGGGGCTGCCTTGTGTTCTGTCTGTCAAGCACTGCAATGGGGCCCTCACCCAGGACTGTGGTTCCTAGCTGCTACCACAATACAAATAAATAAGCTCCTTAGTGTTAGTACCACTATTACTCCCAGCCTTGCCCCTGTCCCCAGGCATGTCATTGTGTATCAAGAAATACAGGGCATAGGCCATGCCCACCTCCGCCCCCAAAGACCTGGAACTAAGGAACCAGATTCTGCTCACTGCTGAGTTGCATGCAGCCTGGCCCATTAGGTCTGGGACAAAATGAATCTGGGCATTCTGGTATCTCAGAAGGTATTTAGGGCCTCATGGGGCACAACTCTGCATCTGTCTGCAATGCACTAGTACATTGTTGGTACTATGCAGACACTTAAATTCCTACCAAAGCTTGTCAAGCGCTCATTCCTGACATGGGAGTCATAGACTTCCTGTGATGGGGAATCCCATAGCCCATATGCTGATGTCTAATTGATGCTCTCTCAAGGCCAGAACTCGCTACCACTCAGTGCAGAGGGCTCATCACTCATGTGAGACTGATTTGCACGTGAACCGAAGAGCAACAACTGTGTGCTACAGGCTCAGGCCCATCCGAGGACATCGCAGGCTCAGGGCTAGGATCAGACAATGCTAAATGGCTCCAGGGTTAAGTGCTGGGCTCCTACTGACTCATGACTTTCTTTGTTTTTAATTACAAGCTCCCCTCACATTGGGGATGGATTCTAATGACACTTGAGTTCATGTTAACAGGTCAGGACACTTTCCAAATGAGACCCCCTCAGCACAGATCATACCTGCTTTTCCCTCCCCAGCTCTGCCACCCAAGGCCCGGTCATTAAGCTAGCCCTAAAGTGGCCCTGAGATTGTTCATTAAAGAAACAGCTTCTGTTCACTGCTGGGGTTGGCAAGATTAATGGGAGATGCTCACTTTGCCTCTCATCTGGGAGCTGCAGCTCTTTAATTAGGGAAGTGATAAAATAATCTTTATTATTATTAATCAACTCTTCTGCTGAGGCTGCTGTTACCCTCTGCTGCTGTGAGGTGCTCTGCACCCAAGAATATAAATTTCCTTTCCTTGTCTGTCTCCACCTCCCCTTCCCCAGCACCATCAAACTTCCTGCCAGGCAGGGGCCTGAGCCAGTGACCAATGAAATCAATCGAAGCCTTCCTATTGGCCTCAATGGGCTTTGGATTAGGCTTCCTAGGATTTCGTGACATGGTTGAAGAAGCTGCAACTGCATGGCCGTGAACAGCTTGTCTGAGTCCAGTAGGTATGAATGCTTCCGGACCACAGCCAAAGACCTCTCAGATTGCCAGCTGTGACTCCCAGGGGCCCTTTCATATTTACTTCCTCAGAGAAACAGATTTTTCTTTTTTAATTTTTCCTGATAACAACCCACTCCCCCAAAGAAACTGTTTCACCTGTTGTTGCCAGTATAGGACTGGGATTGCTGTGAGGGGGTGCAGATCAGGATGGGTATGTACATGAGAGAGACACAGGAAAGGGCTAACAGACCCTGCACTATGTTGAAATGTTGAAAACATTGAAAATATTATTGCAATCAAAAGCAAAGAAAATCACACTCCCAGAATTCCCTCCCCATTCAAGGTCACATAGTCACACAATCATAAACATGTTGGGCTACCAACCTCCCAAAACACACACTCTCTCTCTCTCTCTCTCTGATACATGCTTAACATTGTTAGCATGGATAGATTTCCCCCTCTTATTTTTATGGTAGACCTGAGGGGGCCACAACCATTGCTCACCAAAGGGTGAGAAATACACCAATGAGAAATATATTGATAACATTCTCTCTCTCATTCTAGCTAGCTATCTAATCTCTGCTCCCATAGCTATCTACCCATCTACCTACCTACTTAGCAAACATTGGTTGTTATGTCACAGTCCATCATTGTAGCATTTGAGCACTTAACTAACTGATAGCATTAGAGAAGGGGTGGAGCTGAAGAGTTCGGATCTAGATTCAAACTCTCCCAAAGCTTGGGGGCAGGGAGCTCAGTTCTAAGGTTCTGCTTTGCCCCATTCCAGAGCCAGTAGTCAATTGTGAAATTTGGGTTTGGATCTGAACAGAAATCCTGTATCCATACAGATATGCTTTCCCCCATATTCTAGATTATATACTGAAGCAGACTGAAAAGGAGTATCTAGCTATGACTTCCCAGCATGTGCCATTGTGGCTCATTGTGCTTCAAAGCAGCACCCTGGAACCCCCATATTCACTACTGTCATATAATTAGGATATATTTTGTACCAAGTATGCCTTGTGAAGTATAGTTTTAAAAGTCTTTGTGTCACCGAAATATTGAGTCCACCTAGCTGAGAGCCAATAACAGCCGACAGGGATAAGGAGGAGTTGCTTTATTCTGCAGAAGAAAGGAGAGCTTTGCACCTTGGTACAAAAAACTCTGTCTTACACACATTTTACAGATCCTTTATACACATTTAGACCAAGGCCCTTGCAGTGTTAACACTTGATTGGTGGTGGTCAGACCCGTGCTTTTGCTATCTGGTCAGTGAAAACCAGCTTGGGACCAGCTCTAACTACCTTAAGGCCTTGAAGGGAAAACAGTTGAAAAGTTCAGGCTACTGTGTCCTTAAGGGGTCTGCTTCCCCCTAATGGCCACTGGCTGACATAATGACTGCTCGGATTAAGGGGGGGGGTCACTAGTAACTTTCACATTTGTGATAAATGAAGGGGGGGTAGTTCCCTTTTATGGAAACCCATCCAGCCAGTAGCTATAAAATCCCTCTTAGTAGCTGTTCTCTAATTGCTCTAGCTGTAAAGGGTTAAAAAGTATCTCTGCTATGCATAGGTAAAAGAAAGTAAGTGGGTACCTGGCCAAAAGAGCCAATGGGAAGGCTAGAACTTTTTAAAATTGAAACAAGACTTCCCTTTTGTTTGTCTGTTGTTGTTCTCCCGGGGAGAGGCGGACAGGGCAGCAACTATGCTGTAAGAAGCTTGGGCCAGGTATGAAAAAATAATCAGTATCATACCTAGAAACTACTCATTTAAAACCCCAGATATGTAAGTAGATCAGGAATGTCTAGGAAGATGTGTCAAGTGTCAGAGGGGTAGCAGTGTTAGTCTGAATCTGTAAAAAGCAACAGAGGGTTCTGTGGCACCTTTAAGACTAACAGAAGTATTGGGAGCATAAGCTTTCATGGGTAAGAGATGTGATTAGGTTTATCCCTTTTATTTCGTTATGGTTTGTGGATTCCTCTGTGCTAATCCCAGGTACTTTTGTTTTGCTTGGAACCTTTAAGATGGACCTCAAGAAAGCTATTCTTGATGCTTAATCCTTGTAATTGCTCTTTTAAAATTTAGCAATAGCCTGAGTTCCCAGATGTATTTTCTTTCTTTTTTTTATTAATAAAATTTACCTTTTTTTAGAACAGATTTGGATTTTTGTGTTTTAAGAGATTTGTGCATGTGTTGTTTAATTAGCTGGTGGAAACAGCTGATTTCCTTCCCCTCCCCTTCTCAGCTCTTCCCCAGAGGGGAGGTGAAAGGGCTTGAGGGTACCCCACAGGAAGGAATTCCCAAGTGCGCCTTCCTGGGCTCTCAGAGGGGTTCTGCACTTCGGTGGTGGCAGCATCAACCAATCCAAAATCAGAGAAAACCTGTAACCTTGGGAGTTTAATATAAGCCTGGAGTGGCCAGTATTAATTTTTAGAATCCTTGTGGACCCCCACCTTCTGCACTCGAAGTGCCAGAGTGGGGAATTAGCCTTGACAGTCGTGATCTGTTGAATATTAATATCCTCTTGGATTGTATGTGCTATCATTGTATGGGAAGTTATGAAGCTTTGCTCTCTCTGTGTTACTGAAATGTGTTGTGAGGTTGGGAAACACCCACAACCAATATTTCAGGTACAAGCAATGGAGGTGCTAGACATGCTGATAACCCATTAAAGGGAATCCACATTCCCAAGGTCTATCCCAGGAACCGCATACTATGGAGACCTCTGAGAAAGAGCACATACAATGGGCACTGCTTCACTCACATCAAAGCAAAGGGTCTTTCCAGCAAGCTGGAAGTGACATCATCACTGGGCCTCATTCCCCCCACAACTCAACACCTGTAAACACATCTGGAGGACAAAGACTGAACTGGGGAGGTGGTCCCAGGTTAAAGGAGAGTTCCAGCAGTGTGGAAGATCTGTAACCTGCTTGTACTATCTATCAGGGTGAGACACTGCTAGATTCAAATCCTGTGTAGTTTATAGAACTCAGATTGCGATTTTACTTTTATTTCTTAGGTAACCAACTTTGATCTGTACGCTTATTACTTATAATCACTTACAACCTATCTTTCTGTAGCTAATAAACTGTGTTTTGGTTGACGTGCTTGAGAAATCTGCTCAGGTTGCAAGGGCTGGTGCATGTCCACTTTCTTTTGTGGAAGTGGTGGACTAGATTATAAACTTACACTGGTCAGACTTCTGTTAAGGCAAGATGGTGTAGCTCTGGGGTGCAAGGCTGAGAAGCTGGGGGGAATTGGCTGGAGCCTCTCTATTGTTGCCTCATGAGTGGCTGGCAAAAGCATCCATGTAACTCAGTTGGGTGTGTCCCTGCCTGTGGATGTCTGTGTAACTGCAGTACCTGGAGAGGTTTACAGCTTGTCACAGCATCACAGTGTGAGAGGGTGCCCTGGCGGGTAAGCCAGAGGGCTCAGCAGTACCCCAATTTCAGGTTGCACCCCAGGGAAACCGTCACACCCATATGATACCTGGGCTCCAAAGCTATCTTCCCCCATCTGTTCCAAATGTGAAGAGCAACCACAGATTTTCAGCCTAAAATTGTCTTTAATTTAGGTTAAGAAAGAATAAAGGTAAAGTCCCCAACAAGAGAGAGTACTCTGTGTGTGTGTGTGTATGTCCCCTCTCCATCACAGGCTACAAAAGCTCTGGGAGCAGGCCAGAGACAGGTCAAGAGAGCTGTTAGATATTTAAAGATGCCCTACCCAGGAAACAAAAATCACTCCAGCTTTGTAAATGTAAGAGCCACACATGCCTGCATGGCAGAAGCAAGAACTGATGGTTGGCACTGGCACATGAGCTGAGAATGCAGGTCTATGCTTTCTGTGTGGGGCTCACCTTCAGCACTATTGAAGCTGGAATCAGCACTGGACTGGGAGTTTTCTCAATGGTGCACAAGACAGAGCACAATCCACTTGAAGAAGAAAATGTATCTGAATGTTGCTGCACACAACAGCAGTAGTGACTTGATTGCCACAGTCAAGCCACAAGCAAGCAGCCATCATAACTGACTGTGTGTGTTGTGTGCCACTGCTGCCTTCTAGTAGCTGTTCTTGCTTGTAGCTATGTCACCCTCTGATGGATGTCTTGGAGAGATTGCAGCTCCATTACTTCTGACCAGATCTAAATGGAACTCAGAGGAGCTAGCCTTACAGCTCACTTCCCCCTCTACCGAGGGCCGGCTCCAGGCACCAGCTTACCAACCAGGTGCTTGGGGCGGCCACTTCAGAGAGGGGCGGCACATCCAGCTGTTCGGCAGCAATTCGGCGGACAGTCCCTCACTCCTGCTCAGAGCGAAGGACCTCCCGCTGAATTGCCGCCACAGATTGTTTTTTTGTTTTTTTTTTGTTTTTTTGTTTTGTTTGGCTGCTTGGGGCAGTCAAAACCCTGGAGCTGGCCCTGCCTCTACCAATCTGTTGGTTTGCTGGGTCGGTACCATGCACAGCCAAACCTGGAAGCAGGTCAAGGCTGAGATGCTTTGTAAAGTTTGGTGGGTGTCCCAGAATGGGAAGAGTATGGTTCTTGCAAAGCAGAACTGAGATGCGTGGTCAGAGTTTGTGGGATGGAGGACTCAAGCCTGGAACAGCGGGGGATGCAGGTCAGGACTGAAGTGCAAGACTTATGCAGCAGTGTCTTCAATGGATCAAGACTGAGATGCATTAGCAGAGGGATATGAGGGCCACAAACTGGAGTGGCAGGCAGTGTTTCAGGTTAGGCGTGAGCTATACTGGCAGAGTTAAATGGGGGCCAGACATGGAAGAGGGGGTCAAGATTGGGGTGTCTTGGCAGAGTGGGTGGGGAGAGGGCAGAGCTGGGATAATAGGTGAGCTGCAGATCAGGAGAAAAGGTATGGTTACACTGCAAAAAAGACCTGCAGCACTGAGTCTCAGAGCTTGATTAAACTGACTCAGGTTCACAGGACTAACATTATGGGGCTAAAAATAGGACAGGGAGAGGTTGAGGCTCAGGCTGGAGCCCACACACTGAGACCCGTACTCCTAGCCAGGTTTCAGAGCCCAGGTGCCAGCCTGAGCCTGAATGTCCACACTGCTATTTTTGGCCCTGTAGATGAGGCCAAGTCAACTGACCCAGACTCTGACACTCCTGGCCCCAGGGCTGTAATATGCAGTGTAGACGTACCCTAAGACAAACTGGCAGAGTTAGGGTGGAAGAGCCAGATTGCAAGAGTGCTGCGCAAAGCTCGTGCAGTCTGTCACTTTTATGAGCACTTAAAATGAATCCACAAAGGTCAGATTTCAGTCATGAAGAAGACAGCTTTCCCAGGCAGTACCACACCTGCTCATATTTCAGCCTTGATGCAACCACAGCACTCCCTGGTTCTGCTACAACTTCTCAGCGACAGAAACCCCAGTTCACTCTTCAATACCAACTTCATTAAACAAAACAATAAACCCACAATGTGCTTTGAAATTAAAAAAAAAAAAAAGCATAAGTGAAGCAACCCCACTTGGAAGGAATAATCTTGTTAAAAATGTCAGCAGGGATAGAACATAATTAATACTAACAAATTCATTTCAGAACAGTCCCTCATTCACCTCAGAATAAATCAGCAGTTGCCACACAGCTCATTTTGTCATCACAAAGAGGGAGATAAAAAAATCAGTGCCATATTTCTTCAGTGATATTGTGGCGGATACAAAGTGCAATTAACACAGGGACTTTCCAAGCACAATAAATCCTTGCCTTTCCCAAGAGGCTGCTAAGATATGTATTGCGCTGACTAGGAAACATGCAGTTGATACTGTGGAGGGGACATAGACTGTAAGTGCTGGGGGGCAGAGACCATCCTTTTGTCCTGGGTCTGTATAAATTAGACGAGTTTGTGAACAAATAATGGATGGGGGACAGAGAGAGGGGGGAGAAGCTAAATTGTCAATGCCGATTATTTATGATTCATAATTTGATTGTTCTGTATTTGTATAGTGACTACTGCAATGGAGGCCTGGTCCATGCCACACAATACAAAAATATACCACCACCACAATAATCATTTGCCTTTGCTGTGTTTGTACAGCGTCTTGCACAATGAGGTTGTGGTCCATGCCTGGGGCTCCTACACATTACTGCAATACAAAAATATAATAAAATACTAATAAAATTTATACACTTGAGCAGGGCAAATTCTGCAAGACACTGTTAATAAACATAGCTAGTGGAAATGTTTATGTCAAAGATAAATTTTGCATAAACTCTATTTCAGAGAAAGCACAATGTTTCATGAAATCAGTTTGATTTAGATCAAGTTGATCTAAAAATTCAAAGCAAAAAATATTGATTTTTTGTAATTTTGGGAAAAAAATAATTTGGAGGAAAAATTTGGAGGAAAACAAACAAACAAACAAACAAACAAAAAGACCCTGGCAAATGGGAAAGAAAAAAGTAAGGAGGAGAAAAAGTATTTTCCCAACTAAAAACAAATTTTTCAAAATGTTTATTTAAAAGTTTCACATCCCAAAACAAATATTTTAATGAAAATTTTAATAAAAAATGTTAATTTTAAAGGAAATTATACTCCAGAGTATTTTTGAATGTTTGAACTGCCTCTTTTAAAACATTTGTTTGACAGCTAAACCACTAGCTACTTTGATTATGTTGGTGCCTCTTTTTAATCGCTGTTCATTAACATTTACACAAATTATTTTTTGTTTGCATGGACGTTTTGGGCTCTGTCTATCTTAAATAGGAGACTTAAAATGATTACAAACTATGGACACAAACAAAGAAGTTCCACACAGCTTGAATTCCAACATTCTCTCTTTTGTTTACCTGGGGATGGGTGGGTAGGGGAGTGCCTAGAGCTCTGTGCAGTTACTAGAGACATCTAGAAGGAAGAAGTGAGGTTCTTACCCACGAAAGCTTATGCTCCCAATACTTCTGTTAGTCTTAAAGGTGCCACAGGACCCTCTGTTGCTTTTTCCAGATTCAGACTAACATGGCTACCCCTCTGATACTAGAGACATCTAGTGACTGAATGATATATTGCAAGTAAATATACAATTATATTTTTTGCTTCAAGTGTGAACAAAAATATGTTATTCAGTAGTCATCTTTCTTGTCTTTACAATCTTCCAGTTGCCCAATCATGAACTGGAAACAACACCACATGACTTAGCTGACCAATCACATGCCTTGAACACTGAACAGCAGCTATCTCAAGTAAACTGGTTATGAATATCCCACATGCTAACATTTGTTCATTTTACACATATTCCATTTGGCACAGGTGGATATGTGGTAGAAGTTAAGACTGGTTCACAGGCCATTCCATAGGGCTAAACTTGCAATCAGCATTATTCACAACAACCAACAACACTGGCTTTGTTCAAGATGACCATGGATGTGGGAATAACGGCAGGAAAGTGCCGTATGGGGAACTCAGCTTTGATTCCCAGGCTTGACCTTAAGCATCATGGGTGGTGGGTACCATAGGCTGAAGGAGGCTGTGCCTCCCCAAAGAGCCTGGTGTGGACCCACCCACACTCTGCCCCCAGGCCCTCTCCTGTAGTTCCACATGCTCTGCCATGGCGCAGGCTAGCTGGGGTTGGGGCTGGCCAGCATGCTGCAGGGACGTGGGCAGCTGGTGCTGGGCCCGTGCTGCCCAGTCAGTGCTCATACTGGACCACCTGTCCACCTAGTGCATGGGGTGCTGTGGCCGCGGAGGGGGTGCTCTCGGCTCCTGCGGAGAAGGGTGGGCAGAAGGGGAGGGAGAAGGGCCTCAGGCACAAGGGGAGGGGTGGGAGCTAGCCTCCCGCAATGGTAGGGTCACTGACCACCCATGCAGACATATGCTCAATTCCATTCAGTTTGATGCAATTTAAGCACATTTTTCAAGTTATGGATGTGCTTAAGCACCCTTCCTGATTTGGGACCCTGGAGGTAAGGCATAACAGAGAGAGGCAAGAAACAAGTGGGCACGGGAGGACGGAGTAACGGAACTAATGGCATGTTGTAGCACAGACGCAGTTAGACAAACCCCTGTCAGGCATGGTCTAGGCATGTTTCATCCTGCCTTAGTGTGGGGAGATGGACTGGATGACCTCTTGAGGTCCATTCCAACCCCACGTTGCTATGAGTCTAATTCTTCACCAATCGGGAGCAGCACTACCAACTCACTACCTGCCTCTCTGAGGTCAGATGGCAATCTCCCATGTGCATTTTGGCAGAGATGAGTTTTAAGGAGCAACTTGAAGGAGGATAGGGTGGCAGCTTTAGTGCTAGGATTTTCTAAAACCCACCATATGGACCTTTCCAGCTTCATTCTGCTTCCCTCTGTCTGCAGCTTGCAGATCTCCTTGATAAGCAGGCTAAGGGCAAGACGAGAAGATATTGAATTGTGAGTAATGGGAGCCAGAGCTGTCAGAAACATAATCTTCTGTGTAATGCGAGAATGTTTTTGTTAGTGAGAGCAATAAGTATTCGGGCCCATGGCACTTCACAGAGATTAATGAGCAGCTCTGAAGACGTGATTGCCAAAGGTGGGACTGAGGGACACTACACTGAGCCGCTCATTGTTTTACAGAGCAGCCGCAGAGAGGGAAACATGAGCAAATTCTTTTCAAACACGCCATTCAGAACCCCATTGTGCTACTCAGTGCTATTTTTATATTGCAAGATTTGTAACAATTAGGGTTTATTTTTGTTCTTTGTCCTTCTATATTTCTAGACCACCAAGACCACCAAATTGAAAAAAGCTCCCTGGTGAACTAAAACTATTCCTTACTGACACAGAACAACTGGAAAGGAACATTATACTTAAAACTGGAAATGCTTAGGGATTTCCAGCTAGAGACACTTAGGAATATCTAATTCCATTAGCGTTCTTCATCTGAAGCCTCAAAAACAGCCTTAACTCTGCCCCAACCCACCAGATGGAATCATTAGTAATAATACCTAGCTCTTATATAGCATTTTTAAACACTATATCTCAAAACTCTCAGGCATTACATCTTCAAGACATTTTCACATCACAATTTGATTGTTAATTATGTTAACTTCCAGATACATAGATCTCCATGGGATATGAGCTAGATTGATAGATACACCAGCTTTGTTGTACTCGTAAGTGGGTGTTTAAAAAAAGGAGACGCAATATGGGGAACACAGCCCATTGTCTTGTACTTGGTAGATCCACTGTGTGCTATGTAATGAAACAACAATTCATTGTTTCATTACATAGCACAACAATGGCACTCCAGGTGGAGGGGTAGTCGGTTAGGGTCTCTAGCCTGCAATCCAGGCAAAGGAGCAAACAGCTGCGAGTCCAAGTCCTTTGTCAGGGCAGGGCAGCCAAGAATCTATGGCTCGGGCCTGTATTCAGGGCTGAGCAGCAAGAAGGTCAGGCATCCTAGCTCTGGCAGATGGCTGACAATCGCGGGCTCCTTGGCGTAGAGAGGGGGAACTGCCACCCCAAGGGTGAGGTGGCAGGGGTAGGGGGACACAGGACCACCCGACTCCATTGCCTCCCAGCCCAGGGCCCTAACAGTGGCAGAGTTTTCCACCACTGGGTCAGTGGGGAATCCAGCTGCAACACGCTGATGGGGATCTCTGGCAGCAATGGAGCCAGACTAGAAACGGCTGCCCCTGGGCCACTTCTTCTCCTCCCCTCGGGGGGTACCTGGATCCATAGGGGGTCCTCTGATTTGTCTGGGTAGAAAGCTGGTGGCAGTCCCAGTGGCTCCTTGGTATCTGGGCAGCAGGTGGCTCCAGCAGCTCTGGCCAGTCTTCAGCTCAGTGGGGATCTGCTGCAGGCTCCCAGCTTGGGAGCAGGCAGGAGGCGTCTGGAGCAATCCCTTTTGTATGTTCAGTCTGAGCGTGGGAGATGGCTCCACGCCTGGTCCATGGTCATCACTGCCACATCCCTTGGGGCAGTCCCTGACCTAGCCTGGTTTCTGGGCAGCCCTTTTCTATCCTGCCTTCTCCTAAGGAGGTAATGTCTTTTTATACGTCCCGCCTCATGACACCGACAAAACCCTTCGCTTCCCTTTGGCTATGGGTCTCCCATCGTCTTTCCCTTGCTCAGCCCCTTCCCCGGGGCTAGCCTTAACCGTACAGCTCAGGTTAGGGTGCTCCCTCTACAGGTGCCCCTGTAACCTACAGGCCCAACATGCCTGTTCCCTCCCTGTTTGCCTCACAGGTGGGACTCTCTTGGGTTCTTGCTCTTTCCTGCTCTTTGCGTAAGGCTTCTGTCCCTCATCCCAGCAAGGGCACTCTCTCCTAAAGTGTCCCCTCCACCCACAGGTGTAACACTGCCCTGCTCAGGCTTCTGCCCTCCTAACCTTGGGGCCTCGCTTCTGGCTCCTGCTCCCCTCCTGGAGGATCTTGAGCAAATAATGCTGCTCTTCCGCTAACTGCCTCAGGCCTGCCTGCAGGTCTCTTTGTGCCTCCTACTGTTGCTGCTGGTTCTCTAGGGGTCTGGCTCATTAGGGCCTGGATTCTCCTTGGTTGCTTATCAACTCCCTTCAGTGGGAGCAGCAACTCTGGAGTCCAGCCTGGGAAGATACACCTGCCTTCTGCCAAAAAGGCCTCCACACACAAAAGCTCTATTGTCCCTTTGACCCAAGTACCTCTGCTATAGCCTTTCGACTCCCCTTGTATCAGGGGGGCTTTAAGTGAGTCTCTAACTCAGTCCCTTCCCCTCAGGGGTGACCCCGTACCTACATTCTCCACCACATGTGATGGGGTGGGACTCACCACCGTAGTGCCTCCTGCTGGTCATCTTGTAGATCAGCTCCACAAGTTAGCATGCTGACTCTTGGTGCTGTCTCACTCGCCATCACTTCTGCTCCTGGACCTGTGTCACTCCAAGGACCAGGGTGTCCTCTTCAGGACACAGCCCTCCTGCTGTGCCACACTCTGTGCTCCCTACTTCTGGGGGACAATCCCACAGTCCAGCCACTTCCTCAGTGGCAAGTGTGGGGGGGGGGACCCGGGCCCGCCCACTGCGTCACCCTCAAACCTCTCAGTCTATTTCCCTGGGCCACTTCCTCACAGTCCCAGCACCTTCTTTGCCTTTGCCTCAAGGCCTCAGCCTGCAACTTCCAGCCACTCCCTAGCTCCCTTTCTCCCTTCAAGTAGCACTGCTCTGTCCAGAGTGCTGGCTTTCTTCCACCTACAAGGCAGCAAGACTTCCCTCCTTGAGCTCCAGGGAGCAACTGAACCTGCTCTGCCCTGCAGCTCTTCTTCTATGGGCCTGCTGGGCCCTGATTGGCTGCTCCTTGCAGCCCCTCTTCTATTAGCTGCTTTCTACACAGCCTTCCTAGGGCTCCATTAACCCCTTACAAGCCACGGTGGAGCAGACACCCCATCACAGAAGGCTTCTCCTGTCTGAGGTCCTTCCAACTTTTTCTCTCTTCACTGGCTCTTCTTATCTCCCAATGAAGTGTTTCAGGCTGTATTAGCTCAGCTTCCCAATTCCCGCCTAGGGAGCATCTGCTGCAAAATAAACAGCCCTGTGTCAGCAAAAATGTCTGAAGTGATAAAATGCAGCTCTGTGTTAATATTCACTGGACACCTTTGGAACATATTAGGGGCTCTGAATATGATATCGGCAGATTTTCTGCTCCACCTGCCAACCTGAGCATTGATGGCGTCGCACCAGGCATCGTGTAGGGAAGTTCCCAGATTTGGTTCATTCCTACTAATCCACCAAACTTTGTGGTGGTCCTGTGGGTGGCACCAGTTAGGCCAAAGCATGCATCCCTTTGCGTGTCAGTGGAGAATTTGAGAACTCCAAATAGACTCCTCCTGAGGGTCGAAATGACAGTCTGGACCTATACATAGAATGCTTCCGCCAACGTGCACAGGCAGAAATTGTGGAAAAACAACATCGCTTGCCTCATAACCTAAGTCATGCAGAACGCAGTGCCATCCACAGCCTCAGAAACCACCCTGACATTATCATCAAAGAGGTTGATAAAGTCAAACCACTTTATTTTCAGGATTTGGCACTGACCGCGAACCTGGAATGACTCTAGCCGCTCCAAGTTTGCCTATGAGAGGGTCCAGGTTTCTGATCCATCTAGCAATACAGGCAGTACACACATTTGATAGATCCTCAACTTGGTCTCAAAGAAAGACATTTTTATGTCCATAGGTGAGACATGGACATCATGCAGTAGGTGGCAAGACCTCCTCATCAAAGAATGTTCAGTTTTCTGTGAATGTTTGAATTCTGCTTGCAGCCTAGGTGAATTCATCAACATTCTCCATGGTACTCACCACCCACCTGCACTGGGGGTTCTGATGGCCCAACTCCAAGCTTCTGGATCTTGGTGTTCTGCCATGCAATGTTCAACCCCAGAGTGTGGGTGATGTCTTGGAGACTTTGGAGGGCAGGGCTGAAATTCTCTGACTTCTCTACAAGCAGGGCAGCATTGTTGATGGTTGGTGAACATTTCTTGACCAACCTTGATTCCAAAGTGTGGAGTGGCAAGTGCTAATATCCAGTCGATAGCTTGACAGAATAGTTCTAGGGCAAGAATGCATCTCTGCTGCACACCTAAGAAACCTGGCAAAAGCCATGAACCAACATGCACTCTCGCACGAATTCTGGTGTGATGATTGCACACCAGATTCAGCAGAACATTTGGAACACCTTCCAGTGCAAGCCAAAATACTGACCTGTCGACTCAAAAGCTGCTTTGATGTCGATACATGCCCCGTGAAGATGAGAATTATTAAAAGATAGTTAGCAGAAACAATATGCCAGGTGGGTGGCCTTCACTGGCACAGGCTGTCTGGCTGGAGATGTAGAGAGGAGCAGTATGAAGAGAAAGGCATGGAGGACATCCAGGGGATGGTGGCTAGAGGGATTACCCCTCCCATGCTAGTGGTTGGTGGTTTGATTTCCACCAGTGCTTTATTAGGAGGTGAAGGCTGGTCTTGTGGTTAAGCCCTGTGCAGAGCTGTGCTCAAGTCATCCTCTGGGATCCTGGAGAAGTCAGTATGCCTCAGTTCCTAATGGGGTAATGATCTTCCCTTTGCCTTTTTAGCTCATCAGCACTTCAGGGCATGCCTTGCCCGTGCAATGCCCAAGGCATAGCTGAGAACAACCCTGCCAGCCAGAGCTCAGAGGGATTGGAGGGTGTGGGAAGAGAAGAGGTGAAGCAGAGCCTAAGCTGGGGACAATCTGTTTGGTTAGGGAGGGAAAGAGGAAGAAAGAGGCAAGGCAGAGCATGTATCTCAGATGAGGGTTGATGCAAATGTGTCCCTGGTGAATGCATTGTGGCTCTTTGTCCCACTCTAGTGGCCAGACCATCTATATATGTTTATGAGTCTGCCCCTGCCCTACCATAGCTGGCTCTTTTGCTCAGAGGGTGGAGGCTCGTACTCTTTCAATGCACAGCTCATGGGTTCAATCCCTGCATGTGACGACCCAGCCTTACACAAGCCTTACCACTACTGACTTCAGCACCCCCAGGCCTCCCATTAAGCCACCCAAGCACCTTGCGGGATGGATGCCAGGGGAAGGTGACCAAGCCCATTTGGCAGGATCGATCTGCCGTGCCACCTGGCTGGGGCTCTAGTGGCTTTCCAACATCCTGAGTCACTCCAGCAGCATCTCCTGTCCATCCCTGTCACTTCTGAGGTGTGTCTCCTGCAGGGCGCAGGTGCCTGGCATGTCACTTGGAACATGCTGCAGATCACTGGGCAGCCCTGCTCCATTGCAGTTACAGTGTTTCTTCCCGGTCTTTGTTTATTTTGTTGGTACAGCGAGGCACCAGAGAACCTGCCATCTGCTCTCCCCACGGCATGCAAAGCAGCAAGGCAAAGAGAGCAGAGCGGTGGGGTCGGAATGGCTGCAGAAAGTGGAAGCTCTGCAGGGCGCTCTTGGCTTCCCCTCAACCCCTTAAATGAACACGGGTGATTCTCAATAAAGCGGCTGCAGCAGGCTGGATATTAACGTGACATGGGCAGATCAGAACCAGCTTTGACATGCGTTAAGATTCCCAGCCAAATGTGAGTGGGCGTTAGGCAGAACCATGGGTTTATGTACCTAGGTTCCTTCCCCCCCGCCCCCTCAGCATACTAGTGCTGCCCTGGGGGACTAGGATTCACTCTAGTCAAAATGGGCCCCGACAAGTACGATCAGAACCGATGGAATGGTCTGAGAATCCTGGCACTGGACTAATTGCCTGATCCAGAGCCCACTGAAGTCAACCAGAGTCTTTCCATTGCCTACCATGGGCTGTGGGGGTACCTCTAGCAGTGGGTGTTGGAGGGCAGGCCGTGACTGAGAAGTAGTAGCAGAGCTGGAGGAGGGGAAGCTGAGGCAGAACAAAGCCTGTATGTAGACTAGTTTGGCAGGGGGCAGGATTGGTGCATCCAGTGCTTGGTCCCAGGGCTTACCAGGAGCACTGCTGTAGTTCAGCAGAGGCTCAGAACCACAGTAGCAAGAGTGGGCCACTGGGCAGGACTCAGGTGCACTGGCAGAGCTGTGGGGGCCCAATCCTGGAAGAACAGCGGGGGAGGGGTGCTGCACAAGATCAGACTATCTGAAAAATTGGAGAGAGTCCAGCAGAGGGCAACGAAAATGATCAGGGGGCTGTGGCACATGACTTATGAGGAGAAGCTGAGGGAACTGGGGTTATTTAGTCTGCAGAAGAGAAGAGTGACGGGGGGATTTGATAGCAGCCTTCAGCTACCTGAAGGGGGGTTCCAAAGAGAATGGAGCTAGGCTGTTCTCAGTGCTGGCAGATGACAGAACAAGGAGCAATGGTCTCAAGTTGCAGTGGGGGAGATCTAGGTTGGATATTAGGAAAAACTATTTCACTAGGAGGGTGGTGAAGCACTAGAATGGGTTACACCTAGGGAGGTGATGGAATCTCCATCCTTAGAGGTTTTTAAAGCCCTGCTTGACAAAGCCCTGGCTGGGATGATTTAGTTGGGGTTGGTCCTGCTTCGAGCATGGGGTTGGATTAGATGACCTCCGAGGTTTCTTCCAACCCTAATCTTCTATGATCTGGAGGCAGCAGTGCTCTGCATGAAAGTGCATTGGCAGATCTGTGTAGGGGAAGCTACCAGCCCCCTCCCTTCCCGGGCGCTACAGCAGGGAGCTTGGCTAGGATTTTGTGCCCAGCTGGGAGAAGGCTGCACACCCAGAAAAGCTGCTGCGTCCTGCTGGGAACCCAGTGCAAGCAGCACAGGATCCCACTGTTGGTACCCCAGGGTGAAGGAAAGCTGCCCAAACAGGCGGAAGAAATGGGATTGGGGGGCTGGAAAGCCCTGGTCCTTGAAGAGACCCTTGCAAGGTTACAAGTTGCCTATTTACCCAATAGAAGTTATTGGGCTACTTGGGTCTAATTTATAGGCCCAATCCAGATCCAAACCGGACCCAAGTCCACCCAACCTGACCCTGATCCTTCCCCCTGAATCTGAGTCAGCATTGCCACTGCCTTGTGCCCTGGGACATCTCTGCTCCTCCTGTGCGTTGGGTTAGTCAGTGGCAGCAGCCATGTACACTGTTGGCTGAGTGCCCTGCTCCTGCCAGCCACCACCTCACTGTCCTGAGTATCCCGCCACACCTTGTCATGCTGTCTCCGCAGTGGGCTGCCATGCTGACCCGAGACCAAGAAGGTCCAGCTATTTTCCCCTGACTGGAGCTGACGCATAGTCAGGTCCCGTCGGGTTCAGGGCAAGGGGCAGGGCTCTAATAGAGGTGCCCACCACCTGGTTTGCCTGGGTTACTAACAGCACCTGGGGCTAGTAGAATCGAACCTTAGTTGCCTTCTAGTGCCACAAGCTGTCTGCTCAGCTGGGGCATTCACACAGCACAGAGCCACAGCCTGCTGCAGCCAATGGAAGTCCTCTTCATGCCAGGGGGCTTTGGCTCAGGGCCTGAGAGACACAGTGAACTGCAGGTTCAATTCTGCCTGATGCCACATGGGCTCACATACTAAGGGGTGGGCATGGCCCCAGGAGCCCCAGGGATTACTATGGCGGCTTTATGCCATTCTCGCACCTCCAGGATTCGGAGCTGGTCTAGGGCTGGTGGCCCTCTGGGTGTACAACAGAGCAGCCCCTGCTGGGGCTTCCTTCCAGCTGCCAGTGAGCTCCAGCTGCAGCCCTTTCCTCTCCAGCAGCAGTTACCTATGTCAGTCCTGCCCCACCCCCAAACTGATAGATCCCCCGGGGACGGGGGGCATTACTTAGTCTGTTTATATTGCCAGGGTGGCGCAGCAGCCAGGGCCAGACTCTGATGCCCACTCTGGGTCACACACATTTATTGCTAACCCTTCTGTTTCTATGGATCTCCCTGAAGGAAGAACTCCTTCAGCTCATCTGGGACCTGTGGAGAAAAGGGGCTGGGTGAGACACTGATGAGATGATTCTCCCAGCCCTCCCATTCCGGCAGCACAAGTCTCTGTCCGTTACCTTGTCCTTGTGTTCCATGAGCAGTTTGTACATTGAGCAGGCTTTGGAGATCAGCTCATCTGCATCCAGGTCTATGATGTTCCCGCAGACCTACGGGAGGAAAGAAGACCAGAGACACCACCAACCAGGGTGGAGAAAATAGGGGGCAGGAGGCTGCTCCCCCAGTGGCCGTTAGCTGTATGTGGAGTGCCTTTTCAAGCCAATAGGTATCACCGAAGCTGGCACCATCACCCCCCAACCCTGCCACTGCTCAAAACCTGGCTCTCCTGCCTGCTGAATGTTCTAACCAGGGCAAGGGGTATCTGATGTGGTAGCTAGGACTGGGTGACTCAGCTCCCAGGAGCTACCTGTATCTTCATCCAAGTCTGAACACTATGCATTTTTGACATTTGCTTCACTTTTTTATTCTCACATTTCCCATTCTTTATTTCATCCCCTCCTTCTACTTCCCACCAGGGATTACAATCATAGCAATGCAGTGCTGAAAGGGACCTTGAGGGGACATCTAGTCCAACCCCCTGCATTAAGACAGTACCAAGTAAACCTAGATCATCCCTGACAGGGTTTGGGAATCTCATGAGAGATTCTGTTCTGATACGATATACAGCAGTCTCCTCTCCACTCTGCTCTGCAGATCTTTGGCGCATTCTACGATGGAGAGAGGTGACCTGGTCCCATGGAGGCTAAGGCCTAAGGAGTAGAGCTGAGTAGGAAACAGTTTTCCTGTCCTGTGAAAAATTTTGAAATTAAAAAAAAATCTCATCCCGCATCAGGATGAACCAGAGAGACAGAGCCCCACCCCAGAATAGTCCAGGGGCTATTCCCCTGGGATGTGACAGACTGCAGTTTCAGTCCCTGCTCTGCTGGATTGGGAGCAGGAATGTGACCGTAAGTGTCCCAAGTGAGTGCTCTGATCACTAGGCTATTGATTGGTCTGAATTGGGTCATTTGCTCCCTGTAGTTTTGACCAGAAATCCCATCCTGGACCCGAGAAACCTTCCCACCGAATGTCCAGTGAAAACTGGCCCTTTAAAACTAAGGATTTTTGTATGAAAAACCTGGGGCTCTGCCATTGACTGTGGGGTGATCTTGGGCAAGTCCCTGTCCATCTGTTTCATCTTTGCCTGTTTAGATTGTTGGGCAGGGAGTGTCTCTTATTGTGCCTAGCACAACAGGACCCCAATCTCTAGTGGTCCTACTGTAATATTAATAAAAAGTAATGCACATTCAACAGGACATGCCGGTCACTGAAGATGCTTGGAGAGACAATGAGTTCAGGACAGTCTGGAGGAGGTTTAGATAACCATCCATGTTCATGGGTGCTGAACTGAATCACTTCATCTTTTAGACCATCTGCAAATTTTAGGGGTGCCAAATGCAAAACTAGAGGGAGGTCAAGAGAAGTGGCAATCATGAAAAGGTTATATCAGGGAATCTTAGAAATGAGAGGCAGGAAAGAGCTATTAGGTGTTGGAATACCTACTATTTCCCATAGGAGGCTACTCCACAGTCTCACGGATCTAACTGTCAGGAGAGTCGCTCAGACGTTTTCCATTACTGGCTTTTATCTGATGATTACTCCTATTTATTCCTCTTTTGATCATCCAAACAAGCCTTTTCCTTTATTGGTATTTCAAATCTTTAAATACTGAACTCAGCCATCACTCCTGTCCCTCCCCCACACTTCCTTCAGGGAACCTATCCTATATTACACATGCAAACCTACATTAAAAGACCACGAAGACTGCAAAGTCAAGTACTCAAACATTAGGATGGGCCAGAATTAAGGTTTCTGGGCACCTTTAATTGGGCTCCCCTTGCGTGTATGCATTATGATACAGTCTTTAATTATATGATTGCATACTATCTTTTCCACAGGACCCCTGCCTCTTTTAGTAGGAGCTCCCTGCCCCTCTCCCCCACCAGATTTCAAGTCCTAGTCCCAAAGCAGGAGGGGAGAGGAGGGGAGAGCTTCCAAAAATGGTTGTGAGAATTTTTAACATGGGCAAAACAACGTATCTTTCCCTAATCTTGTTATCAGAAATGTCTTGAATTGCTTTTGCTGAAACTTTCCAAAAATAATCAGCCTGAGGCTGACACCTAGCATGGGAAATTTCAGCCAGAATAGTTACAGTTTGGCAAACGTCTGAGCAAGTGTAAACATGGCCATATAAAAGAAAGTGTTGGAGAACTTTAACTCCAGGCAGCACTACTAGCTCTACCTATAATAAATCTTTCCTCATAAATCCTCTTGAAGAATGAATTTGCTGCATTAGGTAGGAACCAGGGATCTAGATTCTTAATTCCCTTTTTTGACTTGAAAATTGCCCCTTTGTCCTTCCCCATCTATTCTCAGAGATTATAGCTTGAAAAATTGAAATGGGACCTCTTCACAAAGGTCAGGCTAGGAATCAGATCTGATGCCAAGCTTCCTTCAAGTTCTGCATATCAGGAAAGGACCAAGTTGTAGATTTTGGATCTGGCTCCTGGTTTGAATATCCCCAAAGCTCAGGGGGTTTAGGATCCTGTGTTCATATTTGGGCTAATGTCCACTAAAAACACTGAACTCACATTTGAGAAAAGTGCCACTTGACTACTTTGGAGAATGGCAACCAGGACAGGCAGAGCTCATGCTGTGGAAGTGCATGCTTCCCTCAGTGTTCCCTACCAATATGTCCTATCCCTGAGTGGGGAGGCCCACCTCAGCGAGTGAGTGTGTCCTTTCACTCACATTCATTGTTTGGCCTCTGCCAACAAGGGGGCTGTACTGAGGCCATGTGGCTCCCCACCTCCCCGGAGGGGGAAGAGCCCATCCAGAGGCCAGAGTGGGCAGAGCTAGGGAGTTCTGAGCCCGCCCCTCAGAGGGTCAGGCGGCGACCCAGAAGTATAAAAGCTCGCCCTCACAGCTCAGTTAGGCCCCAGCTGCTGGAGAGACCAGACGTCTCCAGCCTAGCTTGTGGCTGGGAAGACCCCGCAGCCCAGGACTGGCCAGGTCTGCCTTGTGCCCGCTATCCAGAGGAGCTGCCGGACCTGTCAATCAATCCCTGGCCTGACAAACCCATGATCCTGGATCCCCTAGAGGCTGACACCAGGACCCAGGTAGGCCCCGAGGGGGAGTGTGGAAGTAGCCCGGGGACAGCCGACCCGAGTCTGGCTGCAGCACTGCCAGAGCCTATGTCAGTGTGTTGTGGCCAGGATCCCCACTGACAGCAGCGGGTCTTCTGCCACTGCTAGGGCCCCGGGCTGGGACGCAGTGGAGTGGGAGGGCCTGCGTCCCCCCTGCCACCCAACCCGTGGGTGGCAGTCTCCCCATCTCCCAGGCCTTTTGAGGCTTGGGCCTACTATTGTTGCTCAGCCCTGACTGAGGGCCTGAGCCCCTGACGTAGCATTGGTGCCCCGCCCTGAGCCAGGGTCGGGCTTACTGTGTCTTCCAGGACCGCAAGGGCTGCCGAGGGAGACCCTGCAGCCAGACGAAGTACCCAAGCACCAGTGTATAGTGAACCGGTGTGGCTCCCCGCCGCCCCGGAGAGGGTCGAGCCCCGGCAAACCCTTGTACAGGAGCCGATCCATACCAAGCAGAAAGATATGTCAGGTGATGTAGCTGTCCACTGGGACGTGGCCTGAGACCCATCAACTTATCTCACTCAGGGCACCAAACAGCAGCCTGATGGCAACAACCCTCTATTGCTATTGAGAAGGGCTGGAATTGAACCCCTCTCCTAGAGGGGTGATGCAGTGCATCCCATTCCCCCCTCATCTATTGATTTCCTGGGGGGCGGGGAGCTGTGTTACACACCAGGCTCCCTGCTGGCTGGCTCACCATTAAAATGTCATCTCCACCCATATTTTCACGGAGGATTTGGTCTCTGACACTCTGCAGCATAGTGTAAGCCACGATCACTTGGAAATTTCTGCAGGGCATCCCCATCAGGAATACCTTGGAAGAAACAGACCATGGGCCAGAATCAGTGAAAAACATCAGAGGTGATTCCCATGCTCCACCCAAACCCAGCAGAATCTGAACCTTTTGTTTCAGGAACCAAACATGAGGAACTAGCAGCCTATAGTGCCTTTTATGCTGGAGGATCCCAAAGCTTTTCATAGACTATATCTTTGAGACCACTGAGTCATCTGCCATTCAAATGCAACCACCTGTGTGGTGGAACAAGGCAGCTATTTCAGAGCATGCAGCACACTACACAAATAGGGGAAATAAGAAGTGAGGTTTTTACCCACAAAAGCTTATGCCCAAATAAATCTGTTAGTCTTTAAGGTGCCACCAGACTCCTTGTTGTTTTTTTAGGGGAAATGGAGAAACAGTTGATGCACATGAAATTACAGGAGCAATTTTAGGGAGGGTTGGGCTCATGGTTTAGGCAAATGAATGCAACTGAGAAGAGTTGGCTTCAATTCCCACCTCTGCCACAGATTCCCTTATCCTCTTGGACCTTAGCTTCCTACCTGAGTGTAAAGCAGGGATCAATTTAGAGGATATGTTCTTAGGGGGTAGGTACCGTCTCCTGCTCTATGTACAGCGCCTAGCAAAATAGGGCCCTGATCTTGGCTGACAACACTGGAGCTAATCATAGAATCATAGAATATCAGGGTTGGAAGGGACCTCAAGAGGTCATCTAGTCCAACCCCCTGCTACTCCTCTTGCAAAATACGTAGTAGGGGCTCTTTATCAAAAACAAGTGCCTAGGCCCTTGGCTTGACATCTCAGCCAAAACATGGCACCTGCAACAGCACAGAGCCCCCTGACTTCCTGGGTCCATACAGACTCCACTATATTAAGCAAGTGCAAATTAACCATAAACCAATATTGGTCGTTCATCTTTCAATGAACTCATCCACATGGTCCGAGCTGCATTTGCTGCTGGGTGAACTGATTCTAGGTTTTGCCCAAGGGCAAAATAGCTTTTGATATCTTTTTGGAGACTCACTTGGCCAAATAATCTCACTTCCAGCATTGTCTGCACAGGGTGTTCAGACACCATCTTCCCCATCCCAGAGAGAATTTCCCCTTCCATGGCACAGCCCTGAGACCTCAGCAAGAAGGGCGAGCATGGAGAGAGAGCTGTGTGCAAATACCAATTGAGATATGAAAACCACCGGGGAAAGGGCCGGGAAATGAGAACACTAAGTGAGTGGTTTGGTTTGGTGGGGCAAGAATCCTGTTGCTGCAGCAATCCTCCCTTAGCCTTGGAACTTGGACACACACACAGGGCTTTGGATAGCTACTGGGGTAAAGGCGGTAGGCAAATTCTCAGCTGGTGAAATCAGTAACTGCTGATTTACAATGAGGCAGCATTGTCCAGTGTGTAGAGCACTGGGCTAGAACTCAGGAGATCTGGATACTAACCCTGGCTAACCTGTGGTGAGACTTGGACAAGTCTCTGTGCTTCAGTTTCCCCATTTAAGGTAATGATCCTTGCCTCATTTGTGAGCAGCTTTAAGAGCTATTGATGAAGAGCACTAGATGTTGTCATCTTTCAAGCTGAGGGGAATTACATGAGTGAAGACTGCCAGTGGGCAAACCACAAGAAAGTCTCACAGATTCAGAAGCTCACTCAAAATATCTGAACCTCGCTGTACAGCCCTGCAACTCTGCAGACATTCACTTCATCTCCGCAGATAGTGGAATGGATGCAAATACAATCGTGCAGGGCTCTACTCACCAGTGGTGCCTGGCCCGCAGTGTCTGACTCAGGCAGCCTGTGGGGCGTGGCACGCTCAGGCTGGTGGCAGTAGCCAGTGCCTGGGGCTGAGCGGCAGGTTGGAGTCAGGATTGCCCAGCACCCGCTCGCTGCGACACTTCCTGTCCAGCAGCTTGGGCTCCTCAGGTAGCGCCAGCATCCCCACCATGGCCCAGCCCGGCAGCTCTGGCCGCGCTTCTGGGCTGCAGGGCCCGCCCACGGCCATAGGGATTGGAGTGGGTGGGGCTCCAGCGCCCCACCCCTCCACCCCGCTGTGATGCAACACCCACTGCTGCTGCTGTGTGCCATCGCTCACAAGCCCCTGGGGAGCAGCACATGATGCGCCACCCCTTCCCCCCAGCCACCCCCTCTGCACCGCCCCTTTTTAGGATTGCCAACTTTCTAATTTCACAAAAATGAACTTCCTTGCCATGCCCCTTCCCCAAGGCCCCGCCCCTACCCTGCCCCTTCTCTGAGGTCCCGGCCCCCTTCCCTCCAGCCCCCCTCCCTCCATCACTCACTCTCCCCCCACTCTGTGGGGTGCAGGCTCCAAGAGGGGGCTCAGGGCTGGAGCAGGGGGTTAGGGTATCTGGGAGGGTATTTGGGTGCAGGAGGGTGTTCTGACCTGGGAATGGGGGTTGGGGTGCAGGTGGGGGTGTGGGGTCTGGGAAGGAGTTAAGGTGCAGGATGGGGTTCCAACCTGGGGTAGGGGATTCGGGGTGCAGGCTCCAGCCAGGCGACGCTTACCTGAGGCAGCTCCTGGTCAGTGGTACAGCAGGGCTAAGGCAGGCTCCTTGCCTGCCCTGGCTCCTTTGCTGCTCCCAGAAGCATCAGGCATGTCTGGCTCTTAGGTGCAGGGGTGGCCAGGTGGCTCTGCCCGGTGTGCACTGTCCGCCCCCACAGGCACTGCCCCCCGCAGCTCCCATTGGCCACAGTTCCCTGGGGCAGCGCACAGAGCTTCCCTGATTACACCTGCACCTAGGGGCCACAGGAAAATGCCAGTCACTTCCGGGAGCAGCGCGGCGCCGGGCAGGCAGGGAGCCTGCCTTAGCCCCACTGTGCTGCCGACCGGACTTTTAGTGGCCTGGTCAGCAGTGCTGACCAGAGCCACCAGGGTCCCTTTTTGACCGTGCGTTCCGGCTGAAAACCAGATGCCTGGCAACCCTACCCTTCTCCTCAGGACCTCACCCCCACACTACTCCTTATCCCCAGTCACCACCATCGCGCTGCCTCTTCCCTGCAAGACCCTGCCCCCCCCTGCCCCTCCCTCCCATCACTAGCCCTTGTGAGATAGTTTGCTGCTGTGGGTGTGGATGCAGATACAGGTAAAAGTCGGCTAGCAGATTGCGGATCTGATCGTGGGCAAAAACTGAATCTTTTCAACCAAAACCCAAAATATTTCAATTTGGAAATGCTGCTGCCAATGCCTCATGGAAGCTGTAATTGAGCTGCCTTATTCTCCCAGTCTCAAAAATCACCATCATCATTCCTAGATCTTATCTAAGTGCTTTTCATCAGCATGTCTCAAAGTGCTTTACAAACGAGGGCAATATCCTTACCCCATTTTAAAGATGGGAAAACTGAGGCACAGGGCGGGGCTGTGATTTACCCAAGGTCACCGAGCAGGCTAGTGAAAAAGCCTAAAATAGAACCCAGGACTCCAAAGTCAAAGTCCACAGTTTCTATAGGCCATTTGTGACCAGCCTTAGTTTCTAGTCCCACTCTGGAGTGGGCCATGTCATCAGTCCTCAATCACAGAAATGATGCAAGGGGTGATTAGTTCATTGCCCTGGAGTCACATCCACTCTGGCAAGTCACTCAGGCAGCTTCTCTGGCTGAGAATCTTTGCCCTCTGTAGGGGAAAAGGAAAGTCACAAATGCCAGGTATCCATCATGCCTCCAGGCTCCAAGAAAGCCAGAGAATGGCAGAAAGCTCTCACCTCCCACAGTCTCCAGACATCATCAAAGGATTTGAAGACTTGCTGGAAGAAGAGGCAAAACCAGGGGAACAGTGACTGCACAACTCTGCTCTTCCCTTCTGGAGGATGAGAAACGTAAACTCAGGTCAGGGACTGAGACACACCTTACCATCCAGCTTGTGCATGTATAAGTCAGAGAGTCTCACACTAGGGCACTCTTCTCAGTTGCTTTGTTTGCTGCACTACATGTTGGGTTGCCACCTTTAAAAGTTGGTTCTCCAGAGCAAACATACTGTTGCAACGCCTCGACATTGCATCACCATGTTGCCAGCTCTCATTGTCATCAGGCAATGCAGCATCAGCATGTAGTGACATTGTCACAGAATGGGATGCTGTTACATTGCTGTGCAACGTCAAGGCATTGTCATGGCAACTCCATGCTATGTCATAACAAGAGGAAATTACACAGGCCCCAAAAAATGCCGAGACTCTGACGACCCATCCCCATGACATGTAGAATGTGAGTCAATATTGGAACTGTCCCATGGAAACTGGGATGTATTGGCAACCCCAGTCATTCTCAAGCCTCCTATTTAAACCCATGTAATGTCCCTGGAAGTGGCATGGAGGTATAGTGTAGGACCTGGAGGGGAAGGAAGAGCTTGGATTTTCCACCAAGGTGACATCAGTAGAAGAAGCCAGGTCTGGCCTTTCTAGTCTAAGGAAAGGACAGCTCAATGCAGGAAAGGAGCCTTAAAAGAGAAATTCCTGTCAGGGATGGTCTTGGTTTACTTGGTCCTGCCACAGCACAGGGTGCTGGACTTGATGACTTTGCATGGTCCCTTCCATCCTCACAGCTCCGTGATTCTATGAAATGCGAGAGGACCACTCCCTCTACCCATCCTTGTGAAATTCACAAGATTGTGGTAGTGAAAGACAGGAAAAGTGGATGGGGGAGGGTTGAGATTCCTGCTCCAATGCCAGGAAATCCAGGATGTGGAACCTCTGCTCAGGGCCTCAGCCTCCATGCACATGAGATGTGGCAGAACTAGGCGAAACCTGTGCAAATGGTTCCTTTTATTTTGCTTCCAGCACCTGGAAATTACACCACCTGAGCTCCAGTAGCATTTGCTTTGTGGTTCTCTGGGTAGAGAAGGAGAGTAGCAGGACTTACCCAAGTGCTTTGCAAAGATGGGATCCATAAATGCAATCACGGCTTTCAGCATTATCAGATTTTTCCCGACCCCAATGTTCACGACACAACTGTGCTCCTGGAAGACAATTCAGGAAGGCTTGGAGGACAGGAAGAGAACAGATGGCCCAGCTTGGCTACAACCTCCTGTTAAATCCATGAAGCCAAATTCATCCTTCCCATAATTCCATTGGCCTTACCCCAGGAATGGATCTGGCCAGGGTTTACACTACCCCTGCATGAGTCACCAACTCTGTTTCAACCTGGGACCTCCTGAATTGTAGTATAGATTGCTACTGCTTAAGCAAAAGGTACACTCCCAGTAGCTGGTAGCAGCAGTAGGATGTTACCCTCTGGTGAACCAGTCATTAGACACAAACTCCGGGCACACTGTTGCTTATGTTTCTCTGTTTCCGTAAGCATGCACTACTATGTCTAAAGTTAAACATACATTAGATATAACCTCTGCTTGCATGGTGCTCATAGACACCTGGCTTGCATGGTGTCCAAGATGGTCTGTCTTTCTGAGACAGCCAGGGGGCGTCGCCTTTGGCTTGCCAACTTGGAGAGGTGCAATGCCCTGAGAAGCATGGTGGGAAGTCATGGTGAGGACAGCGTCTTACTGGATATTTGTTTGCCGCTTTCCTGGGCTGACTTTATCCAACAAGGTGCCAGTCTACAAAACCCAGGAGCCTCTTTGCTTCAGTTCTGGTAAGTTTGGCCTATTGGGTTAGTAGGAGCTAGGAAACAGTTGATTCTCTCCCACCCTTCATTCTGAATAATGGGGATGTTTTGCCAAATTGCTGTTCAAGGTCTTCTGATGTTGCAACTACCTCCCCAACTATCCAGCTTCCACCAGCAGCTTGGGCATCTCCTGTAGGGCTGGCTCAGGGTGGCTTGGTAGGTGGGACATGGGTCAAGTCACGCCATTTGTCATACAGGGGGTGGTGCAGGGTGGCTGGGAGGAAAAGTTGAGTTGGGTGACTTATTACTGGGGATGAGAGGGTGGGCTTGCAAACCAGGAGGGGGAAGACTGGCCCTCTTCTCTCTGGGGTGTCTGCCACAGCTGGGTGTGGATGGTCAGGTCAGGCAGATTGCCTCCAGGAAGCATTGCTGCAGGCTGGTCAACTGGATGGCTCAGTGAGGGCACAAAGCTAGGGCCCTACAAACTCTCTGACCTACTGTTTTCTGGAGGAAAAATTGAAACAGCCAGTAGACCTCATGTTCCTTCTCCACCAGCAACTGGAATAGCAGGAGCATCTCGTGGAACCCCTGCTGGTACTCTGCCAGGAGAGAGAACATACAGACACACACCCACGTGTACAGATAGACATATGTGCAAACAAACTACTGCAGCAATCCAGAAACATGCTACGAAACAGCATGTCCCTGGGGATTAGGTTAATATGCTCATGGAAGCTCTCCTCCCACTCGATAACAGGGATTTGTGGGTGGAGCTCACCAAGACAATGAAAGTCCCCACCCTCTTAAGTGAGGGAGGGGCAACAAATTCCAGAAATGAACAGATCAGAAGGGAATGAAGCACAGGCATGGGGTGCAGGTTACAGGGTCTAACCCAGGGGCTCACTGCCCTGTGGAAGAGTCACATGGGCAGTAGTGGAGATCAAAGTCCTTTGTTTATCCATAGCTTGGGCAGTGCCATTGCTAGCCCCTCCCCTACTCCACCCTGGGTCGCAGCTCTGACTGGGAGGGGTCACCACTAATGGGGACAGGGGAATTCAGTTCCAGTGACCCACGTGAGCCTTGGCCTCTTTGTGAGACAGTCTGCATGAGTGCACAATGCACAGTTCCCTAACATCCTGGGGGATTTGCCCTTGCACAGAACGCAGATTGTGGGAGCTTAGTTGGTCACTGGGGGGCAGGGACCGCACAGGCAGGGTTGGGGGAGGGTTTAACTGTGTTCTGTTTTACCAGGTCCTTGTAATGTGCCCATCACTGTAGTGTCTGGGCATGTTCCAGGAGTGCATTCTGTGGCATGGCTGGCATGTCACCATTTGGTTTGGGAGAGGAGGCATTTTGGCCATACTTGAATAGGAAACCTGAAAGTGATACAAACATGTCCCTTTCACTACCACCCAGCCCCCTACTCACCCCACTTCCCATGATCCCTCACTGTTTCCCAGTCACCCCACTGCCCATGATTTCCCTGGCCCAATCACCACCTCCTATTCTTCTACATGTGGTTTTCCCCCTGCCATTCTGCATACCCCTCGCCTGTTCTGCCATCTCACTCAGTGGAAAGCACCTGCACATCCCTCTTTCAGAAATGAACTTCAGTAGGGTGACCATATTTCCCAAAGAGAAAATGGGACACCCTCAGTGGTTCACCAGAGCCCCCCCCCCCATGCTATTGCCAGTTCCTGGAACCCTGCCCCCCTCCTCCCCCATGCCATGTCCATCCCTGGAACCCTGACCGGGGGGCGGGAGGGAGCGTAGTCCCCGCAGGAGGCTGTTGCCTGTTGCTGGAACCCTACGGGGGGGCCACACATGCTGGAATTCTGGAACCTGCTTCCTCCCCCCAGCCCTGCCTCCCCCCTGCAGGGGGCTGATATCTCCACTTGCCCCCTCAGCACCGTACCCCACTTTTGTGACAAAAGAGGGCATTTGACCATTTTGCTCTTGCCAACTGATCAAGTCAGCAAGAGGAAACAGGACAAATGCCCACCTTTTGGAAAAAAAGTTGGGATGGCCGGGACAGGGCTTAAAAAAGGGACTGTCCCAGCCAAAACGGGACGTATGATCACTGTAAGCCTCAGAGACATGATAAGGATCCTTTGCCGATGCCCAGGTGTGCCGCTGCCCCAGCACTCACCAGCCTCCATGTTGCATACGTAACTTAGCAGAAGGATCTTCTCCAGCTGTTTCTTGTCCACTATGGCGTAGCCTTGTGCATCTCGGAGGTACAGTCTCTGCAGGTCTGAGTCTGTTGTGGGAGAAACAGCCATGTTTCCCTTATGGGGCAGGGTGCCTGGAGCAGACTGCATCGCTGGCTCAGATCATGCAGCCCTCCTGAGGTGAAGGGGAGCTTACAGATTCCTTATTTCCTACTTGTTTGCTAGCTGCAGAACTATCCAAGGAAATGCATGTGATATTATGACTGGACATACTGAGACAGGTTCTTTGCCTGGCTCTGTTCCCTTTGCACTGATCCGGGTGTGGGATCTGGCCCAATCTCCACTGCTGAGGATTTCCCTGGCTGGAGGGAGTCTTCAGTGGGCATACAGCTGGCACAGCTGGCTTCTGGTCCACCCTCTCCTTCTGGCTCTGGTTCAGAGGGCATATCAAAGGCAGACAGGGGCATGCTCAGGGAGGGAAGGGGAGGGGATGTGTCCAGATCACATTATGCTCTGGCTATCATCAGCTGGCTGACAGTCTTTGAAAGACTGATGCTAGCCTGGAGTGCTTTATCGTGCGCCAGGATTGGGTAGAGAATAAGGGAGCCATAACCAGCTCCCCCTCCATACTGCACTGAGTGGAAAATTAATACAGTGCAGAATCTGGCCCCTGCAATGCTCTTACTGTATGTGACTGGCCTGTGCAGAGACCCCGGGGATGGGTATATTAGAAATGCCTATGATAGACAGAATGGATGTTGTGGTAAAACAGCTGTGGTGAGGTGAGCAGTATGAAAGGGCTCTGAGCTCAGAATCTCAAAGCTGCTGATAGGTGGCAGGGTATTCTAGGTCCACAATCAGTCCCAGCATGCTGGCAGTGCTACATCTTGAATGTGAATGTTGGATTTCAGTAGGCTGCGGTACTGCATGTACCTCTATGGGCTTATAACCCCTTAGTAGCAAGAAATAAAGAGAAGAGAAATTCTGCTCAAATAGGCAAACTCTTTGCTAGGTGAAATCCAAATCTCAAAATGTACTGCTGAGGGAAGAATACATTGTTCAAGTACCTGGATGTGGCAGCACCAGCTACTGCTAAACTACACTTCTACAGCTGCTAATAACTCACCAAATGGCAGATAATGTGTGTTACTTTAAATCAGTGTTCTGCATCCAGAATTACTGGCTGTGGGTCTTTCTGATTGGGTGCAAGTGGCCCAAGGGGAGTGGCAAAGTATGACCTTGGAATGTTGGGAAACACAACTTTCTCTAAGCCAAGTTGAACAAGGGAGCTGCACTGGAACCACGACTGAACTTGGAGGAGACAATTGTTGGTATCCACTGTTTAAGTGCATATCTGTTTACATAGAGGCAAAATGTGATTTCCTTTACACTCAGTTGGAGTCAAGGTGATAAAAACACATTCTGCTGAATGCATGACAGTTATCAATGCTTTGCTGTTGAATTGGGAGGGCGTATCTAGTGGAGTCCCACAGTCCTGGGTTTGATATTATTCAATATGTTCATTAATGACTTGGATTATGGAGTGGAGAGTGTGACGTTGCACTCCATAACGCTTTATAGAAATATGCTTATGAGTGTAAATATGACATAACTGAAATATGTTTTATGCTAGATATACCATGTAACATATCTTTGCAAAGGTTATGATCTACTGAATATATTCATACTATTTGTATGCATGTATCATTTTTATATCTGAAGTTATGAGCATTGGCTGTATGCTTGTATTTAAAGTGTTTGCTGTAGGAAGCACATAAGGCAGATTTAGTCAACATAGTGTGAAGGGGCTATTCAAGTAATTGGGAATACTTAACTAACAGTGGACTTTGGGAGATGCCAATCCACATCTGAGCTTTCCTGGGAATGTTCAAACTAACATGTAAACAATGGCGTCAGCCTGCAAAAAGCTGAATCATTCATAGACATGTGACTTGCCCAGGTGGTTAGAGACCCCGTCTTGCGGCTGTGAGGTTACACAGAGAAAGACTATATAAGGCCCTAGAAACCCCTCCATTTTGTCTTCAGCTGGCTCAGAAGATAGCCTCTCCACCCCAAAGAGATGCCTGAAAGAAACTGGAACAAAAGACAGTAACAACGGGGGTGTGAGTGATTGCTGAACCCAAACTAGGAAGGAGTCTAGTCTGTGAAAGAAGTTTATTGGAACATCTCTGAGGGTGAGATTTACCTGCATTTAGTTTCCTACTGTATTAGGCTTAGACTTACATGTTTTTGTTTTATTTTTATTGGTGATTTACTTTGTTCTGTCTGTTATTACTTGGAACCACTTAAATCCTACTTTTTATATTTAATAAAATCACGTTTTGCTTATTAATTAACCCAGAGCAAGTATTAATACCTGGGGGAGCAAACAGCTGTGCATATCTCTCTATCAGTGTTATAGAGGGTGGACAATTTATGAGTTTACCCTGTATAAGCTTTATACAGAATAAAATGGATTTATTTGGGGTTTGGATCCCATTGGGAAATGAGTATCTGGGTGCTAGAGACAGGAGCACTTCTTAAGCTGTTTTCAGTTAAGCCTGCAGCTTTTGGGAGACATGGTTCAGATGTGGCTCTGTGTTTGCAGCAGGCTAGCATGTCTGGCTCAACAAGACAGGGTACTGAAGTCCCAAGCTGGCAGGGAAAACGGGCTCAGAGGTAGTCCCAGCACATCAGGTGGCAGTCCCAAGGGGGTTTCTGTGACCCAGCCGGTCACAGAAAGTATGCTTATAAAATCTGCAGATGACGCAAAGCTGGGAGAGATTGCAAGTACCATGGAGAAAGGATTAGAATTCAAAACTACCTTGACAAATTAGATTATTGGTCTGAAATAAACAAGGTGAAATTCAATAAAGACAAGTGCAAACTACTTCACTTAGGAAGGAAAAATCAAATGCATAACTATACAAGGGGAATAATTGTCTAGGTGGTAGTACTGCTGAAAAGGGTCTGGGGGTTATAGTGGATCACAAATGGAATGTGAGTCAATAGTATGATGCACTTGTGAAAAAGGCTCATATCATTCTGGGATGTATTAACAGGAGTGTTGTATATAAGACATGGGAGGTAACTGTCCCGATCTGCTCAGCACTGGTGAAGCCTCTGCTCACCAAACTTTAGGAAAGATGTGAATAAACTGGCAAGAGTCCACAGGAGAGCAACAAAAACGATAAAAGGTTTTGAAAACCTGACTTCTGAGGAAAGGTTAAAAAAACCCTGGTCATGTTTAGTCTTGAGAAAAGAAGGCTGAGGAGGACCTAATAACATTGTGCAAAGATGTTAAGGGTTGTTGTAAAGAGGATGGGGATCAATTGTTCTCCATGACAAGAGCAATGGGCTTAATCTGCAGCAAGGAAGATTTAGGTTAGATATTAGGAAAACCTTTCTAACTGTAAGGGGAGTTAAGCTCTGGAACAGGCTTCTAAGGGAGGTTGTGGAATCCCTGTCATTGGAGGTTTTAAGAACAGGTTGGACAAAAATCTGGGGATGGTCTAGGTTTACTTGGTCCTTACCTGGTCAGTGTAGGGGGCTGCACTAGATGACCTCTCGTTCCTGCCAATGCATTTCTATGACTCTGATTTTTCTAAGGCTCTCCGCCAGGATGGAGAATCAATTGCTTCTAAAGTATCCACCCAGTCCTACCTCGGTGTTAAGGCTCTTTCCTGTCTCAGCTGATTGATTTATGCAAGTTACAAATCAGTGTAACATTAAGTTTGCAGTATCGTTTAATATTCCTTTTGTTGTACAACTGGGAGAAGACTAAATGGGAATCTGAATATAATAATGCTAATCACTTTTGTAGTTCCTTTCATCCACAAGCAATTGACCCCGAGGGGATTTCCAGACTCCTAGTCTCTCTCTTACTACATCTCTATCTAGTATCTTTCTTTATATAACTTTCTCTCCCTGGGTCACTTGACCCATCTCTGAAATGCTGATGGCTCCAGGCAAAGATGTGGAATTCATTAGCTCAAGCAATCAAATACTACAGTTCAGGACTAGAAGAATATCACAAAGTGGAACTGCAGGGGGGGAGTTTAGGTAAGCAGCAACGTAATTACTTGAGTTGGAATTTGGCCAGGACACCAGGGTTAACACTCCTTCTCTTCCCAATAGCATCATGGGACTGTTAATGACTAGCAGTGATCAGGACCTTGGTTTTACATCTCATTTGAAAGGCAGTGCTTCTGGCAGTACAGTGCCCCCTCGAACAGTGTCAGGGCGGTGGTCCAAATCATTAATGACACAGAAACAACAGTTATACCTAGTGAATCATAACAATAATATTCCTGACTGCACCTGGAGGTCTGCCTCCAGATAAAGTTACGTCTAATACTGCTTAACAGACGAGATGGAAAATGATCACATGTCAAGCTAAGCTGATCTCTCCTGAGTAAGGCTTGTGAAAGAATGAAATCAAACTACAGGTGTCCTTAAACTTCTGAAAGGCAAACAGATCACAGTCTTGAGCCATTTGAGTCAGAATCTCCAGTGAAGGGTGATCACTGGAGCTTAGGGAGATCCATGTGACAAGGGGCTAGCGACCCGGCAAATCACATTGACTCATCTATCTGCTCTCCCCCTGCTCCTCTACCCCTGGAAACACCCAATTCAACCCCTGTGACAACTTACTGATGAAGCTGCGGACCTGCATGAAGTCCCTGTGCTCTGTCTCCAGTAACGGTTGGATCTTGTCATACATGTTGCACAAGGCCTCGTAACTTTTCCTGAAAGAATGTGGGAGGTAGCTATTGAGAATACGCTGCAAGAATTGAGCATAACGTCATAAGGGATTGGTAAGAGTTTTGCACCATCAGAACCTGATGAATGAAGATTCACAGTAAATGAAGGAAATCAGGGGGGTAGGAAAGAGGCAGTTGATCTGTTTTATTTAGAAATTGTCCCCAGTTTTGCAACTAGGTTGTGAAAAATTAATAATTTTACCAAGATTTTAATTTTGGTTGTCTAGCTAATATTGCAACGAACTGGCATGTGTGTGCGCACCACTACCCTCTGCAAACCTGTCAGCATTACCAATGTGAAGTTGGACAGCATTGTGTGGGTCATTGGCAGTGAAGATTGAATGCGGGACCTCTGGATCTTAATATATGAGCCCTAAATTCTGAGCTAAAAGAGCTGTCTCTTCTAGACACTGCTGTGGAAGGCTCATCAATCTCCAGCTGACCTAGCCACCACAAGAGGACAGAATGCATAGTTTACACATCCTAAGTCCTATACTGCTAACAACTGATAGAGATTCTCCATTAGCTCAAGAGCTAAAAGACTGTGTTTTAGGAGCAGGAAGATCTGGGGCCTTATGCTCAGCTGGTATCTAGCAGAATAGTGTCCTGAAAGTCAGTCTTTTAGATTGTAGACTGCAGGTCAGGAACTGTCTCTCTTCTACATTTGTACAGCACCCAGTACAAAGGGGTGATAGCACTATATAAATATTTACTATTACACTGATAACAAAGTGGCTGCTGGACTCTCTCCCAGCCGTCACTGTGAAGTTCTTAGGTGCTCTGGCGTGCACCCTAGTAACCTGGGTGGAAGGCCAGGGTTCTCCATGTAGCAGTTACAGTTTGGCAGGGAAAAGGGAAGGCTCCAGAAAATGTATCAAAATAGAAATTCTAAAGGTAACTGCAGCATGCAGGGGTGTTAGACCGGGTCACCATAGGAAGACAAGCCACTAGCCCCTCCCCACCTTCTTCTAATCACATCTCCTGCTGGGGAGCCATCTTCAATGGTAACTGCCCCCACCCTTTCAGAATGGCACTCTGTCCACCCCACTCGTGGCTGGTCACATGTGCAGCAGAGGTCCTGGGTTTGCTCCCTGCTATTGCTGACCCAGTCACAGCGTGGAAATCCAGGTGTCTCTTCCACTCTTTTATTGTTATTCTTCTGCCATGGGTAATAACTCCCTCCTCACCCTCGTTTCCCTTGGCAGAGCTCACCTGCAGTTCCATGGAGCAATAGCAACACTTTAGCCCTACACTCTGCTTGCACATTTAGGCTTTTCCCTCTGGTCTCTTCCAAGGCAAGTGCTAATGACCAGAGGATTCTGGAAACAAACTGTGATGCAAAGAAGCTGACAGCTGGAGGTCATCTGGGGAGCAACTTGTGATGTCAGTAGGGATTTCAGGGACAGACTGCTGCAGGATCTGACCCCTAAGGCTTGACCTCAGATATGTTCACATTCCCACTGAGGCACAGTTGCTGCACCTGTTTCCACCCAGTCCATGTGTGACGAAGTGGGGGTTTTTCTTGTTTTCTGTGGAGTTTCAATGGTTTGCATGCAGAGGGGGTGGGACTCAGTTTCCCTGGGTGTTACTGGTTTAACGAGGTGAGGTGAGTGTGTTTTGCAGAGGACTGGAGAGAGGACATGGGGACCCAGCCAATGGCCGGGAGGATGGATACCCCAGCGACCGGTGACCTGGCGACCTGGTGACCCAGAGGCCCAGCTGAGGAGACGCAGCCGGTTCTGGCCAGTGGGAGGACAATGGGCTGCAGAGTGAGGACCCAGTGACAGAACCAGCCGGTTCCAGCCAGAGGAGAGAAGCAGGAGTGGAGGCCCCGGTTTACGACCCTGTATACCTGGAGAGAAGACAATGGACAGAGGCGGGGCCTGGGGCTGGGGATCTCAGATGCCCAGCTGCGAGCAGGGGGGCTCGGGGCTGGAGAGGGGAAGCAGGCAGAGCCCACCTGGATGCAGGGAGACTGGGATGTGCTGTGCTAAGGGAGGCCAGGCCTGAGGGTCAGAGAGTTTCCTGTGCTGTGTTCAACTATCAATAAACCCTCCTGTTTCATGCTGGCTGAGAGTCACTCCAGTCTAGAGAACAGGGTTGCATCAACCCCTTCGGGGGTGAAGGCCCCGGGGGTCCAGAGTGAGTAGACTCCCTGAGGGAGCCCACGGCAGAGACAGACGTGCTAAGGCTCAGAGAGGTGCGGATCCAGGAGGTGGAGGGGCCTGACCCCGAGAGAGAGTGGACCCCCGAGAAGGGCTGTCTCACTAAAAGGGGCACCCCCCATGGACCGCACGGGGCTAAGTGGGCACGATCTGTGAGTCCGTTTGTGAGTCCGTGACACCATGTCTGACCTCTACAAAGTAATGGTCCTGAGTGCATGGAAAGGTGCAAAATCCACCATGCAACTGTAATGGAGCCACTGAGCCTGTTATTAAAACGGCTAGAACCTACATCTCATTTATGCTAAGGCCATTCTGTACCACTCAGCTTCAAGGGGATAGAAAGGGGTCTCAGAACATTCCCTCCTCAGCCAGTGCAAAGCTGGCATAGGGGCTGTGCCAGGTCATAGCATAGCGGGTGGCTCAGGGACATAGTTCGAATGCTCGGTACTACAGCTGGTCTGTTTTCCAAGGACCATAGGAGGCCCATGGGAAACAGAGTGTAAGTTGGAGCAGCCCTGAGGCTGGAAGGGAAGAAACCAAAAGAGAAGCTCAGCACAGTTGCTGTGGGATCACACCATTGGGGCTGGTACCTGTGGACAATGAGGGTCCTGACTTTTGTCACCAGATTAAGAACCTGTTTTAATTAAATCTATTTTACCGCATTCAAAGATGACATAAGCGTGGCCCATCAGTATCTGCAAAGCCACCACCTTACCCTGTTAAATCCCTCCGTGGAACCCACCCATGATGCTTAGCCTTCATCAGGGTGCACTGGGTTGGCAAGTGGCAAGCTGGGACAGATGGGTTTCTGCTCAATTGTGATATCTCTTTCTCCCAACTCATTCACCCTGGAGTGTCTGTCTCGTCTCCTTGTAGTGCCCTCTCTGACATGTGGACTGTGAGCTCTCTTCTTTGCTTCCTGTCTGCAGAGCTCCCAGCACAATGGGGCCTTGATCCTTGGCCGGGGTTCACAGATTCTACCATAATCTGCATCATCATCATCATCATCATCATCAAATCTTCAGGGATGCCTGTGAAACCATCGGCTTCACCTGTGTACCTTCTGGAGCCCGATATAGAAGGACACTGCAAACAGATAGATCCATACCTCCTCATACTGTCAACAGTCAGCCTCTCGTCATGCGAACTCCTCCAGGAGTAGTAGCCAGTGAGAAACTTCCATGCCTCTGATCTCACTGCTGGATCCAGACCCTGAAAGGGATGGCAAAGTGAATACAGGGGGGGTTTATTGGCACAAAGGGCAGTGGGGCACCCATTTCCCAGGGAAAGTTCTGCGGCCTCAAACCTCTGAATATTTCCTTAGTCCTCATGTCTTGGTGTTTGGCCATAAAGTGAGATGGTCACCATTTTTGGGTCAAAACGTTTTTTGGATGGAAAACAGCTTTTTGATGAAAACAGAGTTTTAGCAAAAAATTTGAATTTGTACAATGCTCACTTTATATTTATTTTTTATTACAAATATTTGCACTGTAAAAATAAAAGAAATAGTATTTTTCAATTCACTTAATACAAGTATGGTAGTGCAATCTCTTTATCATGAAAGTTGAACTTAAAAAATGTAGAATTATGTACAAAAAATAATTGCATTCAAAAATAAAACAATGTAAAACTTTAGAGCCTACAAGTCCACTCAGTCCTACTTCAGCCAATCGCTCAGACAAAGAAGTTTTGCTACAATTTGCAGGAGATAATGCTGCCTGCTTTTTGTTTCCAATGTCACCTGAAAGTAAGAATAGGCATTCACATGGCACTGTTGTGATATTTACGTGCCAGATGCCCTAAAGATTCATATGTCCCTCCATTCCAGAGGACATGTGTCCATGCTGATGACAGGTTCTGCTTGATAATGATCCAAAGCAGAGCGGACCGACACATATTCATTTTCATCATCTGAGTCAGATGTCAGAAGGCTGATTTTCATTTTTGGTGGTTTGGGTTCTGTAGTTTCTGCATTGGTAGGGCCGGCTCCAGCGTTTTTGCCGCCCCAAGCGGTGGAAAAAAAAAAAAAGCCGCGATCGGTGGCACTTTGGCGGCAGCTCAACCGCCGCTGCTTCATTCTTCAGCGGCAATTCGGTGGCAGGTCCTTCCCTCCGAGAGAGACTGAGGGACCCGCTGCCGAATTACCGCCGAAGAACCGGATGTGCCATCCCTTTCCGTTGGCCGCCCCAAGCACCTGCTTGCTGCGCTGGTGCCTGGAGCCGGCCCTGTGCATTGGAGTGTTGCTCTTTTAACTCTTCTGAAAGCATGCTCCACACCTTGTCCCTCTCAGATTTTGGACGGCACTTCAGATTCTTAAACCTTGGGTTGAGTGCTGTAGCTATTTTTAGAAATCTCACATTGGAACCTTCTTTGCAGTTTGTCAAATCTGCTGTGAAAGTGTTCTTAAAATCAACATATGCTGGGTCATCATCCGAGACTACAATAACATGAAATATATGGCAGAATGCAGGTAAAACAGAACAGGAGACATACCCCAAGGAGTTCAGTCACAAATTTAATTAATGCATTATTTTTTTAACGAGCATCTTTGGCATGGACTCATGTCCTCTGGAATGGTGGCTGAAGCATGAAGGGGCATACGAATATTTAGCATATCTGGCATTAAAGACCTTGCAACACTGGTTGCAAAAGTGCCATGCGAACACCTGTTTTCACTTTCAGGTGACACTGTAAATCAGAAGCAGGCAGCATTATCTCCTGTAAATGTAAACAAACTTGTTTGTCTTAGCGACTGGCTGAAAAAGAAGTAGGACTGAGTAGGACTAGGCTCTGAAGTTTTACATTGTTTTGTTTTTGAGTGCAGTTATGTAACAAAAAAATCTACATTTGTAAATTACACTTTCACAATAAAGAGATTGCACTACAGTACTTCTATGAGGTGAATTTAAAAATACTATTTCTTTTGTTTATCATTTTTACAGTGCAAATATTTGTAATAAAAATAATAATATAAAGTGAGCAGTGTATTCTTTGTATTCTGTGTTGTAATAGAAATCAATATATTTGAAAATGTAGAAAAACATCCAAAAATATTTAATACAAAAAATAGAATACCAATTGAAATTTAAGTGTGATTAATTGCGATTAATTTTTTTAATCACAATTAATTTTTTTGAGTTAATTGCATGAGTTAACTGTGATTACTTGACAGACCTAGCCATAACCCTTCTCTGGGCACAGCATAGCCAAAGCTCAGAGCACTGCAATGGTGATTTTTGAGCCACAAGGTGAAATCTTGCAGCACAGGCACAAGGAGAACAAAATGCAAAATATGCAGATATCAGATTTTGTGCAAATTAACCGAGATCAGTGGAGTTGTGCAAGGGAAGATAGTGCCTGCAGGAGCCAGCACAAGAGCTAACTACCTGCATTTAAGGCTGAGCACTAAGATTTCTCACTACTAGCAAAGCCGAAGGGGAACTAGGACATTGTCACAGTTCTCTGAAAAGGTGCCAGGTTGTCCGGAGTCAGCTCAGGTTTCCATGGCTGCTTTGATGAAAATTAAAAGCTATTTTTACTGGTTTAAAAAAAAAACAGGTTATTTTGTGATAAAATATGTTCTCTCTCACTGGGCAAAAGTGAGTCATTTGTAAACAAACTCCAAAATGCAAAAGCCAAATAAGCATAATGGTTGTATTGGAGTGGTCCAGGAATTCCTGTGTTTTACTGGGAAGCCAGTGAAAAATTAATATTTTTCACAGTGATTTTTTTGTCTAGTGATGCACAAACTTGAAACGATCAACGACATTTCTTCTAAAAAATGCTTGGATTCCAAATCGTCATAGCAACCTCAGCATGTGGTACTTCTAAAGTCTGATGGCCAGCGGAGGTTTAGCTGTCCTGAAATGAGCCTTAATCTTCTCTTAATCCCTGTATGGAGTTTGGCATTGCTGAAATAACACCAGATCCTTCCTTGTGAAGGAGCAGGTTCATGCCTCCCCCTGGAGGATGCTCCTCGCCTAGGGAGAAGTGTGGCTGGCACAGAGCCAGTGTAGCTGCTCCTACATCATTCTTCCCTGCACCAGCTGCAGAGGCTGTGGCCTGGGGAAAAGGTGTGTGGAAGGGGCATTGCATTGGCAGCAGACTGCTCTCGCTTACACTGGTGGAAGGGTCCAGCCTGGCACCAGTATGGCCTCAGGACTGTGGGAGGATACAGGAGTTTTGACGCCACCTTTGTGCCCAGCCTGAGTGCTTCTTTGCTGCAGCTGGAGACCCTGCCTCAGGGCACACGATGCCCACCCTGCATAGCCCTCCCTGCTGACTGTCACATTTAAGAGCACACCCTGCTCACCCTGTCCAGGATGTTGGATGAAATAAAATCCCGAGATTTCACCAGGTGGCCACTCTCATCAAAATACCCTTCCCACTCGGCCTTGTCGATAGGCATCTTCTTCATCCCCTGGAGACAGAAAGAGAGCTCAGAATTAACTCAAATCAAGAATTAGGTGAGCACAGGGGGCCCATTTGGCTTTAAAAATCTCTGAAAGCCAGGGAGATATCGACTCCAGGTCCCTCCTGCTGTGGATGTTAAAAACTCAAGGAAAATTCCAGAATTGGTGCCCAGCATCCTGGTTAAATTCCCTCTTAGGGATTGCACTGTGCTTACCTAATTCCCTGTGCACTTCAGCTGGAAAGTTATTATCCTTCATGTCCTGGCCTAAATTGCTATGTACTGTTGCTCTGTGCTGTTAAACAGCTGCTATGTTTCACCCCAGAGATGGCTGCACTTTAGTAGCGGGTAAAGTGATTGTAAAGCTTGTCTCATCAAGAATTTATAAAATCTTCTGACTGCCTTTGGGATGAGAATCTGTTACAGCCTCCAGCTACATAACCTTAGCTCCAACTCTAACCATTTATGCTTTTAGTTCTGGAGGTCCCTGGTTCAATCCCCAACATGTTGGCTTTAAGCTCATGGTTTAAGATCAAGAGGTGTTCCATATAGAGAATATTAGTGACAGAAATACATTCTATCTCAATTCTTCCATGGTTCCCCTTATAATAGGTTTGTGATCTCTATTTTCAAGACAGGAAACTGACGCATAGAGAGTCCAAATATCTTGACCATACAGGAACTCGAGGGCAAAGCAAGCAGTTGTTTGTCTCAGGCTGAGGCAAATATTGCTCTGGAGGAAGCCCCTTGCCTTTATATGCCTTTATTAACCTATCTTTATTAGAGGCACCATGGCTGGTTTTCTGGGGCTTGCTCCAACTGCCACTGAGCTCAAAGGGAATCTTTCCATTAATATTCCTGGGCTGTGGATCTATACTCTGGGATGGAAGTCCACTTGAATAGGGGAGGATGCACTTACCAGCAGAGATGAGAGAGATTTGATTAGTGAGACGCTCAAATGTGGGGAGATGGTTTCCATAGCCCTTTCCACCTGCCTTTAGCAATTCCCACCAGAGACCTGCAAGACAGGTGGGCATATGAAACCAAACCAAACAAGTTGGGGGTTTTGTAGCGCCTTTTTTTAAGTGGTTTTTTTTTAAAGGCTGTCCTGTCTCTGCCCACTCCAAGAGTACTGTAGAGGTGGTGCTTCCTGTCTCAAGAGCAGAAAGAGACTGAGCTGGTTGCTGATAGTTGCCACGATGTCATAGGGATATGAGGTGACTCATCACAAAGGGTTTGTGAGTATGGATCCCCACAAAGGACATTCTATAACAGCTTGTCAAGCCTGATTCCCTACTCTGGCACTTTGAGTGCAGAAGGGGGGCCCCCGCAAGGATTTTAAAAATTAATACTGTCCACTCCAGGCTTGTATTAAACTCCCAAGGTTACAGTTTCTCTCTGACCTTGGATGGGTAGATGCTGTCACCACCCAAGTGCAGAAAACGCCTTTGAAACCAGAAAGGCGCACTTGGGAATTCCTTCCTGTGGGGTACCCTCAAGCCCTTTCACACCCCCTCCGGGGAAGAGCTGAGAAAAAAAATAAAGAAAATTAGCTGGTGGGGCAACAGCTGAATAAACAACATATGCACAAACCTCTTAGGACACCAAAAATCCAATACTGTTCTTAGGTCCATGTCAAGGCTGGATCCCCACTTTGAACTTTAGGGTACAAATGTAGGGGCCTGCATGAAAACTTCTAAGCTTAACTACCAGCTTAGCTCTGGTCCCGCTGCCACCATTTCCAATGGATTCCCTCCCTGGGAAGCCTTGAAAAACCTTCACCAATTCCCTGGTGAATACAGATCCAAACCCCTTGGATCTTAAAACAAGGAAAAATCAATCAGGTTCTTAAAAAGAAGGCTTTTAATTAAAGAAAAAGGTAAAAATCATCTCTGTAAAATCAGTATGGAAAATAACCATACAGGGTAATCAAACTTAAAGAGCTCAGAGGACTCCCCTCTAGTCTCAGGTTCAAAGTACAGCAAACAAAGATAAACACTCTAGTAAAAGGTACATTTACAAGTTGAGAAAACAAAGATAAATTAACACGCCTTGCCTGGCTGTTTACTTACAAGTTAAAATATGAGAGACTTGTTCAGAAAGATTTGGAGAACCTGGATTAATGTCTGGTCCCTCTCTGTCCCAAGAGCGAACAAACTCCCAAACAAAGAGCACAAACAAAAGCCTTTCTCGCCTTCCCCCCCCAGGATTTGAAAGTATCTTGTCCCCTTATTGGTCCTTTAGGTCAGATGCCAGCCAGGTTACCTGAGCTTCTTAACCCTTTACAGGGAAAAGGATTTTGGAGTCTCTGGCCAGGAGGGGTTTTATAGTACTGTACACAGGACAGCTATTACCCTTCCCTTTATAGTTATGACAGTCCATCAATGGCTATTAGCCAGGATGGGCAGGAATGGTGTCCCTAGCCTCTGTTTGCCAGAAGCTGGGAATGAGCAACAGGGGATGGATCACTTGATGATTACACTGGTCTACAATTTTTGAGAAGTCATCTGCTTCAGAGATAAAATGTGCTATTTATTATGTATTTTGATGTGCTGAATTCAAATATGACAATTAAACCAACTGATTGGCTACTGTTTCTAAGATATTTAAGTTTTTACATTTTATGTCTATGTATATTGTATAGCTAGTAGAGTTTTAATCATAAATTGTAAACCTAGGTCTTTTCATGTGTTTATGGTTGTTTTACATGATAATATTTCACCTGTCCTGTTTATGTAACACTTTAAAAATCAGCAAAATGGTTATATAAATAAAATTTATTAGGCAACAAAAGGCAAAAAACTATTATGTACATAGTTTAGTCCTATTCAGTGTCTACTCGGCGCTTCTTGGCTTGTCTCTTGTATTCATTAACTGGAGCCTCTCTTGTCACTGTCCAGCAATAGTCTGCAAGCATTGATGGGCTCCATTTGCCCTGATAGCGTTTCTCCATTGTTGCAATGTCCTGGTGAAATCGCTCACCGTGCTCGTCGCTCACTGCTCCGCAGTTCGGTGGAAAAAAATCTAGATGAGAGTGCAAAAAATGTATCTTTAGTAACGTTGCAACCAAGACTTTTGTATGCCTTGAGGAGGTTTTCCACCAACAACCTGTAGTTGTCTGCCTTGTTGTTTCTGAGAAAATTTATTGCCACTAACTGGAAGGCTTTCCATGCCGTCTTTTCCTTGCCACGCAGTGCATGGTCAAATGCATCATCTCGAAGAAGTTCACGAATCTGAGGACCAACAAAGACACCTTCCTTTATCTTAGCTTCACTTAACCTTGGAAATTTTCCACGGAGGTACTTGAAAGCTGCTTGTGTTTTGTCAATGGCCTTGACAAAGTTCTTCATCAGACCCAGCTTGATATGTAAGGGTGGTAACAAAATCTTCCTTGATTCAACAAGTGGTGGATGCTGAACACTTTTCCTCCCAGGCTCCAATGACTGTCGGAGTGGCCAATCTTTCTTGATGTAGTGGGAATCTCTTGCACGACTATCCCATTCGCAGAGAAAACAGCAGCACTTTGTGTATCCAGTCTGCAGACCAAGCAAGAGAGCAACAACCTTCAAATCGCCACAAAGTTGCTACTGATGTTGGTCATAGTTTACGCACCTCAAAAGTTGTTTCATGTTGTCATAGGTTTCCTTCATATGGACTGCATGACCAACTGGAATTGATGGCAAAACATTACCATTATGCTTTAAGACTCGTCTTCGATGAATCAATGAACAGTCTCCACTCATCTGGATCGTGAATGATGTTGAGGGCTGCCATCACACCATGGATGTTGTTGCAGGCTACAAGATCACCTTCCATGAAGAAGAATGGGACAAGATCCTTTTGACGGTCACGGAACATGGAAACCCTAACATCACCTGCCAGGAGATTCCACTGCTGTGGTCTGGAGCCCAACAGCTCTGCCTTACTCTTGGGTAGTTCCAAATCCCTGACAAGGTCATTCAGTTCACCTTGTGTTATGAGGTGTGGTTCAGAGGAGGAGGATGGGAGAAAAATGTGGGTCCTGTGACATTGATGGTTCAGGACCAGAAGTTTCATCCTCTTCCTCTTCCTTGTCTGACTCAAGTGAGAATGATTCTGGTGCATCAGGAACCGGCAGTCCTTCTCCGTGGGGTACTGGGCGTATAGCTGATGGAATGTTTGGATAATGCACAGTCCACTTTTTCTTCTTTGACACACCTTTCCCAACTGGAAGCACCATGCAGAAGTAACAATTGCTGGTATGATCTGTTGGCTCTCTCCAAATCATTTGCACTGCAAAAGGCATAGATTTCCTTTTCCTGTTCAACCACTGGTGAAGATTTGTTGCACAAGTGTTGCAGCATATGTGTGGGGCCCACCTCTTGTCCTGATCTCCAGTTTTGCAGCCAAAATAAAGGTGATAGGCTTTCTTAAACATAGTGGTTATACTGCGCTTTTGTGATGCAAAAGTCACTTCACCACAAACATAGCAGAAATTATCTGCACTGTTCACACAAGTACAAGGCATCTCTGCTCACTTTGGCTAAACAGAAATGTGTCCCTTTGCAAAATCAAACACTGACAAATAAGAGAGCACAACACTGTATGATTTCTAGAGCTGATATAGGGCAATTTGTTCAGCAGAGTGATGTAAGCTTCATTATGATTGCATCATCCATGACTTCTAGGAATAACATGATGCAATTCATATCATGTGTGACGCAATACCAGCTTCAGATTGCATCATTCATTGTTTTGCCTAAAAAGCAAGTACTGTCCAAATCCAGTCATAGATTTATTCATAGATCCAGTCAAAGATGTATTTTAATCATTTCTGGTTTAAATTGAGATCCCTTCCCTTTATAACTCACTTATCCTCCGCCATTCCCAAGTCAAGGGTCGTATATACTGACCCAATAGCATATCTTGAAAACTAGAGCCAATCAACAATTTTAAGCATCATTTTCGTTCTCAGTGACCCACAATTAGTAAAGTTTGACTACATTTATTTCAGAACATTTTGGCTGTAGAGCAGTGTTATCTGTTCTGTTCATTCCCTCTGGGGCACCTGGCACTGGCCACTGTCAGAAAACAGGATACTGCTTTGGTCTGACCCAGTAGGGCCATTCTTATGTTTTTAACAAAGGTAAATTTTATTAAAAACAAACAAAGAAACTTGGCTCTTTTGGTCAGGTGCCCACTCCTTTCCTTTTACCTGTGGGCTTGTTAACCCTTTAGAGGTAAAGCAAGTAGAGAACAGCTACTAACAGGGGTTTTATAGCTAACTAGCTGGCTGGGTGTTCATAAAAGGGAGCTACCCCCACCTTCATTTATCACCCTCCCCCCAAACCACAGACGGTGCTGGCCAGCCTGGTTCAAGTTGTGTCCACACCGGCTGGGATTTCTTCCTGGAGATTTAGGAAACAGTTAATAAGATACATGCACCTCTAAGTTTACTAATAATTACATGAAGAACTAAACAGTACTTTCACATTTTAAGGACTACAATGACTTAGAACACAGGGACATTTTTACCCGGCTGATTCTGGGAAACTTTCCCAGGAGAGTGCATCAGCCACTTTGTTAGAGGCTCCTGAAATGTGTTGTATTTCAAAATCAAAGTCTTGAAGAGCTAAACTCCACTGAAGAAGTTTTTGTTAGTCTCTTTGACTGTGTGAAGCCACTTCAGTGCAGCATGCTCAGTCTGCAGGTGGAACCGCCGAAATATATGAGCGTAGCTTCTCCAGAGCATACACAATGGCTTAACATTCTTTTTCTGAGACTGACCAGTAGTTTTCCCTCTCAGAAAGTTTTTTGCTGAGAAACACAACAGGATGGAATTGTTGATCTGGTCCTTCCTGCATTAAAACTGCTCCTACACCACGCTCAGACGCATCTGTGGTTACGATGAACGGTTGGTCGAAGTCTGGGGCCCTTAAAACAGGGTGAGACGTAAGTGCCGCCTTAAGGTGGTTAAAAGCTTTCTGAACCTTCTCAGTCCACTGAACTGCATTTGGCTGTTTTTTTCCTGGTCAGGTCTGTCAGTGGGGTCGCAATTTGGCTGTAGTGTGGTACAATTGTTGATAATACCCGGCCAAACCCGAGAAGGATTGGACCTACTTCTTTGACTTAGGAACAGGCCAATTTTGGATAACATTTCTTTAGCCTGTAGAGGGTTGATAGTTCCTTGATCCACCTGGTGTCCAAGTTACGTTACCCTGCTTAGGCCTATTTGCCTTCTTTTTTTGCCTTAACAGTTAATCCTGCCCCCCTTATGCGCTGGAAGACAGCTTGGAGGTGTTTCAAGTGTTCTGCCCATGAATCTGAGAATATAGCCACATTGTCAAGGTAGGAGACTGCAAATTCCCCAAATCCAGCCAGAAGGTTATCTACGAGTCTCTGGAAGGTGGCAGATGCATTTCACAGTCAAAAAGGGAGCACATTAAATTCATACAACCCTACATGGGTGATGAAGGCTGACCTTTCCTTGGCTGGGTCATCTAGCGGCACTTGCCAGTATCCCTTACTAAAGTCTAAGGTGGAGACTAACTGGGCACATCCCAGTTTCTCCAATAGCTCATCTGTGTGTGGCATTGGATAGTTGTCTGGGTGAGTTACAGCATTTAGCTTATGGTAGTCCACACAAAAGCGGATTTCCCCATCTGGTTTGGGAACCAGAACCACTGGAGAGGCTCATGCACTCTCAGAGGGGCGGATTACACCCATCTGTAACATGTCCTTGATCTCCCTTTCTAATGCGGTTTTGGCTTGCAGAGCCATCCGGTAGGGTTGGGCTCTAATTGGGAGAGCATCACCTGTGTCAATGGAGTGGTACACCCATTCTGTCTGTGCTGGGGTGACTGAAAACATTGGCGCGAAGCTGGTGCACAGCTCCTGGTGCACAGCTGCTTACGCCCAAGGTCATGGAAAGGCTCACCTCTTCTATGCCACCGTTGCTTTTTCCTTCATAGTAGACTCCTTCAGTCCACTCAGTGCCGTCTCTCTCCTGGGCTGTAAACTGGAGAACCTTGATTTCTTAGGAATAAAAGGACTTTAGAGAATTAACATGGTATACTTTAGGTTTTAGGGTAGGTTCTGGAAAAACTATGAGGTAATTAACAGCTCCCAGGCACTCTTGGACCATAAATGGCCCCTCCCATGACGCTTCCATCTTATTGGCCTGGAGCGCTTTCAGGACCATGATTTGGTCACTTACTCTGAAGGAACGCTTTCTGGCATGTTTATCATACCAGGCCTTTTGCTTTTGTTGAGCATCCTGTAGGTTTTCTCGAGCCAGGGCTAGAGAGTCCTTGAGGATGTTTTGCAGGTTGGTTAGAAAATCCAAAATGTTAGTTCCTGGAGAAGATGTAACCCTCTCCCATTGCTGCTTCACCAACTGTAATGGCCCCTTAACTTTGTGGCCATGTACGAGTTCAAAGTGTGAAAACCCCAAACTGAGATATGGTGGAGCCCTGTAGGCAAAGAGCAACTGCTATAACACCCAATCATTGGAGTGCTCATTCACGAATATACGTATCATGGTCCCCAAAGTCCCATTAAACTTCTCCCTACGCCGTTTGTTTGGTGGTGGTAAGGGGTGGCAACCAAGTGGTTCACCCTATGAGCTTCCCAAAGACATTTCATGGTCCCTTCCAGGAAGTTAGTTCCCAAATCTGTAAGGATGTTTGAGGGCAACCTACCCTGGCAAAAAGGTATGCCATTGCCTGGCTTATGCTTTTAGCCCTGGTATTGCTTAGAGCTACTGCTTCTGGCCATCAGGTGGCAAAATCCATGAAGGACAGCATGTACAGCTTCCCTCTGGGTATCTTCTTAGGGAAAGGACCCAGAATATCCACAGCTACATATTGAAATGGAGAGTGGCTGGCGAGAGGCCTTGACCTGGTCTTGGGGCTTTCCCACCCTCTGGCATACCTCACAAGACCGGACATAAGTAGGAACGTCCTTGCCCATTCCCTCCCAGTGAATTGACTTCCCCAAATGGTCTTTGGTTCTGTTCACCCCAGCATAGCCACTAGGGTGATCGTGGGCTAAGCTTAAGAGCTTTTCCCTATACTTAGTTGGAACTACCAACTGTCTCTGAGAATGCCAGTCCTCTTTCTGTCCACCAGAAAGGGTCTCCTTGTATAAGAGTCCTTCTTCTACAACAAACCTATATGTATTGGAAGAGCTAAGAGGCAGTGGATCGCTCCGTGACGCCATCCAAGCTCGCTTGAGGCTTTCATCTGCTTCCTGCTCTGGCTGGAACTGCTCCCTTGATGCTGGAGACATTAGTTCCTCGCTGGGTTGTGGACTTGGGCTTGGTCCCACTGGAAGCGATGCAGGTGATGTGGTTGTCTCCGTTGATTGTCAACCACTCTCCGCTGGTACACTAGGTTGTATTTCAGCCTCCGGTTGAGCTTCTTGCACCAGTTTTGCTGCTGCTGCAGGTTCAGGCTTTGTGGCATCCTTTGGTGCTGGCTCCCCTGACTCTGGTGGCATTGCAAGCACAGGCTCTGGTGACTATCCCCACGTATTTTGTTAGCCTCACATGGTTGGCTAAGTCTTCTTCCAGCAGCATGAGAATGGGATAATCCTCATAGACTGCAAAAGTCCATATTCCTGAGCAGCCCTTGTACTGGATAGGCAACTTGGCTGTAGGCAAGTTAAAAGAGTTGGCCTTAAAGGGTTGCACCATCACTCTGATTCAAAGAGTTTGGGGTCCACCAGGGATTGGTGGATAGCTGACACCTGTGCTCCAGTGTCTCTTTGTCACCCTCTATTGGGTTGCTGATGACCTGTTTACAATGGATCGGGTCATCTTGGGCCATATTCCATCTATAATGTGATTATGAGGCTTTGTGAACTGCAGCAGAATTGTTCTTCTTGAATTTACTGCACAGTTGGGTTCCAGGCTGTCAGTTAAAAAAATAAACCTGAATCAACCTTAAATTTAAAAAGAAAAAAATTGAGTCTTTCCACACTTACAGTTACAAAACTAACCTGACAAAGGTGAAAGGAACAGAAACCCTTGCAGTGATGTTTGTCTGAGTCTGCAGGAAGCCTGAACCTGATCTCAAAGGTGCAAATCGCCCTATCATTGGGGTATTAACAGACCCTCTGGGGATATTTTAAAGAGCAAAGTTCAACTGCGGATCATCTGGGCAGGAACACAGCTGTTACAGGAGGTAGGCCTTTTTCCATAAATATTTTATGAGGGTGGTAAGTGTCATTACCCTCCTTTGACAGATGGGAAAACGGAGGCACAGAGAGATGAGGTGAGGCAGGAGTCACTGGCTGAAGTTCTCTGTCCTGTGTCACCAGTAGGTCAGACTAGATTATCATAATGGTTCCTTCTCGCCTTTGAATCTATAGATATGTTTACACTGCACACTTCTTTCGGTGGCATGTAGAGTACCAATCTGGCTAGTAATACCTACCATGGGTATCAGTAGCAGCGTAGATGGTGAGTCATGACTTAGGCGAGTAGAGTAAAGACACCCTGAAGCCTGGGGATATGTACCCTGCATGGCTCTCTACTCTCCCAAGCCGTGTCTCACTGTCTACACACTATTTTTAGCAGTGTAGTGTCTCGCTGCTGCCCCACTGCTAGAGTCTTTCCCTGACATGTGTTGCTACACACCAGAAGTGTGGACACAGCTTGCTTTTCACGGTGGCACGTAGCTACCCTAGGGAGACCACTTGTCTGGTTTGACCTAGACAATCCTCTTTCAGGGTGGTTTGTCCCCTATCTGGCTCTGGGACAAAACTGGACCTGGTTTTGTCTGATATTGGATGGGGGACACCATTTTTAAGAGCGTGCCACTCTTCCCCCTTTCCGCGTGACCTCAAAAGCACTGTTCATGTGAGGTCACACCTATGGGGGTGGAACAGCACACTCTTACAGATGGCACCCCTCACCCCGTACAATGTAACTTTGCAGGCACAGTGCATGTGAGGTCACGCAACGGAGTCACACCAGCAGGGGTGGGCCCATGCCATTCCCTGAAGTCCTGGAATGTCTGGTATTGTGGGAACATGTGACTGTCCACCCTAAGCCAGAGCCGGCTTTATGACCCACGGTGCCCGATTCCAATACCCGGCGGCAGTCCGGGGCTTCAGTGGCACTTCACGGCAGGAGGTCTGCTCTGGGTCTTCCACGGCACCGAAGGACCCCTCGCCCCCGAAATGCCACCGAAGACCCCCGGAGCAGACCCCCCGCCGCCGAAATGCTGCCGAAGACCCCCGGAGCGGGGCCCAATTCCGGGGAATCGGGTGAATTGGCTTAAAGCCGGCCCTGCCCTAAGCTACACCTTGCCTACATGCCACCAGCACTGGTGTGGAGAGTAGACATAGCCTATGGATGGATCAGTAATTGTCTCCCTTGTAGCTAGTCTAAGCAGAGGGGCAGAGGACTGCATGGGGCATGAGTCCAGCTGTCCCTTCTCACCCCTCAAAACCATCCTTCCAAGGGAGAGCTAAGAAATGTGCATCTTGGGGGAAGGAGAATAGTAGGAGAGAAAGGGAAGCTATCTCTTCCCTCCCCCTTCAGCTGCCAGATGAAATACCTGAGCCAGATCCTCAGCTGGTGTAAATCAGCACAGCTCTACTGACTTTTGCAGAGTGGAGCTGAGTTGCACCAGCTGCTGCTCTGGCTCCCTGCGTCTCCAGAGCTGCCAGAGAGAGTTACAAAAGGGTTGAGAGAGAATGAAATGAAGAGGAAAAGAGATGAGTGAGAGCCCTGCAAACTCTGGGGATGGCTAATGGAGAAGTAGAACTCAGTTAATTATGTGCTGTGAAACAGAGCCGCTCCAAAATGAATTTTTAATGAAAAAAATTATGCACTTTCCCAGCTATTTCACAAAGAAAAGTGAAGCTGGGGAGATGGCCCCCAAAACTGTGACTTCTGGGCATCAAGGCATCACACACACCACAAAGTGATGGGCCAAACTTTCTGCTAATATAACTCTCTTGACTTCAGTGGAGCTAGTTCTAGCAGACAACTGAACTTCATATTGACTGCAATAGAGCTAGGCCAATCTACTCACTGATGATCTGACCCTTAAAGTAAAGCCTGGGAGATGTGAACTTATATCGCCACAATGGAAAAAATTGTCTGAGCCAGTCCCTGCGAACTGAAACCAGTGCCATTTGTCATAGAAGGGTCAGTTGCAGGTTGAGTTGAGTTTTTCACTTAAAGCAGGGACACAATTCAGTTACAGCATCATCCTAGCAAATCCCAAAGAACGTTGCCTCCTTGCAGATCTAGCACCTCTGGGATCCATCTATAGCTAAGTTTGGATGTTCAGTCAACATCCGCCACTGGCAATCTTATCACACCACTGAAGCTTTTGGTGCCCATGTGATTTATGGCCATGTAGTGATGACATTCCCTGATCTTCCATCCTAATAAAATATAAACATCAAGAAAGCTGTCAAAAACAAGTAGTGCTGATGGAGGTGGTTGCTGGGTTTGGCTATGAATATCTTTGTTGCTCATCTCATCCTGCCACTTAATATGGAGCAGCTGACAAAGGCCCCAAGCATTGAAAACATCAATCCAGTGCTCATCAATCCAAGGCTCATCAGCCTTCCTCGGTGCCCATGTTTCACTGCCAAGCCACAGAGTAAAACCGGAGTCCTCTCGATCCTTGACAGGTCATCTAGTCCAGTCCCCTGGACTCAAGGCAGGACTAAGTATTATCTAGACCATCCCTGACAGGTGTTTGTCCAACCTGCTCTTAAAAATCCCCAATGATGGAGATTCCACAACCTCCCTAGGCAATTTATTCCAGTGCTTAACCACTCTGACAGTTAGGAAGTTTTTCCTAATGTCCAACCTAAACCACCCTTGCTGCAATTTAAGCCCATTGCTTCTTGTCCTATCCTCAGAGGTTAAAAAGAACAATTTATCTCTCTCCTCCAACCTTTTATGTACTTGAAACATGCCAGCAGCTGCTGCTATATGAGGATACATAGCTTTTGAACCTCCTTCAATGCCGTTTGCGATGCTTCCCAAGTATTTGACAACTCAGTAACACTGCCCCACAAAATGACAGTCTTCCTTAGCTTGTACCAGGGGGTCTGTCTGCTGAAGGCAAGCGATGACACAAACTGAAAGCAGCCATCACTTCCACAGCCCATCTCCACAAGAGCAGGCTCTGGCATTCCTCACTCTTGACAGGAATCGCCTGAAATAGACTTGACCTTTGCAACCTGCATGTCACAGCCTGCAGGTCAATAGAGGAGTTGGATTGCACTGGTGACTAGGGCTCTGTCTACACGATATAGCTTTTTCAGAAAGGGGTGTGAAGAGATGGGAGCCCTCTCTGATATAGCTGTGCAGGCAAAAGCCCCCTAGTTTAGACACTGCTTATAGCAGCAAAACTGCACTGGGATAAATGATTCCAGCAAAAGCACCATTTTTCCACTATCAGCTGCATTCACACAAGGAGTGCTTCGTGGGATAGTACACTGGTGTAGCTATACTGGGAAGTGCTCCAAATATAGGCCTAATCTAGGACTTTCCAGCTTCCTTATTATCAAATTGCATCCCCCCCACCCAGCCTTGAAAAAATAAGCTCCAGTCACGTTAGATTTAAATAAGGTCCAGTCACGTTAATCACGTAATGTGATCTACCATGTCACCAGTCCAGCAAGGCAACAAGGATGAATGGAGGAGAGTTGAGAACAGTGCTATGTCTGGGCTGGATTCTGATAACCTTACACATATTGATTACCTCTTTATTTCACAAGAAGTCAACAGGATTTCTTATGAAACATGCTGCTATGCGTTGTGCATGAAGGTATGATAATCTGGCCTCCATGCAATTATTTACTGGCATTATGGTAACACCTAGGAGCCATAGTCATAGACCGGGACCCCACTGTGCTGGGCACCATGCAGCCACAAAACAAAAAGTGAGACCATGCCCCAAAGAGCTGAAAAACAAAGGATACACCAGATGCTTCTCACCTGAAAAAACAGAGGATCCAAAAAGACTGCAAATCAGTGAGGGTGAAATATGCCACTATCCATTACCCCATCCCACTGGCCTCTAATTAATCAATGTGACGATGGTGGATGGAAATTAATGGTGCCAGAACTAGCGGAGGGGCTGCATAATAGACTCTATCCAGCCAAACTCAAGAAACTTCTCCCACAAGGTGCCGGTGTCTCTGAAGAAAATCTAAGACTGGGACAGACCAGTTAGAAGCTGAGAGTCCAGAGTTGCCATCTCTTGTGATTTTACCACAGCTCTTGCAATATTTGGTGTTTTTCTTAAAAGCCCTGATTTTGGGGTCATGTGCTTAGATGGGACAAATTGAAGCAACGTTCTCCCAATATATAGAACTGAACTGTGGAAAATCCAAGAGCTTTGTTTGCATTAGGAAACATAACCATGTTCAAACCATTAAGTTAGGTGACCTGACCCACATCATGGCTGACCGACCATGGTATACAAGCATATCTGACCCAGATCATGCAAGCACATCTCAGGTGCAGAAAGGCACCAACTAGCTGTGGTTAAACCCTAGGCCTGGAAGGCATAACCCATCACTAGCTAGCATACAGAGCATGACCTTTCCTTACTCAGCATAATGCCATTAAGTGGCTCACTAGACATTTTGTTGGCAGGGTCATCTAGTGAACAAGGGACTGGACAACAAATTAGGAGATCTGGGGTCTGTTCCAGGCTTTGACGGTGACCCTGGTCATGTTACTCCACCTCTCTGAGCCTCTATTTTCTTTGCCTCTCATGTCTATTACTGTTAGCATTTCAGGGTCAGGGCTGTCTCTCATTAAATGTCTACATCACCAGGAACAATAGGACCCTGATCTCAAATGAATTTCCTAGTGAAGATAAGGGCCTTGTGGGAAAGAAAGAGTGTCAGAGAAAAAAAGAAGCAAGGAAGCACTTTGCAACCCTTTGTCCTCCTCTTTCTAATAAAGCTGTCATTGTTATAAAGGCCGAACTATGACTAGTGCAATCTCTCAGGCAACTCATTGAAATACTCCCTGGGAGATTTCCCCATCCACTCCCTGTGCCTGACATTTACGCAGATCTAACAGGACCCATTTTCCTTCTGTCAAACAGCATGGCTCTTCAACAATCACGATGGAATCTGAACTAGGCCCTCAATCATCGCTGGTCTTTTGCTTCCCTGCATGAACTGCCAGAGCAGTCGTGGAGGAAGGGTGCCTGGCTTCAGATCTAATGTGTCTATTTTGCAGATATCATTTTTGGTCAAGTTAAAACAAAATAAAAATCAACAGATGGTGAATAGAGGTAATCATATGCTTGAAAGGGGCTATATTTTATTTACAGAGCATAAAGGAAAGTAGAGTCACTTTGCCTACTTGAAATCAAAGATTTATTGGCAAGTATTTGCATGGCTCATCAGCAGCGGAGTGGAACAGTGCTGTGATGAATTGATGGTAATACAGTCACTGTTCTCTCCCCCTTCCACAAACATATGTAAATAAATCTAGCATTTCCAGGAAGATTATGATACATTCAATGTATATGATGCTAGCCTTTTCAGAAACATTTTTTGTTTGAGATCTCAAAGCACTTTACGCATACTGAGTAAGACCTTCAGCTGGTGTAAATCAGTGTAGTTTTATCCACTTCAATGGAGCAATGCCGGTGTACACTAGCTGAAGGTCTGGCCTACCATGTCACATCATATCCATGGAAGGTAAGAAAGTACCATTAGTTCCCTTTAACCCAGTGGTCCCCAAACAGTGGGGTCCTCCCCATCTAGTGGCCCAACTCTGGCTGTTACAGATATTTGCTACTAGCAGTCGCTGATGGGCCACATGCCACTGTAGGCAGTCCCATCATCCCATTCCCTCTATAAACTTATCAAGCTCAGACTTGAAGCCAGTTAGGTTTTTTGCACCTACTGTTCCCCTTGGAAGGCTGTTCCAGAACTTCACTCCACCGATGGTTAGAGGAATAAGAAAAGGCATGATAGAAGTATGCAAAATAATGAATGGAACAAAGAGGGTAAATTAGGTGCTGCTACTCACCCCTTCTCATAGTACAATTTCTAATATACTTGTCTGACAAAACCACTTTTCCCAACAATAAAATGTTTTCTTACAAAAAAATAATCCAAGCAGCTCTAATTCTGAATATTTCTTCTTGTAGGTGGATCAAAATGTCTTCAAGATTATTCATTAATGAGTAAGGCTAAGAATTTGTCATGGATATTTTTAGTAAAAGTCATGGACAGGTCACAGGCAATAAAGAAAAATTCATGGAAGCCTGTGACCTGTCTGTGACTTTTCCTAAAAATATCCATAATAAAATGAGAAGGGGCTGGGCAGTTGTGGGGTGTCTGGGAGCTCCAGGAGCCCCTGCCACCTGTGGGGGCTCAGAGCTGCTGGGTCCCCTTGCCGCCATGCAGCCCCCTGCCCCTCCACGACAGCAGGAGCTGTCACCACGACACCATGGCGACTCAGAGGTTGGGGGCCTGGTTGCCTCAGGCGGCGGGGGTACCTCTCAGCTCCTTGCTGCTGTGGGAGGCGGTGGGACCCTGCAGCTCCCAGCCACCGGACTGAAGTCACGGAGGTCTTTGGAAGTCACAGATTCCATGAATTCCGTGACCACTGTGACAAAACTGTAGCCTTATTAATGACGCATTTTAAGCATATGAATTGTTGGCAAATATTTTCCTTTGATTAATCATAAGTTGGGATGTAAATATCCTTTAAAAAGTTACCCAGTTCAATGATTAAAAACCATTTAACTGGTTAACCAATTAAAGGGAGAGGGTCTGGGGTCACTCCCGCTGGTGCGTGACTGGGGTCGTTCTGGCCAGCCGGGGCTGGGGTCAGGGTCACTCTGGACAGCCGGTGCGGCTGTGGCTAGGGTCGGCCGGCCAGCCCAGGGCTGGAGGCTAATGGTTAGGGTGGGTTAATTGGTAAGACTAATGCTTAACGGTTAACCGTTTAATATTTTACATCCCTAATCATAAGGGCTCAGATTTTCATAACTTCATTATCATTAATAGAAGTTAGCCTCACAGCCCTGCTGGGATGTAGGGAAGTGTTAATCCCCATTTTACAAAGTGGGAGCTAAGGCACAGGGTAGATGAAGGGCCAGATTTTTAATGATATTTTGGTGCTTAACTCCCATTGAAATCAATGGGCATTAGGTGCCTAAATACCTTTAAAATTCTTCTGCTAATGTAACCCACACACCTCCTGGGTGTGGGGTTCTGTCCCATGTAGTGGCACTGAGAGAGAGAGATTGATTAATGAGTTTGCTCTACAGCCTTAGCTAGCAGCCAGTTGGCTTTTAGTTCATGTGGTAGAGGCTCATGCACTAAGTTCCAGAGGTCCCAGATTCGAGCCCACCTGCTGACGATAGGAGTCTGTTGGCGTTACACTAAGAGTACGTCTACACTGCAAGTGGGAGTGAGCTGCTCAGTCCCGGCAGACTAGCATGGCTTGAGCTCATGCACTAAAACTAGCAGTGTGGATGTTGTAGCTCAGGCTGAGGCTCATGATTTTGAGCCCTGGAGGTCAGGATGGCTTGAGAGCCTGCGCCACACATCCACACTGCTAGTGTTAAGTGCATTAGCTTGCACCATGCTAGCATGAGTCTGTGTATCTGGGCTGGGAGACTCGCTCTTAGCTGCAGCGTTGACATACTCTCTACAACTTGTCCAGGACTGTGTAAAATGTCAGTGGCTAAGCTGGGACTTGAACCAATGTCTCCTGAGTCCTAGTCTGGAACTAGATCATCCTTTTTCCTTCCAAAGGAATTTCAGCTCCAAATAAGTGGCCAGATTTCCAAATGAGCGGAGCAAATTGGGTGCAGAGATCTTTGAAAATCTGGCCATGAACATCACTAAGGGAGCTTCTGGGTGCTCAGCATTATTGAAACTCTGTCCCTTATTTAAGTGCTTAAACAGCTGAGTCCTTGAAAATCTAACCTGACACTCATTTGAAAATCTGATCTCTAATGTCACCCCACTTCTAGAATGGAGAATGATTTTTTATAATAGCAAACAGTGAATATTCTTGGTCATAAACAAGTGGGCAGGAAACTAGACTCAATGACCCAAGAGATCCCTTCCAGTCCTACGTTCCTATAGGCACCCTTGTGATTTGTGTGTTTGCATGATGAATGGCTATTCCCTTAATGTCCAGATGTACAAAAATGTGTTAGTGTAAATGCTCCCAAACAGCAACTAGTGCAGATGCACAAATGCAGACAAATCAATCAGTGGTAGATCTGGGCAAAAAAAACCTGACAAATTGTTTTTAATCTAAAAATGCATTTTGGGAGCCCTGCAACTATTGTTGATTTTGAGTTGAACTTGATTAATGCTTTTAGTTAAAAAAATTTAAAATGAGTCAAAGCAGTTCATTTAGCCTTTTTTTGTTTCAAAATGGTGTTTTTATTTCAAATTTGGCCAATTAAAAACAGAAGGAGAAAACACCTGAAATGGCTGAATTTAAACAAAAAAACTCAAAAAAAAATCATTTTGAGTCAACTAGAAATATTTCAGTCTTTTCAAAATGCTTCTGATTAAATGAAAATGTTCAAAAAATGTGTTTCAACTCAAATTGAACTGCAAATATTAGCAGATGCTGTTTTCCAAGTTCCAATAAGAACACAGAGTGTATCATTTTTGAGGACTCTCCACTTGACCACAATGCTATTTTCTTTTATATGTCCATTAATTTTTAAAAAAACATTTTTATTGAGTCATTTCCCCATCAACAGCCAAGTCAATTTGCTTTTGTCCTTAAAAGAAACCAAAGTAAAATCCATATTTTATGTCAGTGCAGTAAAAATCAAATTAACACTCATTCCTTAAACTTCTCTAGCCCATGCAACAGTGGGACACAAAGGATATAGAAATATGGTGCTAAATTCAGCCCTTCTACCAGCAAGTCACATTATTATTGATCTCAACCTCTTTTAGTGCCCCCATCGCTGAATTTGATGGTAGAATATACCTAAATACAGACCTGATCTAATGTCCATTGAAGCCAATGAAAAGACTCCCATTCATTTTAATGGGCTTTGGGTCTGGCTTAGTGAGTTGTTTGTATGTGCTCGTCGAGTGATTCTCAAGATGGGGGCTGCAAACAAGTGTCAGGGACCACTACACTGCCCTTCCCATACTGTTGACTGGGAGGGGACACTGTTTAGATCCCAGATAGATATAGAGTTAGCGTGACCACCTTTTCAAAAGGCAAAAGCAGAATACATGCAGAAGCCCATCCCCTCTGTGGCCCTGCTCCTGTTCCTCTTCTTCCCTCAAGGCTCCGCTCCCTGTCCCGCTTCTTCCCCCAGGGAGCCACAGACCCTCCGTCTGCCCTGGGTGGAGGCAGGTGGGGTGTCCAAGAGTAGCCCCCGACCCATGTCCCCAGCCCCAGGGTGTGCTGCCCAGGGCAGGTGGAGAGTCTGGAGCTCCCCAAAGCAGCTTGGGCTTCCTGCACAGCAATTACCACGGTCCAGCTCCGGCTTCTGGCCTGTCCAGGGGGCAGCACCTCAGGGGGAAGAGGAGGTGCGGGGGTGGGGCCTCATGGTGAATGGGGGCTAAGGCCCATCTCAGCCCCTGTGCCAGGAAGAGGCTGGCGCCACCCCTGAGCCTTGGCCAAGTGCAGAGCAACGCCGCTGGGAATCCGGGACAAATGCTGTCCCAAAGTCATTCAGCCTGTTGCCAGCACAGAGTGCCCGAGGCAAAGCAACAGCGGGTTCGTTGCCCGGTGTGCTTCGCGTCAATAAACACACCGGGAGGAGAAGCAAACAAAGTAAATTTGGGATCCCAAAGTGGTGCAAGGAGACTGGCAAGTCTCAAATCAAGCACATTAACAGGAACAGTTTTTCTTCTTTTATACATTTTGCAGTTAAGCCTCACCCCCCACTTTCCGCTCTAGCCCTCCCTTTCTCCCCTCCATTCCTCCCTCTACCCCTCCCGTCCCTGGTAATAGTTAAGTCATTCTTGGCAGCTATAAGCCTAGCTTGTTAGTAACTTCTTTAAACCGTTATCTTGTCCTTTTTCCCTTCAGCTAGAAACATGCAGGCCTCATTATTACCGCTTGAGCAGGGGGTTGCACACAGATAACTGATTGCTTACATATTCCAATTGCACCTGGCTTTTGAGGTTGATTAGAGTTTAAACATGGAAGGATAGAGTTTGGTTCACTTAGGCCTAGTGCAGGAAGGCTTCATTGACACTTAGTGGCCTTCCACCCTCCCGAGTTACCTAGGGTGAGGCCTAGTGACGTCAACAACTCCCTCCTTTGAGAATACTCAACAAGCTTTTGGCTGAGTTTTCTCATATTCTGTGGACAAGATATGATTAAGTGCTATGAAGCTGGGGTTTTCAATGAGAGGGTATGCTGGGATTTTTGAGGAACGGGGGGCACAAAGCTTACGGAGGAGCATTTTAAAACAAGCAATTAGGAGGAGGGTGACCAGGCACAATACCACACCGGTGAGGAGGAGACGCACAAGGCCACCCCCCAGTCCTCCTAGGTTGGGCAACCAACTTCAAAGGGAATTGAAAACTGTGGGTTTCCTTTCCTGGGCCTTCTACTGCTTGAAAGCCTGTTTGGCCGACAGGACGTGCTTGTTAATGTCCTGTGAGTTTTCCGGGACATAAGTACAACATTCATTCCCAATAAGGGCACACACCCCGCCCTGGGAGGCTAAAACATAATCTAAGGCCTGTCTGTTTTGCAGGGACAGCAACCGGAGCTGGTATAGCTCTGAGTTAAGGCTTTTCTCTATGGCCAAGGTTTCATTGATGATCTTGGTGAGAAACACAGAGAGCCTATGATAAAATTGGGTTAGCCGTTCCACCCCATAGGATGGGAGGAGGATTATACCCAACCTGTCTTCTTCCTTAATGGGCTCTGAGGTGGCATACAAAGATTTATGCTGCCTGGGGTGGCCAGGGGTTGTCCCTTAATGCATACTGGTATTCAATGGTACAGTTTTGTGACAAGGGGGTACCTGAGGTATTTCTTCCCCTACTGAACCATCCCCAGCAGATATCTGACCAATTTTGGGGGACCACCCTCCAGGGTAACCCTGCTGCGTGGTGCGGGATTTGGGAGCATACTCAGCAGTTAGAGAGGTTAAACTCTTGGGCAAAGCAAACCTTCAAGGACTCATATGTGTTTGTTTCCAAGTTAGTAGGGATCCCTTTCCATCCCACATGTGCCTGGGGGGAACGGGAGGTAACGAAAGGAGTGTCCCTATGGCAAAGAGTACCACTGTGGCAGACCCTGGACCTGAACTCATGCTGGGCAGGTGACCCTAGGGCCTAATAATTACAATTCCCCAAATACCCACAAAATATCAATTCCAATAGTAGGCAGATTAAAAACAAAAGGACCAGGCCACCAGGTTAGGCCGGCCCTGTGAGAGTAAACACAACCAACGCTTAGAGTTTTCACGGGGAGTGCGCTGCGACTGTCCAAAGAGACCACAGGGCATTCCCAGCAGGCCTTATTGTCTTTTGAATAACAGTTTAAGTCCCAGGTCATCGCTGGTAGTCCTTTTCCGTAGGCTGGACGGTCCACCGTTCAGGAGCGGGCACTGCCTTCAGACAGGAGTGATGAATCCAGTTCTTGTGTCCCTTGACCTTTGCTGCTGTGTGGGAGACCAGCAGGACGGTGTGGGGTCCCTTCCACTTCTCTTGGAGAGGCTTGTCCTTCCAGGTCCGAACGAGAACGGAATTGCCTGGCTGCAAGGAGTGGACAGGGGCATCCAGCGGGAGAGGCTGCAAATCTCTGGTATACCTGTGGAGAGAACAGAGAACAGCAGACAGAGAGCACATGTACTGAGATAAAAAGCCACACCCCATTTCCCACTCCCCTGCCAGAACCGGTGTACCATTCATAGGCCATGCCCTTCCAAACATAATCTCGAAGGGACTGAGCCCTAACCTGCCCTTTGGGAGAGCGCGAATGCGGAGCAAAACAAGGGGTAAGGCATCAGGCCATCCGCTGAATCGATCCACCAAAACGAAAAGGTATTTGAATCCTTGGGTCAGGGGGAACTCAGTAAAGTCTATTTGCCAAACCAGCCCTGGGCCTGGGGTAGGTTCCAGAGTGGCTGGTGGCACTGACACTCCTGGTCGAGGGTTGTTCTTTTGGCAGACTAGACATTCAGCCTGTACCTGGGAGGCCAGGGGTGTAAGAGCCTCCCTGCCAGCGTATAATTCTTTGTTTCTTCACCAGGGTCAGTTCTTAATGTCTTTTGTAGTCAGGAATTCCTGGACTTTGTGGTTTCAATGAAGCAAGTGTTCCTTCTTCTCTTTTCCTGAAACAGTGTGGTTCAGCATCATACAGGGGAGAGGTTACTAGCACATCACCCTGTCTTTAAATAGGCTTATCATCAGTCGGAGAGTCCTCCCGAGGTGGAGGGGTCTTTTTACAGTGAGAAGCCTGGGTCCAGGTGGGCAGTCCTTGGTACTTCACAGCGGTGTTGGTGGTTAACAGGACTTGGAAAGGGCCTTTCCAGTGTGGAGCCAAAGCAGTTTTTCGTTGATGGACTTTACGTAGACTCAGTCTCCTTGTTTCAATGAATGGCAGGGCTGCTAGGGTCTTTGGGTAGCACTTCTTTTATCTGTGAGAAAAGAAACCTAACACATTTCATTAATGCCTGGCAGTGTTTTGCAGATCTCATAGTTGCTTGGGCACATTCAGGCCCCCCTTTTCTTGGTTGTCAGCCAAGTCTTAGCTGTGAACAATGTCCTTGGATGGTGCCAGCATCTTATCTTTGGACTGAGCTTGCTAGCTATATTTTTTTCCTCAGTTAACTCGTTCTGTTCTTTTTCCTTCTCTCCTTCTTGGCTTCTTTTAACTTACAAAGGAAACTTCCACTCTTCACTCATACACCTTTTCCCAACAATGAACACATACACATTGCCATTATACACCCTTCCAGCAAAATAACTTCTATACAGAGCTTTGGAGCAACAAACCAGGACGAGCACACCCACTTTTGAGGAGTCCAACAAAGTTCAGGAGGCTCACAGTGGCTTTAAGGCAAGGGGTGAGACCCACAGCAGCAATTAACAAGTCATCCACATATTGCAGGAGGAGGACCCTGTCCTCATTGTCCCACTCCTCCAAGTCTCTGGCCAGGGCCTGGCCAAACAGAGTGGGGGAATTTTTAAATCCCTGGGCCAACACTGTCCAGCAAAGCTGCTTTTTAACCCTCCTTTTGTCCTCCCACTGGCTCCACTCTGGGGCTTGCATGGCTGAGGGCTCAATTGCAAGGGTCATTATCCAGGCATTCTCTGGGGGTAAGGTGAGGGTTATTTCATCTTGGGTGAAATGCAGGGTGGCTCCTAAGCAACAAAGCAGGTCCCGTCCTAGTAGAAGTGTTGGACAATCGGGGAGGTAAACCAGTTTGTGAGATAGAGTTCTGTTTCCCAAAGCACATTCCGCTGGGGCATATACTGGGCACTTGGTTCCTTTCCCTGTGGCACCCACCACAGTGAGGGACTCTGACACAGGCAGCTGCAGGGGTTGGTTTACGGCGGTTCGTGCAGCTCCAGAGTCTATTAAAAAGTCTATGTCCGAATCTCCCACCCGCATTTTTACTCAGGGTTCCGGGGGCAGGATAGTCCGTCTCCCCTGACACTCCTATTCTTGATCCTTCGCTGCCATCATAGGGGTACCTTCTCTTTTGGGGCACTCATTTTTCCAATGTCCCTCCTTTCGGCATCTGGCACACTGGTTGCGACCCAGACGCCTTTCCTGTGAGCCAGGGCGCCCACGTCCTCTCATTCTCCGGCCCCTTCCACCTTCCCGGAATTTTCCCCTGCCACCGGCCTGTGCTGCTGCGACCATCATTTTCGCTTGCCTCTTTTCCTTTTCTTTAGACACAACCTGATTACGCTCCACCTCAGACAGCAGGGTCCGCATAAGGACATTACAATCATCCCAGTCAGGCTTACAGCTAGCCAGGCACCCTTCAAAGACCGAGATAAACTTGCTTGGGTTCGTAGAGAATTCCCCTGCCTGTGCCTTAAAGGCTGCTAGGTCCACCGGGTTAAAAGGCACATGGGTGTAAACCTGCATAGTAGTGGCCTGATTCCTATCTGAGCCATGTCTGGACACCACGGTCTCAGTGATCAACGGATAAAATTCCACCGAGGGGGCAATCTCTGGGAGCTGAGACACCTTGTCTTTATATGGTGGGGGTGTGATAGCCGAAGGGGACACCGGACCTGCCATTACAGCTGTGGGGGGGTTCTGGGGACTAACAGTAGCTACTACCGAACCTGTCGGAGTCAAATTACACTTTTGCAAAATATCTAACCTATCTCTTAGCAACATAAACAACTGTACATACATATGTTCATTCCATTTACCCGTTTGCTGACAAAACAGAAGTAATTGAAGGATCGTGTTATAATTAAGTGATCCTTCCGGTGGCCACCTTTCCTGGTCCTCTAGCTGATATTGAGGCCAGTCTACTGTACAGAACCTTTTCAGTTTACTTTTAACCAACGGATCCGATCCAAACACTTTCCAGTTCACCAGAATGCATTCCAAGGGTGTACACCTTGCCCTGCCTGCCATACTCTGTCCCTGCCCCATAGGGAGACACTGGGCGTCCCCAGGTCATAACAGGTAGACACTGGGCGTCCCCAGGTCAAGACAGATAAAGTCCCCACTGGACTGTTCCTACCTTATCCAAGGGTCCGGTTCTGCACCGTCGCCCTATCCACGGGACCGGTTCCCCACCGTCGCCCGCAGCTGCTTCTCCACTACTCGAGCGCGTTGCACCGTTGTGCCCTCCGGGGTCGACCAAACCACGTCTCCGCCGAGGCCCCCGGTAAAGTCACCGGTGCGCGCTGGGCGTCGGTCGTCGCCGCAATCTGTCGACCTCCGAGAGGGGTCCGGGCAAGGCTAAATTTCAGCCTCGAGCCCCACGTTGGGCGCCAAAACTGTTGCCAGCACAGAGTGCCCGAGGCAAAGCAACAGCGGGTTCGTTGCCCGGTGTGCTTCGCGCCAATAAACACACCAGGGGGAGAAGCAAACAAAGTTTATTTGGGATCCCAAAGCGGTGCAAGGAGACTGGCAAGTCTCAAATCAAGCACATTAACAGGAACAGTTTTTCTTCTTTTATACATTTTGCAGTTAAGCCTCACCCCCCCCTTTCCCCTCTAGCCCTCCCTTTCTCCCCCCCCCCTTCCTCCCTCTACCCCTCCCGTCCCTGGTAATAGTTAAGTCATTCTTGGCAGCTATAAGCCTAGCTTGTTAGTAACTTCTTTAAACCGTTATCTTGTCCTTTTTCCCTTCAGCCAGAAACATGCAGGCCTCATTATTACTGCTTGAGCAGGGGGTTGCACACAGATAACTGGTTGCTTACATATTCCAATTGCACCTGGCTTTTGAGGTTGATTAGAGTTTAAACATGGAAGGATAGAGTTTGGTTCACTTAGGCCTAGTGCAGGAAGGCTTCATTGACACTTAGTGGCCTTCCACCCTCCTGAGTTACCTAGGGTTATGCCTAGTGACGTCAACAAGCCCAGGACCGGTACTTGAACTCTGCATTTCGGGACTGTCCTGCCCAATTCGGGACAGGTGGTCACCCAATGTAAAGTATGAGAAGTGGAACTGGAGAAAGAAAGTCACGTTTCAGGAGGGACCTACTTTGGTGTGACACCAGGAGCTCGGAGTCAGGAATGCAAATAGAGGCCAAGCTGCTATCTCTGAAAGTATAGAATACCAGTGTAGCCGGCACAGAGGACAGAGGACAGCAACAGCGGGGTTTGTTGCCTGGTGTGCTTCGCGCCAATAAACACACCAGGGTGGAGAAGCAAACAAAGTTTATTTGAGATCTCAAAGTGGTGCAAGGAGACAAGCAAGTCTCAGATTAAGCACACCAGCAAAAACAGTTTTCCTCTCTTTATACATTTTACAGCTAAGCCCCCCCTCTTCTCCCCCTTTCCCCCCACCTCTACTCCTCCCTCTCTTCCCTCTCCCTTCTCTACCGAAGGCATATTTATACATTTAAGCAATTAAATCATTCTAGGGCTATAAATCTAACTTGTTAGTAACACTCCTCTAAACTGTTACCTGGTCCTGTTTACCCTTGAGTAAGCAGGGGAATGGTCCCGCTATTGTGGGGAACTTTCCTGGCTTCTGCACTACCCCGGTGAAGTGGGCTAGCGAAAGGATCTGAGTCCTTGCTTCCACTTCCTTTACCCAGAGGCCTTCCTGCCCTTGAGGTCTCCCCTTCCACTCTCTTGTCTGGCAGAGTTCTTGTAAACCCTGACAAGGCTGGGCCTAGGATTCCTGGGTGTCTCGACCCCCAACCCTGCTGTGGTCACCCAGGACAGGAGCTAGGGTGTTCCCACTTCGGGGTACTTTTTTTGCACTGGGCACCTTCCTGACCCACTGATTATTTCATACAATTTAAAGCAAATACAAGTTGTTTAATTAACAATTAAATTAAAAAAAGAATAAGGAAAAATGGGAAAAGTTAAAGGAAAACATCACGCTGCTCTGTGGCAGGGAACATCACAAACAGTCTTTTTGGAATGTCAGGGCAGTTCACAGTCTGTTTTTTGTAGGTCCCAGGCCTCCTTCTCAGGCCCTGGCTGTGCTGCAGAGACGTTGCAGGTTGGACACTTGCTCTGGCGGTGGCCACACGCTCTCAGGCTCTAGGTGGCAGGACCCTTTTTCCCAGCATTGCCCCCATCCTGTCAGGGTTACAATCCCCCTCCAAGTCTGGCCTGCAGAGTTTCTTGGCTGAGGCGTCTCCCTGTGCTAGGCCCTCTGCCCAGGGTCTTCCTCCTCTCCCCAGCTGCTTACCATACCCAGCTCCAGACTGCTCCAGCCCCAGCTCCACTTTGCCTCAGCATGGCTGCTGCTGCTGCTCTGCCTTCAGCTCCCTGGGCTGCTTCTCTGGCCCCTCTGGCTCTGGTTGCTACAGCTCTGCCCCCAGGACAGGTTTGCTCTGCATGTTGCTTCTGTGACTCTGCTCCCAGCTCTGACCTGCTTCCTGGCTGCTTGTCTGGCCCCTCTGGCTCTGGCTGCTGCAGCTCTCCTCCCAGGGCAGGTTTGCTCTCTTTGGGCTGTGCTCTGGCTTTGGGGCTGCAGCTCTGCTTCCAGCAACTTAGCTCGGGCCCCTGCTCTTTCCTTAGCTCAGCCCCACTTTGTCTGACTCAGGCCATTCCAGTTCACACGGAGGACGGGACCCTCCTGGCCTCCTGACTCCCTGATTAGCCTGCCCGCCCTGTCAATCAGGCTGATCTGGAGCATTGGCCTCTCCCCATTGTTCCTGGGGACTGTCAGTCTCAGGCTCCTGATTTGCCATCGACCCTTCCCCTTTTAGTGCTGGGAGCTAGCCAACCAAAACACCCCCACTGAGTGTTAGTAAGGAGGCAACAGTCCCCTTACACTTGGTTTATTACCTCTTCAGCCAGAAACATGCTAGCCTCATCATTATCGCTTGGTACCTGGTATGGGGGTGGGGTTGCAACTGATAATTGGCTGTTTACACATTCCATGCATCTAGCTTTCGAGGTCGATTAGAGTTAAACATTGAAGAACTTTGGTTCACTCAGGCCTAGCATTATCAACAATTCCCTCCTTTGAGAATACTCAACAAGCTTTTGGCTGAGTTGTCTCATATTCTGTGGACAAGATACGATTGAGTGCCATGGAGCTGGGGTTCTCAATGAGAGGGTATGCTGGGATTTCTGGGGAACCGGGGGCACAAAGCTTACGGAGGAGCAATTTAAAACAAGCAATCAGGAGGAGGGTGACCAGGCACAGTACCACATCTGTGAGGAGGAGACGCACAAGGCCATTTCCCAGTCCTCCTAGGTTGGGCAACCAACTCCAAAGGGAATCAAAAACTGTGGGTTCCCTTTCCTGGACTTTCCACTGCTCGAAAGCCTGTTCGGCTGACAGGACATGCTTATTAATGTCCTGTGAGTTTTCCGGGACATAAGTACAACATTCACTCCCAATAAGGACACACACCCTGCCCTGGGAGGCTAAAACATAATCTAAGGCCTGTCTGTTTTGCAGGGACAGCAACCGGAGCTGGTAAAGCTCTGAGTTAAGGCTTTTTTCTATGGCTAAGGTCTCATTGGCATACTTGGTGAGAAACACAGAGAGCCTACGATAAAATTGAGCCAGTCGTCCCACCCCATAGGATGGGAGGAAGATCATACCCAACCTGTCTCCTTCTGTAATGGGCTCTGGGGTGGCATACAAAGATCTACGCTGCCTGGAGCGGCCAGGGGACAGTTTAGGGAGGACACGAAGGGGAGGGGCAAGATATCCTAGATAGCAGCTTCCATACCACTGATGCGGTAGCCACTTATAGGCAGAGGTACCGCAAATATAAATATAATTCCCTACCAAGCCATTATAACCACTACTCCACCTATTTGTTTGGATGTCACTAAACGATCCGAACCCAGTGGTAGAGTCGGATTTGCCGTTAACATAGACAGGGATGGAAGCGTCACTGTCAGGGGATAAATAATACTGACAGGTGCTATTCCCAGCAAACCAGGTGTGATTGCTGGACTTGAACTGTCGATAGCACACCAACGCAAGGGCCGCTGACCTCAGTCTAATAGGGGAAGGGACGCTGAGTTGGCCTGCGGCTTCCAGGGGTCATCCCTTAACGCATACTGGGACTCAATGGTACAGTTTTGCGACAAGGGGGTACCCGAGGCATTTTTCCCCCTACTGAACCATCCTCAACAGATATCTGACCAATTTTGGGGAACTATCCTCCAGGATAACCCTGCTGCGTGGTGCGGGATTTGGGAGCATACCCAGCAGTTACAGAGGTTAAACTCTTGGGCAAAGCAAACCTTCAGGGACTCATATGTGTTTGTCTCTAAGTTAGTAGGGATTCCTTTCCATCCCGCATGTGCCTGGGGGGAACGGGAGTTAACAAGAGGAGTGTCCCTATGGCAAAGAGCACCACTGTGGCAGACCCTGGATCTGAACTCATATTGGGCAGGTGACCCTAGGGCCTAATAATCACAATTCCCCAAATACCCACAAAATAACAATTACCAATAGCAAGCAGATTAAAAACAGAAGGGACCAGGCCACCAGGTTAGGCCGGCCCTGTGAAAATAAACACAACCAACGCTCAGAGGTCTCGCGGGGAGTGCGCTGTGACTGTCCAAAGAGATCACAGGGCATTCCCAGCAGACACTATTGTTGTCTGAATAACAGCTTAAGTCCCAGATCGTCACTGGCAGTCTTCTCTGCAGGCTGAACGGTCCACCGTTCAGGAGCAGGCACTGCTTTCAGGCGAGAGTGATGAATCCAGTTCTTGTGTCCCTCAACCTTTGCTGCTGTATGGGAGACCATCAGGACGGTGTGGGGTCCCTTCCACTTCTCTTGGACAGGCTCGTCCTTCCAGGTCCGAACAAAGTACGGAATCGCCTGGCTGCAAGGAGTGGATCGGGGCATCCAGCGGGAGAGGCTGCAAATCTTTAGTATAGCTGTGGAGAGAACAGAGAACAGCAGACAGAGAGCACATATACCGAGATAAGAAGCCACACCCCATTTCCCACTCCCCTGCCAGAACCGGTGTACCATTCATAGGCCATGCCCTTCCAAACATAATCTCGAAGGGACTGAGCCCTAACCTGCCCTTTGGGAGAGCACGAATGCGGAGCAAAACAAGGGGCAAAGCATCAGGCCACTTAAGGGAAGCCTCTTGGCAAATCTTTGAGAGGTGCCGCTTAAGTGTCTGATTTGTACGCTCCACTACCCCACTGGCCTGCGGTCGTCATGGCGTGTGAAGCTTCCAGGGGATCTGTAGGGCATCCGATATCTTCTGAACGACTTGGGATGTGAAGTGTGTTCCGTCGTCAGATTCCATCCACTGGGGGAGTCCAAAGCGAGGAATGATCTTCTTGACAAATTTAAGAGCCACCGTTTTGGCAGTGTTGTTACGGCATGGGAAGGCCTCAGGCCATCCGCTGAATTGATCCACCAAGACAAGGAGGTATCTGAATCCTTGGGTTCGGGAAAACTCAGTAAAATCTATTTGCCAAACCAGTCCCGGGCCTGGGGTAGGCTCCAGAGTGGCTAGCAGCACTGACACTCCTGGTTGAGGGTTGTTCTTTTGGCAGACTAGACATTCAGCCTGCACCTGGGAGACCAGAGGCCTAAGTCCAGAGGTTAGAAAATATTTACCCATTAGCTGAGAGAAAGCCTCCCTCCCTGTGTGAGTGGACTGATGTAGCTTCTGTAGCACTGGCCGAATTAGGCCCTTTGGTAGTAGGATCTTTCCTTCCAGGGAGTGGAACCACCCCTCTTTGTTTCCATAGACCAGCATGAGCGTGTAGTACTCCAAAGGCATATCTGGAATCAGTAAAAATGTTAACTCTTTTCCCTTTTGACAGTTCAAGTGCACGGGTTAAGGCTACCAATTCAGCCAGCTGGGCTGATGTCCCAGCAGGTAAACCCTCTGCTTCCACGGTTTCGTGGAGATTTACAACAGCATAGCCAGTCCTCCTTTGCCCGTTTACAACTGTACTACTGCCGTCAGTATACCACTCATAATCAGCATTTGGGAGGGGTTGATCTTTTAAGTCTGGGCGGCTAGAGTATTGAATATCTATGGTCTACAAACAGTCGTGTTCCTGCTCCTCTGTCTCCAGTAACAGGGTAGCTGGGTTAAGGGAGGGACAGGTCTGTAGGGTAACTTCAGGATTTTCTACAAGCTTTGCCTGATACCGAGCAACCGGAACCTGTGTAAGCCAGAGACCACCCTTAGTATCCAGCAGGGCTTGAACCATGTGAGGGGTATACACTTGCACAATTCCCCCCAGTGTCAGTTTCTCAGCTTCCCCAAGCACTAGGGCAGTTGCTGCGACCGCCCGCAAACATGCCGGCCATCTCTTGGCAACTTGATCAAGTTGTTTAGAGAAATATGCCATGGGACATTTCCAGGTGCCTAATAACTGAGTAAGCACTCCCAGGGCTACCCCTTTCCTTTTATCCATATACAGTTGGAATGGCTTAGAGAGGTCTGGCAGACCCAGGGCTGGGGCTTCCATCAGTTTCCTTTTTAAAACCTTAAATGCCTTGTCGGCTTCTGGGGATCAGTGAAAGGGGTCTTGATCCGCTCCCTTAACACATTCGTACAAGGGTTTAGCCCACAGTCCAAACTCTGGGATCCATATCCTGCAGAAGCCTGCCATGCCCAGAAACGCCCTGAGCCGTTTATGATTGCTTGGGATAGGAATTTGGCAGACAGCTGACGTTCCCCCTGCCTTATGTAAAATCCTAAGTAGTGTACTTTTGGGAGAGCAATCTGAGCCTTACTCTGTGCTACTCGATATCCTCGGAGTCCAACAAAGTTCAGGAGGCTCACAGTGGCTTTAAGGCAAGAGGTTAGACCCACAGCAGCAATTAACAAGTCATCCACATATTGCAGGAGGACTTTGTCCTCATTGTCCCACTCCTCCAAGTCTCTAGCCAGGGCCTGGCTGAAAAGAGTGGGGGAATTTTTAAATCCCTAGGCTAGCACTGTCCAGCAAAGATGCTTTTTCACCCTCCTTTTGTCCTCCCTCTCGAAGGAGAAAATCTCCTGAGATTGGGGGGTCGACCGGAATCGTGAAGGAAGCATCCTTTAAATCTAGGACCGAAAAATGGGTGTACTGCCCCCCTATAGAGGCCAACAGTGTATATGGGTTTGGAATAAGGGGGTGCAGAGTCTTAACCCGCTCATTAACTGCCCTCAGGTCTTGGACCAGCCAGTATGTGCCATTGGGCTTTCGTACAGGCAAGATAGGAGTGTTCCAGGCTGACTGACATTGTCGAAGTACCCCGCACTTTAGGAACTGGTCTATAGTTTCCTGCAGTCCCTCTCTGGCTTCCCTTTTGATCGGATACTGCTTGATTTGCACCGGACCTTTTCCTGGCAAGAGCTGAACAGTAACAGGGGTTTGATGGGCTGCCTTTCCTGGGATCCCTGATGCCCATACCAAAGGAAGAACCCGCTTCTCCCACTGACTCCACTCTGGGGCTTGCATGGCTGAGGGCTCAATTGCAAGGGTCATTATCCAGGCATTCTCTGGAGGTAAGGTGAGGCTTATTTCATCTTGAGTGAAATGCAGGGTGGCACCTAAGCAACAAAGCAGATCCCATCCTAATAGTGGCATTGGACAATCGGGGAGGTAAACCAGTTTGTGAGATAGAATTCTGTTTCCCAAAGCACATTCTGCTGGGGCATATACTGGGCACTTAGTTCCTTTCCGTGTGGCTCCCACCACAGTGAGGGAATCTGCCACAGGCAGCTGAAGGGTTTGGTTTACAGCGGTTCGTGCAGCTCCAGAGTCTATTAAAAAGTCTATGTCTGAATCTCCCACCCGCATTTTGAATCGGGGTTCCGGGGGCAGGATAGTCCGTCTCCCCTGACATGCCTATTCTTGATCCTCTGCTGCCATCATAGGGGTACCTTCCCTTTCGGGGCACTCATTTTTCCAATGTCCCTCCTTTCGGCATATGGCACACTGGTTGCGACCCAGACGCCTTTCCTGTAAGCCAGGGCGCCCACGTCCACGTCCTCTCATTCCCCGGCCCCTTCCACCTTCCTGAAATTTTCCCCTGCCACCAGCCTGTACTGCTGCAACCATCATTTGCACTTGCCTCTTTTCCTTTTCTCCCTCCCTAAGGCTGTAAGCCCTGTTTGCAGTTTCCAGAATCTGTGCCATTGTCATGCCCATCAAATCCTCCTTTTTCTGCAGTTTCCTTTTAAGATCAGGGGCGGCACGGCTGGTAAAGATACCCTTTATAATTGCCTCAGTTGCCTGATCATCAGGATTGCCATTCGTAGTTTGCCTGATGGTATCCCGAATACGCTGCAGAAAAGCAACCAGACTCTCTTTTGGCTCCTGGACTAGCTCATACGGCTTAGCCCAATTGTTATGTCGGACAGCTGAGTGTCGGAGACCATGTAATAGGAGCTCCTTGTATACAGTGAGACGAGTGAGATCCGCCGGCATGTTGGGATTCCACCGGGGGTCTGCTGTAGGGACCTGAACTGCAGCAACAGGGACATTTACTGCGTTTGCCTCATGTCTAAGCTGTGCCTCCTCCCGTGCCTTAGACGCAATCTGATTACGCTCCACCTCAGACAGCAGGGTCCGCATAAGGACATTACAGTCATCCCAGTCAGGCTTATGGCTAGCCAGACACCCTTCAAAGACCGAGATAAACTTGCTTGGATTCGTAGAGAATTCCCCTGCCTGTGCTTTAAAAGCTGCTAGGTCCACTAGGTTAAAAGGCACATGGGTGTAAACCTGCATTGTAGTGGCTGAGCGATTTTCTGCTCCAGGACGGGCTATCTGAGTATCAGTAATCAATGGATAGAATCCCACCGAGGAGGCAAGCTCTGGGACCTGAGGCACCCTGTCTTTATATGGTGGGGGTGTTGGAGCCGAAGGGGACACCGACTCTGCCATCACAAACCGGGGGAGGGTTCTGGGGACTAACAGTAGTTACTACCGAACCTCTCGGAGTCAAATTACACCTTTGCAAAAGATCTGACCTATCTCTTAACAACATAAACAACTGTACATACATATGTTCATTCCATTTACCCGTTCGCTGACAAAACAGAAGCAATTGAAGGATCGTATTATTGAGGCCAGTCTACTGTACAGAATCTTTTCAGTTTACTTTTAATCAACAGATCCGATCCAAACACTTTCCAGTTCACCAGAATGCATTCTAAGGGCGTACAACTTGCACTGCCTGCAGTACTCTGTCCCTGCCCCATACTCTAGAGAGACACTGGGCATCCCCAGGTCAAAACAGGTAAAGTCCCCACTGGACTGTTCCTACCTTATCCAAGGGTCTGGTTCTGCACTGTCGCCCGCAGCTGCTTCTCCACTACTCGAGCGCGTTGCACCGTTGTACCCTCCAGGGTCGACCAAACCACATCTCTGCTGAGGCCCCCGATGAAGTCACCGGTGCACGCTGGGCGTCGGTCGTCACCGCAATCCATCGACCTCCGAGAGGGGTCCGGGCAAGGCTAAATTTCAGCCTCGAGACCACCCAGGGACACCAAGACTGTTGCCGGCCAGAGGGCCGAGGACAGCAACAGCGCGGTTCGTTGCCCGGTGTGCTTCACGCCAATAAACACATCAGGGTGGAGAAGCAAACAAAGTTTATTTGAGATCTCAAAGTGGTGCAAGGAGACAGGCAAGTCTCAGATCAAGCACACCAGCAAAAACAGTTTTCCTCTCTTTATACATTTTACAACTAAGCCCCCCTTCTTCTCCCCCTTTCCCCCCCTCTACCCCTCCCTCTCTTCCCCCTCCCCTCTCTACCGAAGGCATGTTTATATATTTAAGCAATTAAATCATTCTAGGGCTATAAATCTAGCTTGTTAGTAACACTCCTCTAAACTGTTACCTGGTCCTGTTTACCTTTGGTTTATTACCTCTTCAGCCAGAAACATAATAGCCTCATCATTATCGCTTGGTACCTGGTATGGGGGTGGGGTTGTAACTGATAATTGGCTGTTTACACATTTCATGCATCTAGCTTTCGAGGTCGATTAGAGTTAAACATTGAAGAACTTTGGTTCACTCAGGCCTAGCGATATCAACACCAGTATGTATCACTGGCCAGTCAGCATACTTAATAAAGATCTCTTTCCTTCAACTCTGCCTGCCTTATACATCACTTATTACTAAGGAAAGAAATGAACGGGAGTCTAGGCGGGTCTTGGTATGGAAAAGGGGTCAAGATGTGAAAATGGCTGAGAACTAGGGCTGGGTGAAATTTTTTGGATATAATTGCTTTCCACCGAAAAATGAAGGTTTTGGTTGATCAAAATATTTTGTGAATTTTTGTCAAATTATCCAAATTATTTTGGTTGGAAACCTCCCCCCCCATATTCTTTTTAAAGTTTCATTTTGACATTTTCAAAGCAAAACACTGTAATTTTCCAGTTTGAAATGACTTCTCATTTCTAATTTGATTTCATTTTTATATTTTTAAGGTAAAAAAAAAAAACCTTGAAAACAAAATGTTTAGTTTGACTCCCAAGTGAATTTTTTCCAATTATTTTGGTTTGTCAAAAATTCACAAAATTGTTTCAATCAACCCCAAACTCCCCTCTTCTAATTTGGCCAGCAAACCAAAACACTGCTTATTCAAACAACTCTACTGAGAACCAGTGGTCGAGGCCTCGTCCACATGAAAAAAACTACACTGGTTGAACTTAAATTGGTTTTTAAACTGATATAGTTAAACCTGTCCAAACTCATATGTAAATACTCTGATTTTGGATTAAGAGAGACTTATTTGAGGTGAATTTAAAACTGCTTCCAACTGACTTAAGCAAAATGAAGAAAACCAAACTCAAACCAAAATCAAAGCATCTACACAGGGATTAGCACCAGTTTAACTATATTGGTCTAAATTCACACCTTATATTGGGGCATCTTTGCCATGTAAACTAGCGTTACCATATTTCAGCAAGCAAAAAAGAGGACGGGAGGAGCCCCGCCCTAGCCCCACCCGGTCCTACCCTAGTGCCCCCCCCCATCCTGCCCTAGCCCCGCCCCGTCCTGTCCTAGCCCCACCCCTGCCCCTCCCACTTTCTGCCCCCCTCAGAGCCCGCAACCCTCCCCCCGCTCCTTGTCCCCTGACTGCCCCCTCCTGGGACCCCTGCTCCTAACTACCCCCCAGAACTCCACCCCCTACCTAAGCCTCCCTGTTCCTTGTCCCCTAACTACCCCCTCCTAAGACCCTTCCCCACCCTAACTGCCCCCCAGGACCCTACCTCCTACCTGTACCCTGACTGCCCAAAACCTTATCCACACCCACCTCCCAGAAAGCCCCCCCTGAACTCCAGGACCCCCCCGTCTCTTGACTGCCCCCTCCAAAACCTCCCTGCCCCTTCTCTGACCCCCTGGCCCCCTTGTTGTTGGCCTTCGCCTAACGTCTCTGTGAGTTGTTCGTCCCGGCAGGCTGCCTGGCAGGGGAGGAGGAGTGGGGGAGGAGCTCCAGACTGCCGGTGCGAACTGCTGGAGGCAATCTGCAAATGCAGGGAGGGAGGGAGGGAGTGAGCTCTGCTGCAGGGGAGGCGGAGGACGTGCTCTCTCTGGCTGTCGGACCCCATGTAAGTGACACCATCCGGCCGGCTGCCCTGTTAGCGGCGCGCTCTGCATGGGGAGGGAAGTCCGGACATTTACAAATTCCCCCTGGACCCTATTTTTAGCTCAAAAAGTCGGACATGTCCGGGGGAATCCGGAAGAATGGTAACCCTATGTAAACAAGCCCACAGTCCTTTGTATTTGTAACCTGACAATGTGTGCTTACATGCATGCATGTGTGTTGGAGGGCTGACAAAGTGGTTGTGTTGGAGTTAAAACTTTATTGTAGGGCTGATTCTTCCCTGACTTGAACACTAAAGAGGGAAGGAAGGGTTATATTAAGGATATCTGGGTTTGAGGGTATGGCCCCATATATAGTTGAACCCTGAAAGCTAAAACTATGTCAAGCTTTTTTCAGACTCGATCCCCTGTTGCAGTTTTCCTCACTGTAGAATATGCATAGGAAGCAAGTTTTTTAAACATTTAATGTGCCACATCAGCAGCAGGGATGGTGGAAAAGTAAAAATTCTGGAACAGAATAATTTTCAGTCTTTTGAGACAAAGCTCCATTAATCTTTCATATTCTCTCGCAGCCTTGTCACCAATTTGTTCTGATGCGCTCAGCAAACATGCTAATGTAAAAGATGGGGAGGGGAAAATTTAGTAAAGTATGAAAAAATAATGCACTGAGGCTTGGTCATAAGATCATCCAAGACAGGCACATCCATCTTACAGGTCCTACTCTAGGGGAGGGGTAGCTCAGTGGTTTGAGCATTAGCTTGCTCAACCCAGGGTTGTGAGTTCAATCCTTGAGGGGGCCATTTAGGGATCTGGGGTAAAAATCAGTCTGGGGATTGGTCCTCCTTTTAGCAGGGGGGTTGGACTAGATGACCTCCTGAGGTTCCTTCCAACCTTGATATTCTATGATATATAAATATAAAATCCACTAGCATCCTGTGCCCATGTAGAGTTCAAGTCTGTGCTAGCTGACCCAATTCCAGCACAGGGGCCATAGAGAACAAATATGCTCCCAAGTTCATTTGTGCAACTGCTGCTCCCAATCAATCTTATTAACACCCATTGCTCTAGCCTCTTCTCACTGTAGATACTGAAAGATGATACTGTAGGATTTTTTTTCACAAGCATTCAACTTCTTAAATACTGGCAGCATAGATGCTTCAATCTTCTACTGTTACTGACTTTCACTACAAGCACTTTGCAGTCATAAATTAATAGATTCCAAGGCCTGAAAGTACCATTCTGATTATCTAGTCTGACCTCCTGTATAACACAGGCCATAAAGCTGCACCAAAATAATGCCTAGAACATCTCTCCTATGAAAACATCCCATCTTGATTTAAAAGTTACCAGTGATGGAGAATCCACCACATCCATAGGTAAATTGTTCCAATGGTTAATTATACTCATTATTAAAAATGTATGCCTCATTTCCAGTCTGAATTTGTCTAGCTTCAGCTTCCAGACACTGCATCATTATACCTTTCTCTGCTAGACCAAAGAGCCTTTACTAAATATTTTTTCCAAAGTAGCTATGTATAAACTGTGCTCAAGTCACCCCTTCACCTTCTCTTTGATGAGCTAAATGAATTGAGCTCTTTAAGTCAATCACTATAAGACAGGTTTTCAATCCTTTGATCATTCTCATGGCTCTTCTCTGAACCCTCTTCAATTTATCAACATCCTTCTTGAATTGTGGACACCAGAACCAGACACAGAATTCCAGTAGTGGTCACACCAGTGCAAAATTAAAAAGGTAAAACAAACTCTCTGCTCTTACTCCAGATTCCCCTGTTTATGCATCCCAGGATCACATTAGCCTGTTTGGGGTCATGCAGTACCAGGTCAAATTCCTTACAAAAGTATAAGTATATGACATTAACACTATTAGCTTTATAAACCAAATAGATAATCTCAAAAACATATATATCACATTCGTTTGAGAGGGTCTGTTTTCCATAAGCCTATGTTGATTTGCATTAATTATATTACTCTCCTTTAATTCTTTATTAATCAAGTCCCATATCAGCCACTCCATTACCTTTCCTGGGATCAATGTCAGACTGAAGGCTTTGCTTCACTTGAAATGCGACAGTATAGACACTACCTACTTTGAGGGGTGGGGTTCTCCTTTCAGACGAGGTAATCCACCTTCCCAAGAAGTGGTAGCTAGGGTGATGGAAAAATTCTTCTGTTGACCTAGCGTTGCCCATATCGGGAACTAGGTCAGCATAGTCACATCTATCTGGGGGTGGATTACCCCAAGAGACGGAGCTATGCTGATATAAGTTCCCAGTTTAGATCACCCTGCAAGCGTATAATTACCTGGGTCCTCCTGCTTACCCTTTTGAACTATTGGCATAACTTTGACACAAAAAGCAGACACACTGGTTTTATGGCCCATTACAACAACTTGCAACACACCTTGCTGCCTACTAACCCTTCATTGTCCTACGACTGCAGAGGTTTTAATTGCCCACTAATTTTAAGTGGTCACCTACAATATGTGTGAACTCCTTATGATTAACAATCTGTCCCATCTCACATTTAGCTTAGAAGTGTTTCCTTCTCCAGACTTGAGGAAGAGCTCTGTGTAGCTCAAAAGCTTGTCTATTCCACCAACAGAAGTTGGTCCAATAAAAGTTATAACCTCACCTACCTTGTCTCTCACAACAAAATATTGGCACTCATCCACAAGAGTAGAATGAAAGATATTCTGTTTAAAAAAACATCATTCACCACTTGAGCTAAAGAAAAACCTTCATTAGCTTCTAGTAGTATTAGATCTTGCCTTTTCAGAACGTCTTCAGCCATTTGATGGCAACAAAACTCTCAGTTTGCTTCTCCTTTTGTGGCTCCTTCCTGCAAATATTCTAGTAAGCAAGTTTACTGACAGGAACCTTGGAAATAGCAAAATGTAATTAGCTATTGCATATTATTCAGGAAAGCAAATTTTGTTCTCATAACATGCATATTCACACTAGTTCTAAGAGTCAAACTCACCCAATCAGGGGGTGGAAAACACAGCATGTGACCCACATCACCATTCACACTAAGTGAGGCAGGTTAAATTTAGAAAACTCATAACTAATTGCTTGCAACTAATTTACAGAGCAGGATTTAGTTGCAGGCGCTATTCAGTGAATTGTTTAGAATAATGAACGCATGTAAGAAAAATCCATCTCTCCATGGCCAATTTGTGAACAGGGGGAAAAAAAGATAAATTCACTGAATAAATTATGAGAGCTGGTCAGGAATTTTTTGTCAGTAGATGCCGATTTGTCAAAAGTGAAATTTTAATCAGAAAAGTTTCACAGCTCCAGGATGGAATTTCCAGTCAAAACCAGAGGGAGGGAGATAGATTCATGGCAAAATAGCCAATAGCCCGGTGGCTATGGTAATCCTTCTTTCGTATGGCAATAGCAACATTTTCAAGTTGATAGAAAGGTTTGAAATCCATCTGAGGGCTTCAGGAGATGCCCAGTGCTATACCTGTGCTATACCTCCTGAAAATTAACACAATGGGACTCTTGCTCACAATATTTTCAATGGTTTGGAGGTCTCAACATTTGTACAATGGTGAATCCTTCATTCTCCATTTGTGCATCAGGTGTATCTTCTATATGATGTCCTGACATGCTTATTGGTCATCCTCTGTCTTTGGCAGAGCACAGGACCAGGCGGTTCGGCTGTAGCATCATCTACGATGCGCTTGTTGTTTACATCACAGCCTGCCCATTGCATCTGCCATGTCTCTTGTGGACTGAAGTTGGATGACAGAAGAACTTCTCCAGTCACCCACAATGGTCAGAACTTAGCATCTGGGATGTGGAAGAGTGTGATTCAAGTACCTGCTCCGCCTGATGTGCAGTAGGGACTTGAACCTGGGTCTCTCACATCAGTCCCCTAACCACTGGGCTACTGGCTACTCTGGAGTGAGCACTCAATGTTTTCAAAGGTCTCAGTTTCATCCTAATGTGAAACAAAACCAAATGCTGAAATCTCAATAACATTTGCAGAGTAGAATTCTTATTTTCCGGCCAGCCCTATAAATGGTTTGTGAAGACATTCTCCCAGCTCTAGTTGTAGCATGTGGTTGCTTTTCAGAGTTGATATGAAAGTGAACAATGATCATTGTCCAGCTCATAAGCCCCTCAGCACTAATGACACAGAGAGCTCATTCACAACTGACCTCCAAGCAGACTCCATGCTTACAGCAGAACCACCACCACACATTTCTCCTGTCTCCAAACACACACATTTGGACCCAGAAGGGGCTTGCTTATGGACTGAAATTGGGGACTCAGTTACCTGATTAAGATCAATAAGAAGGGGACATGATGAAAACATTCAAAATAGTGAAGATAGCTCAGGAATGACTAGTCATCCTTATTATTAATACCAGAATAAGAAGACAGTCAAGGAAATGGAAAGGTGGTAAATTCAAAACTGAAGGAAATACTTCATCACCCAGGGCATGGGTAGCTTGCGGATCACCTTGTGTAAAGATACACCTCTACCTCGATATAACGCTGTCCTCAGAAGCCAAAAAAATCTTACCGCATTATAGGTGAAACAGCGTTATATTGAACTTGCTTTGATCCACCCGAGTGCGCAGCCCTGCCCCCCCGGAGCACTGCTTTACCGCGTTATATCCGAATTCGTGTTATATCGGGTTGCGTTATATCGAGGTAGAGTTGTATTATCAATGCCAAGAGCTTTGCAGGTTTCCTAAAGGGATTAGATGTTCATCTGGATGACAAGAATACTCAGAATTAGAATAGTAAATATGATCAAAACAAACAAGAGCTTTGGAAGGGATCTAAGCCCTCATGCTTTTAGGGCACAGTAAGATCAACAGTGATGGACGTAAACTGAATATCCAGCCAGAGCATATTAAAGAGCTAGCTAGAGATTGATAGAGTGGCGCTCAGTCTGCAAGGAAGTTAGCCCCTTTCGGATTTGCCATCAAGATGATGAACCCACAACTGCCTACTACAGGGTTTCTTGCACCTGCCTCTGAGCATCTGGGGCTGCCCTCTGTCAGTCATAGGACATTGGATAAGGTTGACCAAAGGTCTGATCCAGTCTGACAAGTCCTATGTTCCTTGGCACATGATCAGGTATCCATTTGTCTAGACAAAATGGGTACATCATCAACAGCCAGTATATGTATGTGACATTTTGGGCCCACACGGGGACACTGTGTTTGAAAACACATCCCTGCGGATAGCAACACATGCCAGAAATAGAACCCAGGCCTGATGAGTTCCAGGCGCTCGCCACTGGACTACACTGTCTGTCCCAATACAGCTTAAGTGTTCTGCACTTTAACTCAACTCTCCATGGGTTTTGTTGTTGTTGTTATTCTTGCTTACCATAATTGTAAATTTCACTCATCTCAGTAGGTTGGGAATGAATTCACAGTTTACAAGCTTACTACCTGGCATTGGAGTCATTAAATATTTATAATTTTATCCATTTATAGGGCTTCTAAATACTGTGCAGTGAATCTTTACAAATCATTACACTCCAAATGAAGAACCACCCTCCCCCCTCAGCCAGCCAGATCCCAAGGATCTGGCCAAGAGCAATCTGATAGCTCTTAGACAGGTGAGTGCCAAGGGAAACACAAAACGTATAAAAACCAAGTGAAGAACCCAAGGACTGTATTCTGCTCCACATAATGGACCAAATCCACAGCTGGAGCACAGCTATACTGAAGTCAGCAGAGCTATGACTAACTTGCACCAGCTGAGAATCTGATCTATTGCTGGGAGAATGGTGTAAAGAAGATATTCAGGAAAGAACTGCAGGGCTGGATTCCCTAGTAGTTCTCTAACAGCTTTAGGCCTGTCTGGTAATGAGTAGCAGCTGTAAACATGGCTGCAGTTGGGTTTGCACTTTGTCACTTTGCAGCATTGGGAAGATGAAACACAAATTGTATCAGGGAGTCTGGTCCTGAATTTACAACTACAAAAGGGAAGTGGAGAGTAGTTGTGGAAATGTAACTATGGAAGGAAAGTCAAACCATTTAAAATGTGACCAAACGAAATGCCTTTTCACACACCCCATATAGTTAACCCATGGCACTCATTGGTGCAGATTACTGAAGCCCTGCATTTTCTGTCTTTAAAGTAAAAAAAGATGAAACAGATGAATCAACCTCAGTAGTTTGGATCAAGCTAAGAAGAGCTGCTGATCTTTATGCTTCAGGCCATAACCTGGCCACTGGCTAGGGTCAAGAGGGAATTTAGCCCCCTATGAATATTGGGCCATCGTGTCTCAGTGGGTCACAAATTCAGGACAACCGCTGAGAAATAGGGCAGACACACTCCAAAACTGATGGTTATTCTTCCATAAGATATACCAAACCAGTAACAAAAGTAAACTGTCTCACCACACTGTCTAACAAGTCAGAAATGCAGCCTCCTTAAGTATTCCAGTCCTTGTTTCAACACCCAGACACTAGACTTAATGATAAGTGGTTATTTAAAACTAATGTCATCAACCAAAGGGTTCTTCTGATTCTAAAGGACCAGCCACACACCCAGGTCAATATATAACTCATATCTCACCCAATAATCACGCTGTTGCCAGTCCTTTAGTATCTAATATCTAAAGGGTATTTATAAGAAAAAAGAAAGAGATGAGAGTATAAACTAGTTAAAGGAATCAAATACATACAATAATTGCAAAGTTCTTGGATCATGCTTGTGGCAGTGATGGAATAAACTGCTGGCTTGTTAAGTCTCTGGTTGCTTCCAAAAGATTGGAAGGTCCTCAATCCCTTGTGTTAGAATGCTCCCATTAGTGTAAGTCCATAGTCCAGAGATCAGAGCAGGAAAAAGGCAAAATGGTGATGCTCCCAGGACGTTTTAAAGCTTCTGCCATGTGGAGGAAACTTCATTGTTCCAAGAAAGCCCTCAGCACAGTTTGTGGAAAAGTACAGGTACAAGATGGAGTCCAGTATCACGTGAGCTGATCACATGCCCTTTCATGCTTCGATGAGTCATAGCAGCCATTACCCATATTCTGGTTGGAACATGCATAGGAAATTCCATCAGGTGGGGATAAGCTTCTTCCATGCCCATTGTGTTCGCTGATAGGCCATCAACTTGAATAGTCCATTCACAATGTGCTGGCTAGACTGGATGCAAACTGCCTTGTGGGTGTTACCACAGGAGCAAACACATTTGCAATACAGGTACATAGTCAATATTCATAATTTCAGATACAAAAATCATACATGCATACACATAGAATAATCTTATTCAGCAAACCATAACTTTTCCATTGATACCTTACATGACATACTTTGTACAAGATTTGTTGCAATGTATAACAGTGGTAGCAACAATGACATGGTAATATTTTAATCAGATAACTTCACATCTTGTCTTCACTGAGAATGTATTTCATTTCCACCAGCTGATGGCCAGTCAAATAACTTCCAAGGCTCACCAATTAAACAGCATTATTTGCCAACGATTGTCAGATCGCGGTACATGGAGCTGCCACATTGTATCCTGATACACAGAACTCTGCTGTCAAGAAAGGGTGGGCTTCGCACCTGACCTGGCTCCATTCTGTTCCCCACCAATGTGCCTCAGCTCTCATATGGATTTCACCAGCCCAAGCCTGAGTGTGGACAGGGAGAGTGGCGACTTGTATCTTGGGAGCTAAGGTTGGTTTCAAGCAAGGATGGGCGATCACAGATCTACTTATTTGGAAGAAGGGCTCACACTGGTACAGATACATCAGTATCTGGACCCTGATTGTGGGAATAAGGGTAAATTCCTGAAGAAGGCAAGATCTTATTCACTGAGAAGTGTTATGTTATGTCCTCGTCATCCTCGGCCATTAGCAACTTTTGGAAGCAGAATATCGGACAATATGGACCTAACTAACTCTTAAAGGTTGTCTCAAGGTCACACCCCACTTACCTCATATTTTGTTCCCTGGATAACAGCAGTCCTGCCACTGGTCCTGGTGTATGCCATCTAGTTCTCTCTCTTAGCAAGTCCACCCCTTTGTAAGAGGGGCAGAACAGGGGTTGTAAAAACAGTCCAAACTAAGGGCTTGTCTACACTGGCAAGTTTTGTCGCCAAAAACTGCCTTCTGGTGACAAAACAGCGATAGCGTACACACTGCAAGGTCCCTTTTTTCACCCCCCCCCACCTAGATTTGGCGACAAAAAACTTTCACCCCTGTGAGAGAATTTCCCCCTCTTTTCCCCTCCCTTTATTGTCGACAAACAACCAGTGTAGACAACCACAGGTTTTTTTCCCGATTTTATTGGCCTTCAGAAAGTATCCCACAATTCCCATGCTGTCGATCTGGTCAGCGGTTTGAACTCCACTGCCCTGCAGCCAACCCACCCCTTCCCCTTGCAAACCCTGGGATTTTTAAATCTCATTTCCTGTTTGCTGGCTTCCCAGAGGAGCTTCCCAGGTGAGCATGGCTGGCTATCGCACCAAACGCGCTCCCGCTTGGACCACCACTGAGTTGTTGGATCTTATCAATATATGGGGAGAGGAGTCTGTTCAGTTGCAGCTGCGAGTGACCTGTACAAATCGGGACACATATGGGCAAATTTCTCGGGGCTTGTGTGAAAAGGGCTATGATCGGGACATGCAGCAGTGCAGAGCGAAGATAAAGGAGCTGAGGCAGGCATACCACAAGGCACGGGAGGCGAACCATCGCTCCGGTGGTGCACCTAAGATCTGCCACTTCTATGAGGAGCTGAATGCTATCCTCGGTGGTGATCCCACTTCCATCACTGATTGCCCCGTGGATACTTCGCATGCAGCTTAAAGAGGGGGTAACCTGGAGGCTGAAATTGTGGATGAAGAAGTCAAGCTAGAAGAATTTGTAGTGCTCCTAGCAGGGTCGGCTGGTGGGGCAGGCAGCCAGGAACTTTTCTCCACTCCGGAAGTGCTCAACAGGGAGCAGGAAGTAGATGAGATGCCAGGTAAGTTGCTGTGGCTTGTGTAGGGAATCAAAAAGTGGGAGGCAGGTAGTGTTTAATGTGAGCTGGACATTGCCCTGTGTAGCTAATCTGCATAGCCAAGAGACTTTCAGGGAATCCTCCAGAGAGAAGCTGTGGAAAGTTTCCAAGAGATACTTGTTAATCCTCTGCTGCAGATTCCAAGGGATTACAGCTTTGTTAGTTCCCCCATTGTAGGAAACTGTACCATGCCATTTAGCAATCACTGGAGCTGGGACCAAAGCAGCACATAGCTGAGCTGCATATAGACCAGGGTGAAAGCCGCAAGCATTCAGAAGTTGAGCCCTGGTTTTCCTGGTCACCCTCAACAGCGAGATGTCAGCCAGCAGGTTGGCTGCCTGTGAAAAATTGTGGGATAATTTTAGAATGAGTCCCCTAAAAAGCTGCCCTGCAAGCCGTGACCTTTTTGTCTGTATGCACAACTGCCTTCCCCCTACTCCCAAAACTCACCATGATTGGAGTGCTCACGGAGCTGTGTGCCTGCCTAGAGTCTCATCAGAGAGAAAGTGATTTCTATTAGGAAAATACCCTTTTTACTAAAATGTTTCAATTGTTTGCTGGAATGTAACAATCCCTCTTCTGTTTAGCACAGACCTTGAAAAACACACCACGCACCCTCACGGACCGGCTGCGGCAGATAAGAAAAAACCCTATGCGCAGCAAAGAAGACATGTTTCTCAAGGTTATACAGTCTGATGAGAGACAGACCAGGGAACGGATAGAGTGATGGGAAGCCGAAAGACAGGACAGAAAAGAGAATGTGGGGGAGGGATAGCTCAGTGGTTTGAGCATTGGCCTGCTAAACCCAGGGTTGTAAGCTCAATCCTTGAGTGGGCCACTTCGGGGTCTGGGGCAAAATCAGTACTTAGTCCTGCTAGTGAAGGCAGGGGGCTGGACTCAATGACCTTTCAAGGTCCCTTCCAGTTCTAAGAGATGGGATATCTCCATTATTATTTTTTTTTGCTAGGCAAGCGACAGAGCAGATGATAAAAGTTATGGAGGATCAGACAGAGATGCTCAAGTCTCTGATACAGCTGCAGACTGAACAGATCTGAGTTCAAGTGCCACTGCAGCAGATGCAGACGTGTTACTGCCACTCATTGTCAAAGTGGTTCTCTCTGATGTTAATAGCACTGTAGTGAGGCCGTATTGGTGAACCGGGAAGTGGGCAGGTTCACCCGCCCACTACTAAAGGCCCCTCCCCCAGCCTAGCGGGAGGGACCACTGGACCCAGTACCAAATGATCACTTGGGACAACTAATAAAAAAACAGGGAGCGAGGTGACAGTCAAAGGTTCAAAATCAGGGAACTGGATGGGGACACCGAGCAGAGAACCCCGGACAGCGCCCACTGCTCCTCGAAGGTGGCAAGGGAGCCAGCGGATGCCGCCCAGTGGAACTC
>NC_048307.1:40311340-40589264 GCF_013100865.1 Trachemys scripta elegans
AAAGCCCTGAGGTAAGTGGGGAAATGGGATCCTGGGAGGAAGCACAAGCAGGAGAGCGCAAGAGGGGAGGACTCCTGTCTCATGCTGAGAACGAGGGACAATCTGAGTTATCTTCAGTGCCTATACACAAATGCAAGAAGCCTGGGAAACAAGCAGGGAGAATTGGAAGTCCTGGCACAGTCAAGGAATTATGATGTGATTGGAATAACAGAGACTTGGTGGGATAACTCACATGACTGGAGTACTGTCATGGATGGATATAAACTGTTCAGGATGGACAGGCAGGGCAGAAAAGGAGGGGGAGTTGCATTGTATGTAAGAGAGCAGTATGACTGCTCAGAGCTCCAGTTTGAAACTGCAGAAAAACCTGAGTCTCTGGATTAGGTTTAGAAGTGTGAGCAACAAGGGTGATGTCGTGATGGGAGTTTGCTATAGACCACCAGACCGAGGGATGAGGTGGACACGGCTTTCTTCCGGCAACTAACCAAAGTTACTAGAGCATAGGTTCTCATGGGAGACTTCAATCACCCCGATATCTGCTGGGAGAGGAATACAGTGGTGCACAGACAATCCAGGAAGTTTTTGGAAAGTGTAGAGGACAATTTCCTGGTGCAAGTGCTGGAGGAAACAACTAGGGGCAGAGCTCTTCTTGACCTGCTGCTCACAAACAGGGAAGAATTAGTAGGGGAAGCAAAAGTGGATGAGAAACTGGGAGGCAGTGACCATGACATCGTCGATTTCAGGATCCTGACACAAGGAAGAAAGGAGAGCAGCAAAATACGGACACTGGACTTCAGAAAAGCAGACTTTGACTCCCTCAGGGAACTGATGCGCAGGATCCCCTGGGAGAATAACATGAGGGGGAAAGTAGTCCAGGAGAGCTGGCTGTATTTTAAAGAATCCTTATTGAGGTTGCAGCAACAAACCATCCCGCTGTGTAGAAAGAATAGTAAATGTGGCAGGCAACCACCTTGGCTTAACAGCTTAACAAAATCCTTGCTGATCTTAAACACAAAAAAGAAGCTTACAAGAAGTGGAAGATTGGACAATTGACCAGGGAGGAGTATAAAAATATTGCTCAGGCATGCAGGAGTGAAATCAAGGAAGGCCAAATCACACTTGGAGTTGCAAATAGCAAGAGATGTTAAGAGTAACAAGAAGGGTTTCTTCAGGTATGTTAGCAACAAGAAGAAAGTCAAGGAAAGTGTGGGCCCCTTAGTGAATGAGGGAGGCAACTTAGTGACAGAGGATGTGGAAAAAGCTAATGTACTCAATGCTTTTTTTGCCTCTGTCTTCATGAACAAGGTCAGCTCCCATAAGGGATAAAAATCTCCAGTCTGAAGGGACTAACTTACTTCAGCTATTACTTCTGAGAGCATCTGCGCCTGCTTGGTCGCAATCCAATTCCTTTGCTACACCTCATGGGAACAAAGGACTGGAAGGGATATCCTGGGGCATCAAATCAAGTCCCCAGCTATCACAGACAACTCCATCATACCACCCCATTTGTAAACATATCCTAAATTGGAAACTCCCTAGGGAGAAACAGAACATGAACTCCCAGTGTGATGCTGTGACCAAAAGGGCTAACGTGATCCTGGGATGCATAAACAGGTTATTTTATCTCTGTATTTGGCACCGCGGCACAAGTGCTGCTGGAATACTGTGTCCAGTTCTGGTGCCCACAATTCAGGAAGGATGTTGATAAATTGGAGAGGGTTCAGAGAAGTGCCACGAGAATGATTAAAGGATTAGAAAACCTGCCTTACAGTGATAAACTCAAGGAGCTCAATCTATTTAACAAGGAGAGGGTTAAGGGCTGGCTTGATCACAGTCTATTAGCACCTACATGGGGGAACAAGTATTTGTTAATGGACTTTTCAAGCTAGCAGACAAAGGTATAATAAAGCTATTCAATGACTGGAAGTTGAAACTAGACAAATTCAGACTAGAAATTAGGCATAATTTTTTTAACAGTGAGGGTAACTAACAATTGGAACAATTTACGAGCATCATGACGGATTCTCCAATTACTGGCAATTCTTAGATCAAGATTGAATTTAAAAACTAGCTATGATCTAATTCAAAAGGAATGATTTGGGGAAAGTTCTATGCCCATGTTACCTAGGAGGTCAACTAGATGGCCTCGGAACCAATGAAAATATGTAGAAGACATGGCTGATTTGTATAAAGTACCACTGCACCATCTTACCTTCTCTTCAACCTGCTGGCTGAGCCAAGGGGTCCAGGAAAAGCTTAAAGAGCCCTGCCCTCTGGAAAGAAGAGGATGTTGCACAAAAACATGTTATATACAGTCATGACTGCCACTTTTACAGTGTCACCAGGATACGTGCATGTACATATGTGTATGGGCCTGTCTATACTCACATGTTTCTTCCAATTTTCCACCACTGGTGGGAGAACTATGAAGACTAGCCTCTGCCAGTGGCAAGATTTTAACCACACAGTCATGCAGAGATGCCATGAAATCCACTAGAGAGTGGGCTGTTGCTATCAATTTTACATGGAAGGTGCTCAGATGCTATGGTGATGGGCAGCAGTATAAAACCCTTAGATGGGTCTGTACATCTCTCAGCTTACCTGGACACAGGGGTTAACACACTGGCAGCCAGTCTACACTAGTGATCTCACTAGCAATACTGCTGCTGGAACTGCACTAGCTAGTGCAACAGTGGGACATGGGTAAGAAAGTCCCAGTGTGGCTTAGGGGACAGAGCACTGCATTAGGACTCAGGACACCTGGGTTATATTCCTTTCTCTATCACTGTCCTACTAGGAGAGTCACTTCCCTGCCTGTGCCTCAGTTTCCCCATTTGTAACAAATGAGGATCATGATAATGACCTCCTCTGCAAAGTGCTTGGAGATCTGTGGAAGATGATCTAGGTGTGACAACTGTTGACAGGGACTGTGTGTATTTAGGGGAGGAGGGATTTATAAAGAGCTTTGAGACCCCTTATCACCTCCAAGGACTGCAGAAGTCACCCTGTTATTTGGCAGTACAAGCATATGTTGCAGTGCCTTGTTGTGATGACTTCAGCCTGAGCTATCAGTCCTTTGTGCTCAGGGACACCAAGATTTACCCCAAACCCCTGGACATAGAATTATAGACGTGTAGGACTGGAAGGAACCTAGAGACGTCTTCTAGTCTAGTTCAGTCCCCTGCATTCAAGGCAGGACTAAGTACTAGACTAGATACTAAGGACTAGATACTATTATCCCTGACAGATGTTTGTCTAACCTGCTCTTAAACATCTCCCAGTGACGGAGATTCCACAGCCTCTCTAGGCAATTTATTCCAGTGCTAAACCACCCTGACAGGAAGATTTTCCTAATGTCCAACCTAAACCTCCCTTGCTTCTATTTAAGCCCATTGCTTCTTGTCCTATCCTCAGAGGTTAAGAAGAAAAAATCTTCTCCCTCCTCCTGGTAACAACTTTTTATGTATTTGAAAACTGTTATCCTGTCTCCCCTCAGTCTTCTCTTCTCCTGACGAAACAAATGCAATTTTTTCAATCTTCCCTAATAAGTCATGTTTTCTACACCTTTAATCATTTTTTGCTCTTCTCTGGACTTTCTCCAATTTGTCCACATCTTTCCTGCAATGTGTCACCCAAAACTGAACACAATATTCCAGTTGAGGTCTCATCAGCACGGAGTAGAGTGGAAGAATTACTCCTTGTGTCTTGCTTACAACAATCTGGCTAATACATCCCAGAATGATGTTTGCTTTTTTTTGCAACAATTTTACACTGTTCACACATATTTAGCTTATGATCCACTATGACCCCCAGATCCCTTTCTGCAGTACTCCTTCCTAGGCAGTCATTTCTCATTTTGTATGTGTGCAACTGATTGTTCCTTCCTAAATGGAGTACTTTGCATTTGTCCTTATTGAATTAAATCCTATTTACTTCTGGACAAACTGGAGAAATGGTCAGATCATTTTGAATGTTAATCTTACCCTCCAAAGCACTTGCAGCCCTTCCCAGCTTGGTACCATCCACAAACTTTGTAAGTGTACTTTCTATGATATTATTTAAATAATTGATTAGGATATTGAACAGAACCAAAACCAGAACTGATCTCTGTAGGACCCCACTTGTATCCCCTTACAGCTTAATTGTGAATCACTGATAACAACTCTCTGGGAAAGGTTTTCCAACCAGTTATGCAACCACTTATAGTAGCTCCATCTAGGTTATATTTCCCTAGTTTGTGAGACAGTATCAAAAGCCTTACTAAAGTCAAGATACACCACATCTACTGCTTCCCCCACTCACAAAGCCTTGTTACCCTATTAAAGAAAACTATTAACTTGGTTGGATGTGATTTGTTCTTGACAATTCCATGCTGACTGTTACTTATCACATTATCTTCTAGGTGTTTGCAAATTGATTGCTTAATCATTTGTTCCATTTTCTTTCTGGGTACTGAAGTTAAGCTGATGGGTCTTTAATTTCCTGGGTTGTCTTTATTCCCCTTTTTATAGAATGCCAGAGAATAGAGCGGAATTCCTGCCATGTTCATCAAGTCATAGCAGAAAATCTCATGCAGTTACAGATCCATAATCTGAGCCTTTTCCACATGTCCTGCAAGCTCTAGCAACTGGAGGATGCATGGAAATTAACCAGATGTTCTGCTGCAGTCAAACACAAAGGACACAGGAATTTTCCCCTTGAAATGAAACCCAGCTAATATCCTGCCATAAAGGAAGGTGCTATTGCTTGGCTGCTCGCTGAGCACAAAAGTAAGTAATTGGAACCAAATCAGCAAGCTGAGCTTCAATTCTAGCAGCTTTGTGAAAGCAAAGAGATAGGGCAAAATCTCCCTTCCTAGGGGGAACATATGTGTCTACCCCATAAAGCCCAGGCAGGCAGCTTGGTCAGAGGCCCGGGAGTAGGATACAGGAGCTTTGGGATCAAGGCGCTTTGGCTGAGGAAGGGTTAGAAGGACTTTGGCTTATTGAGGTTACTATACAGGAGGGAACTGAGGTAGGACTCACTCCAGATGGGGCTGTGTCTACTTAGGAGATGCCCAGGCCTGGAACATGAAGGTCCCCTACAGCTCAGGATTGAGGGGCATCAGCAGGACTCTACAGGTATGTCTACATTGTGATGAAAGACCTGTGGCTGGTCTGGGTCAGCTGACTTGTGCTCACAGGGGCTTGGTCTGCTGGGTTATAAAACTGCAGTGTAGACTTTCAGGTTCAGGCTGGAACCTGGGCTCTGTGACTTGGTGCTGCAGGTTTATCGTAGTGCAGACATACCCTGTGTGGGTACAGAGAGGAGGAGGGGTCTACCAATCAGAAATGAGGCTCACTGGCTGAACAAGAGAAGACAAGACACATTTCCTCATTTCTTTCAGGATTAAAAGTGATCGAGATGTGTGGGGAGCCCAAGACTGGAACAATAGGGGCCACAGGTCAGGATTGCTGCATATCATCAGGTCAGTGTATGGAGAGCTGAGGAGTCAAAGAACACAGGGGGCTGCAGGATAGTTTGGAGATGCACTGGTAGAGCTATGTTTGGGGAGCCCTGAGCTGGAATAGCAGGGCGACTCCAGGATGGAAAGGGAATGCAGATGAAAAGGGTTTAGGACTAGAGGCAAACAATATCTGCACCTGGTCCAGCTACTAAAGAGGAACCAAGAGTCTCCCTGTGTTAGCTGGAGTTACATTAGCACTGTCCCACCACTGGAGTAGAGGGAGAGACAAGCTTTGGCAAGAGAAGACTCAGACTGAAGAGGGGAATTTCCATTCTACTCTCATTGAAACATCAAGTCCTGTAGGTATTTTGTTTCCAGCAACTAGTGGCTGATGTTTCAGAGGCCAGCGCAACACTCCCTTTCCCCAGTAACGCCCCTGTACTATTGTGCCATTTTGTATCTGGGGGTCCATTTCCACAGGGATCCACTCATGCCCTTAAGCATGAGTTCTGAACACCCTCATCTGAGGCTAGGTCTACACTGGGGGGGGAGGGGTGTCGACCTAAGATACGCAACTTCAGCTATGCGAATAGCGTAGCTGAAGTTGGCGTATCTTAGGTCGATTTACCTGGCCGTGAGGACGGCGACGAGTCGACCGCTGCTGCTCCCCCGTCGACTCCGCTTCCGCCTCTCACCATGGTGGAGTTCCGGAGTTGACAGCAGAGCAATCAGGGATCGATTTTATCGCGTCTACACTGGACGCGATAAATCGATCCCTGATAGATCAATCACTATCCGCCGATCCGGTGGGTAGTGTAGACATGCTCTTAGTGTCATCACTTTTTGTAGATTTTAGAGTCATAGATTTTTAAGACCAAACTGTGATCATGTAGTCTGACCTCTTAAATGAAATATGGAAGCTGGTAGACCATTGCACCTAGTAAGAGAAAGCCCATGTCCCAGAGAGCTTACAATCAAATAGACAACGGATGAAGCACAGGAGCATGTCTTACATGCAGTCCTGTCTCTTAGATTGTAAGTGCTTTGAGCCAGGGACGGTCTTTACCTCATCTGTGCCTAGCACAGAGAGTCCCACTCTCATTTGGGGCCTGTAGATAAAAACAATTGTTTTTTTTTCTCAGCACACAAGCTGGGGAAAGGAACAGGCACCGAGCAAATAAATAGATGCATCTCCTTCCAGGAGCCAACTCTGGTGTTCCTGCCTTACTAGAGGAGATACCGTGGCTTGGAGGGATGTGAAAATACCATGACTATGCAAGAGGAGGTCCTGTGGCACTAGAAGAAAAGGGAGCCAGGCCTGCCTGCTTTCCATCCTGGTTGCAGGGAGCTTTGTCAGTGTTTATGGGCTGTGAAGTTGCTGTAATTAGCTGAGGCTCTCTTTTCTTTTGCTCTTCCACTCTGTCCCTTCCGCCGCTCCTCACCCCACTGTAGGACTAGACACCTCCAGGAAGGATCATTTTGAAGACAGGTGAAGTATGTGAGGATCTCAGGCCCGGAGAGGGGATGGTTTGCGTGTTGAGGGGCAACACTGCCAATTGCAAAGCCCAGCGCAGCATGATGCTGCAGAGAAGAGCAGGCGTGTTTGGGGTAGAGAATAGGAGAAGCAGGAGTATGGTTGGAGGGAGTTGGAGAGGGATGTAATGAGAGAGCACCAGCTCCTCCACTGTCTGGCACATAAGTACTGCAGTGATGGCCACAGTGGGGAGTCAGGAGAGTCTCCTGGGTAGTGTACTCAGTGGGATTTAGAAGAGCTGGTTCCAAGGCCTGACCCTACCACAGATCTTGGGCAAGTCACTTTACTATTTTTGTAGGAAAGTAGCAACCAGAGGCCCAGTATTTAAAGTGGTATCTATCTATCTATCTATCACCATATGAACACTAACCCATCTACCTACTTATCACCATGTGTACACCTCACCATCTATGACCATACATGCACCTCCCCATCTATCACCATATCTACACATCCCCATCTATCTACCTATCACCATACCCATATGTCAAGGCTGTATTCCCACTTTGAACTTTAGGGTACAAATGTAGGGGCCTGCATGAAAACTTCTAAGCTTAACTACCAGCTTAGCTTTGGTCCGCTGCCACCATTTTCCAATGGATTCCCTCCCTGGGAAGCCTTGAGAAACCTTTTACTAATTTCCTGGTGAATACAGATTCAAACCCCTTGGATTTTAAAAGAAGGAGAAATTAACCATCCCCCCTCCTTCCTCCCACCAACTCCTGGTGAATCAAGATCCAAACCCCTTGGATCTAAAACAAGGAAAAATTAATCAGGTTCTTAAAAAGAAGGCTTTTAATTAAAGAAAAAGGTAAAAATCATCTCTGTAAAATCAGTATGGAAATTAATTTTACAGGGTAATCAAACTTAAAGAGCTCAGAGGACTTCCCTCTAGTCTTAGGTTCAAAGTACAGCAAACAAAGATAAACACTCTAGTAAAAGGTACATTTACAAGTTGAGAAAACAAAGGAAAACTAACACGCCTTGCCTGGCTATTTACTTACAAGTTTGAAATAGGAGAGACTTGTTTAGAAAGATGTGGAGAACCTGGATTGATGTCTGGTCCCTCTCCGTCCCGAGAGCGAACGCACACCCAAAACAAAGAGTACAAACAAAAGCCTTCCCCCCCCCCAAGATATGAAAGTATCTTGTTTCCTTATTGGTCCTTTAGGTCAGATGCCAGCCAGGTTACCTGAGCTTCTTAACCCTTTACAGGGAAAAGGATTTTGGAGTCTCTGGCCAGGAGGGATTTTATAGTACTGTACACAGGACAGCTGTTACCCTTCCCTTTATAGTTATGACACCATACCTCCCCATCTATCTACCTATTACCATATGTACATGTCCCCATCTATCTGCCTATAACTATACACACACCTCCCCATCTATCTCTCACCATACGTACATCTCCACATCTATCTATCCATCACCACATGAATACCTCCCTATCTATCTATCTATTACCATGCATACACCGCCCTATCTATCTACTATCAACATGCGCACACCTCCCCATATATCACCATTCGTACACCTCCCCATCTATTTATCCATCACTACTCGTATATCTCCTCATCTATCTATAGATCACCATATGTACATCTCCCCATCTACCTACCATCATACATATACCGCCCAATCTATCTACCTATCAACATACGCACACCTCCCCATCTATCTCTCACCATACATCCCCATCCTTGTCTATCTCTCACCATATGTAAACCTCCCAAGCTATCTATTACCACGTGTACACCTCCCTATCTATCCACTATCACCATGTGTATACCTCCCAATCTATCAATCCATTACCAGACATTACCTCCCCCAGGTATTAATACAGACTCTGGGTTAATTAATAAGTAAAAAGTGATTTTATTAAATACAAAAAGTAGGATTTAAGTGGTTCCAAGTGATGAGAGACAGAACAAAATGAATTACCAAGCAAAATAAAACAAAACACGCAAGTCTATGCCTAATACAGTAAGAAAACTGACTACAGATAAAACCTCACCCTCAGAGGTGTTCCAGTAAGCTTCTTTTTTTCAGACTAGTCTCCTTCTAGTCTGGGTCCAGCAATTACTCACACCCCCTGTAGTTACTGTCCGTTGTCCCAGTTTCCTTCAGGTATCCTTTGGGGTGGAGCCAGCTGAAGACAAAATGGAGGGGGTCTCCCAAGGGTTTAAATAGACTTTCTCTTGTGGGTGGACACTCCTCCCTCTCCCTGTGTAGAATCCAGCTACAAAATGGAATTTTGGAGTCACATGGGTAAGTCACATGTCCATGCATGACTCAGTTTTTACAGGCAGCAGCCATTACCCACATGCTATCTTGAATGTCCCCAGGAAGACTTCTTATGTGGATTGGAGTCTTCCAAGATCTATTGTTCATTAAGTGTTTCTTGATTGGGCACTTAATTTGCATATTCCTTTCTCAATAAGCTGACCAAATGCTTTACTAAGGCTATTTAAAATCAAGCAAGTACACAGCCAATATTCATAACTTCAAGTACAAAAATGACACATGCATACAAAAGGATGAATATATTCAGTAGATCATAACCTTTACAGAGATATGTTACATAGGATACGTAGCATAAAAATATATTTCAATTATGTTATCTATACATTCATAAACATAGTCCCATAAAGTATGGGGTGCAATGTAACACATCTATAGACCTATCACCATATATACCGTTCCCCATCTATCTCTCACTATACATACACTTCCACATCTATCTCTCACCATACGTATACCTCCCCATCTATCTACTATCACATACGCACACCTCCCCATCAATCTATGACCATACATACACCTCCCCATCTATCTACCTATCACCATACACACACCTACCCATCAATCTATGACCATATGCGCATCCTTCCCATCTATCTGCCTATCACCATACATACACCTCCCCATCTATCTATAACCATATCTATACCTCCCAATCTATATCTCACCATACATACACATACCCATCTATCTCTCACCATGTGTACACCTCCCCATCTATCTATTTATCACCATACGTTTAACTCCCCTTCTTTCTACCCTCCGCTGTACGCACACCTCCCATTCTATCTACCTATCACCATATGCACATCTCCATATCTATCTACCTATCACCATATGTACACCTACCCATCTATCTACCTATCACATAACCCTCCCTATCTATCTCTCACCATACGTACACCTCCCCATCTATCCGTAAAGCATACATACACCTCCCCATCTGGCTATAAAGCATATGTACACCTTCCCGTCTATCTATTCATCACCAGACATACACCTCCCCATCTATCTCTCACCACACCTATCTACTATCAACATACACACACCTCCCATCTAACTCTCACCATATGTACACCTCTCCATCAATCTATTACCATGCGTACACCTCCTTATCTATCTATTTATCACCATACACATAACTCCCTGTCTACCTATCTGTCACCAAACATGTACCTCCAAATCTATCTAACTATCACTATATGCACACCTCCCCTTCAGTCTATGACCATATGTACACCTTCGTATCCATCACCATCCATACACCTCACCATCTATCTCTCACCACACGTAGTGCTGCCCATCTGTCTATCTCTCACCATTCGTACACCTCCCCATCTACCTATCACCATACATACACCTCCCCATCAATCTATCGATCATCATGGATACACCTGCCCATTTATATATCACCATGAGTACAGCTCCCCATCTATCTACCTATCACTGAACATGCACCTCGCCATCTATCTCTCAACTCATGTATACCTCCCCATCTAGCTATCATTATACATATATTTCCAAATCTATTTACCTATCAGCATGCATACACCTCCCCATCTACCTATCTCCATGTGTACACCTCCCCTTCCATCTATTTATCACCATATGTTTACCTCCCCATCTATCTATGTGATAAATGAAGTGTGTGGGGGTCAAGCTCAGTTTGATGGACACTCAGCCAGCCAGTTAGCTGTAAAATCCCTCTTGGTAGCTGTTCTCTGCTTGCTTTACCAGTACAAAGGCTGGTCAGGAATATGGACTTTTGGAGTCTGACAATTATCCCATTCCCATGCTGCTGGGAGAAGACTTAGCCAACCATGTGAGGCTAACAGAAAAGGTGGGGATGGTCACCTGCAGCCAGGCTAAACAGGCCTCCACATCTAACTCTATTCCTGAGCCTCCTACAGGAACCCAGCCAGACGTGGTGAAACCAGACCCCAGACCACAGTCTATGGCAGCATGTGTAAATCCAGTTCCTGGAACCCAGCCAGAAACAACCCAAGGTTCGGAACTGGTGGAGCACTCAGCACCAGAGCCCATGTTTGCAACCCCATCAAAGTCAGGGGAGCAAGCACCAAATGGCGCCACAGAGCCTGCATCTGCATCTGCAGCAGCAGCTAGACTGGTGCAGTAGGCTCAACCAGAGCCTGAAATACCACCTAGTGCACCAGCAGAGAGTGGTTCACAGTCAACGGAAACAACACCATCACCTGCTTGCTTCCAGCGGGACCAAGCCCAAGTCCACAACCCAGCAAGGAACTAATGTCTCCAGCATCAAGGGAACAGCTTCAGGCAGAGCAGGAAGCAGATGAGACTCAACGGAGCTTGGACGACTGCATGGGAGCAACCCATCACCTCTCAGCTCTTCTAATAGGTCCAGATTTGTGATAGAAGGAGGACTCTTATACAAGGAGACTCTTTGTGGTGGGCACAAGGAGGACTGTCAACTTCAGAGACAGTTGGTAGTTCCAACTAAATATAGGGAAAAACTCTTCAGCTTAGCCCACGATCACCCTAGTGGCCCTGCTGGGGTGAACAGGACCAAGGACCACTTGGGGAAGTCATTCCATTGGAAGGGAATGGGCGAGGATCTTTCTATGTCCGGTCTTGTGAGGTGTGCCAGAGGATGGGAAAGCACCAAGACCAGGTCAAGGCCCCTCTCCAGCCACTCCCCATTATTGAGGTTCCATTTCAGCATGTAGCTGTGGATATTCTGGGTCCTTTCCCTAAGAAGACACCCAGAGGAAAGCTGTACATACTGACTTTCATGGATTTTGCTACCCGATGGCTGGAAGCAGTAGCTCTAAGCAACACCAGAGCTAAAAGCGTGAGCCAGGCATTGACAGACATTTTTGCCAGGGTAGCTTGGTTCTCTGACATCCTTATGGATTCAGAAACTTACTTCCTGGAAGGGACCATGAAACATCCTTGGGAATCTCATGGGATGAACCACTTGGTTCCTACCCCTTACCTCCTACCCCTTACCACCATCAAACGAAAGGCCTAATGGAGAAATTTAATGGGACTTTGGGGTCCATGATATGTAAATTTGTGAATGAGCACTCCAATGACTGGGACTATTGTTGCAATAGTTGCTCTTTGCCTACAGGGCTGTATCACATCCCAGTTGGGAATTTTCACCCTTTGAACTCATTTATAGCCACGAAGTTAAGGGGTCATTACAGTTGGCGAAGCAGCAATGGGAGGAGGTTACATCTTCTCCAGAAACTAACATTTTGTACTTTCTAACCAACCTGCAAAACACCCTCAAAGACTCTCTAGCCCTTGCTCGAGAAAACCTATGGGATGCTCAACAAGAGCAAAAGGCCTGGTCTGATACGTTCCTTCAGAGTAGGTGACCAAGTGATGGTCCTGAAAGCACTCCAGGCCAATAAGATGGCAGCGTCATTGGAGGGGCCCATTTATGGTCCGAAAGCACCTGGGAGCTGTTAATTACTTCACAGCATTCCCAGAACCTACCCTACAACCTAAAGTATACCATGTTAATTCTCTAATGCCCTTTTATTCCCGAGAAATCAAGGTTCTCCAGTTTATATCCCAGGAGACAGATGTTGCTGAGTGGCCTAAAGGAGTCTACTATGAAGGAAAAAGCAACGGTGGCGTAGAAGAAGTGAGCCTTTCCATGACCCTTGGGCATAAGCAGTAACAGCAAATCCAGGAGTTGTGCACCAGCTTTGCACTAATGTTTTCAAGCACCCCAGGATGGACAGAACAGGCGTACCACTACATTGACACAGGTGATGCTTGCCCAATTAGAGCCCCACCCTACCGGATGTTTACCCTCCTCAAGCCAAAACCGCAATAGAAATGGAGATCCAGGACATGTTACAGATGGGTGTAATCCACCCCTCTGAGAGTGGATGGGCCTCTCCAGTGGTTCTGTTTCCCAAACCAGATGGGGAAATCCACTTTTGTGTGGACTACCATAAGCTAAATGCTGTAACTCACCCAGACAACTATCCAATGCCATGCACAGATGAGCTTTGGAGAAACTGGGACGGGCCCAGTTCATCTCCACCTTAGATTTAACTAAGGGGTATTGGCAAGTGCTGCTAGATGACCCAGCCAATGAAAGATCAGTCTTTATTACCTATGTAGGGCTGTGTGAATTTAATGTGCTCCCTTTCGGATTGCGAAATGCACCCACCACCTTCCAGAGATTGATAGATAACCTTCTGGCTGGATTTGGGGAATTTGCATTCGCCTACCTTGAGAATGTGGCTATATTCTCAGATTCATGGACAGAACACCTGGAACATCTCCAAGCTGTCTTCCAGCACATCAGGGAGGCAGGATTAACCGTTAAGGCCAATAAGTGTGAAATAGGCCTAAACAGGGTAACGTTCCTTGGACACCAGGAGGGTCAAGGTACTATCAACCCCCTACAGGTTAAGGTAAATGCTATCCAAAACTGGCCTGTCCCTAAGTCAAGGAAGCAGGTCCAATCCTTCTTGGGCTTCGCCGGTATTACCGACGATTTGTACCAAACTACAGCCAAATTGCCACCCTACTGACAGACCTGACCGGGAAAAAACAACCAAATACAGTTCAGTGGACTGAGAAGTGTCAGAAAGCCTTTAACCAGGCCCCAGACTTCAACCAACCATTCATCATAACTACAGATGCGTCCGAGCGTGGTGTGGGAGCAGTTTTAATGCAGGAAGGACCAGATCAACAATTCTATCCTGTCATGTTTCTCAGCAAAAAACTTCTTGAGAGGGAAAGCCACTGGCCAGTCTCAGAAAAAGAATATTACACCATTGTGTATGATCTGGAGAAGCTACGCCCATATATTTGTGGACGGTGGGTCCAGCTGCAGACTGAACATGCTGTACTGAAGTGGCTTCACACAGTCAAAGAGACTAACAAAAAACTTCTTCGGTGGAGTTTACCTCTTCAAGACTTTGATTTTAAAATACAACATATTTCAGGAGCCTCTAAGTGTCAAAGTGGCTGATGCACTCTCCCAGGAAAGTTTCCCAGAATCAGCTGGGTAAAAATGTCCCTGTGTTCTAAGTCATCATAATCCTTGAAATGTAAAAAGTACTGTTTAATTCTTCATGTAATTATTAGTAAAATTAGAGGTGCATGTATCTTATTAACTCTGTTTCCTAAACGTCCAGGAAGAAATCCCAGCCAGTGTCGACCTGACCTGAACCAGGCTGGCCGACACCATCTGTGATTTGGGGGGCGCGTGATAAATGAAGTGTGTGGGGGGGTAGCCCCCTTTGATGGACACCCAGCCAGCCAGTTAGCTGTAAAATCCTTCTTGGTGTCTGTTCTCTGCTTGCTTTACCTGTAAAGGGTTAAAAGTCCCTCAGGTAAAGAAAAGGAAGTGGGTAACTGAACAAAAGAGCCAATGGGAAGATAGAACTTTTTAAAGTGAATGGGATTCTTCTGTCCTAAGTGCAGGACTCTGCACTTGTCCTTGTTGAACCTCATCAGATTTCTTTTGGCCCAATCCTCTAATTCAGGGGTAGGCAACCTATGGCACGTGTGCCAAAGGCGGCACGTGAGCTGATTTTCAGTGGCACTCACACTGCCCGGGTCCTGGCCACCAGTCCAGGGGGCTCTGCATTTTAATTTAATTTTAAAGGAAGCTTCTTAAACATTTTAAAAGCCTTATTTACTTTACATACAACAATAGTTTAGTTATATATTATAGACTTATAGAAAGAGACCTTCCAAAAACATTAAAATGTATGACTGGCACGCGAAACCTTAAATCAGAGTGAATAAATTAAGACTCGGCACAACACCTCTGAAAGGTTGCCAACCCCTGCTCTAATTTGTCTAGGTCCCTCTGTATCCTATCTCTATCCTCCAGCATATCTACCACTCCTCTCAGTTTAGTGTCATCTGCAAACTTGCTGAGAGTGCAGTCCACACCATCCTCCAGATCGTTAATGAAGATATTGAACAAAACCGGCCCCAGGACTGACCCTTGGGGCACTCCGCTTGATACCGGCTGCCAACTAGATATGGAGCCATTGATCACTACACATTGAGCCCGACAATCTAGCCAGTTTTCTATCCACCTTATAGTCCATTCATCCAGCCCATACTTCTTTAACTTGCTGGCAAGAATACTGTGGGAGACCGTATCAAAAGCTTTGCTAAAGTCAAGGAATAACACATCCACTGCTTTCCCCTCATCCACAAACCCAGTTATCTCATCGTAGAAGGCAATTAGGTTAGTCAGGCATGACTTGCCCTTGTTGAATCCATGCTGACTGTTCCTGATCACTTTCCTCTCCTCTAAGTGCTTCAGAATTGATTCCTTGAGGACCTGCTCCATGATTTTTCCAGGGACTGAGGTGTGGCTGACTGGCCTGTAGTTCCCCGGATCTTCCTTCTTCCCTTTTTAAAAGATGGGCACTACATTAGCCTTTTTCCAGTCATCCGGGACCTCCCCCGATCGCCATGAGTTTTCAAAGATAATGGCCAATGGCTCTGCAATCACATCCGCCAACTCCTTTAGCACCCTCGGATGCAGCGCATCCGGCCCCATGGACTTGTGCTCATCCAGTTTTTCTAAATAGTCCCGAACCACTTCTTTCTCCACAGTGGGCTGGTCACCTCCTCCCCATACTGTGCTGCCCAGTATATACCTCCAAATCTATCTACCTATCCCCATCATATACCTCCCCATCTATGTACCTATTAGTATACATACACCTCCCCATCTGACTATGACCATATGTACACCTCCATATCTATAACCATACATACACCTCCCCATGTATCTCTCACCACATGTACCCGCTGCCCATTTATCTATCTCTCACATTTCATACACCTGCCCGTCTATCTATGACCACATATACACCTCCCCACCTATCTATGACCACATATACACCTCCCCATCTATCTCTCACCATATATACCCATCACCATCTATCTCTCACCAAACGTACACCTCCCCATCTATCTAGCACCATGTGTACACCTCCACCTCTATTTATCCATCACCACATGCATACATCTCCCCATCTATCGATCACCATACGTATACCTCCCCATCTACTGCCACCATATGCACACCTCCCCATCTATCTATGACCATACATATACCTCGCCATCTATCTACCTATCATCATACATACATCTCCCCATCTATCGATCACCATGCGTACAGCTCCCCATCTATCACCATACACACACCTCCCCACCTATCTATGACCACATATACACCTCCCCATCTATCTCTCATCATATATACCCATCACCATCTATCTTTTCTTCCTTAGTTGGGGACTCTGCAGCAGTCTCTTGTGCCCTTGGGTTTGCCCCTCTCTCCTCCTGGGTCCTCTCCATCACAGTCTCTTCATTTATCTTCTCTCCACCACTCCCTACTGGGAGGGAGCAATGTCTCTTTAGGTGGCCCACTTTCTGGGCACCTCTTCTGATTCCGCCTAGCTATGGGTCTTACCATGACCTTCTCTTCATCAGGCTCTTTTGGGCTAGGCCTGGCTCTGTGGCTCCTGTCCAAGCCCTGCGTATTCCCATGCCCCTGTCGCCCACAGGCCCAACATGCCCATCCCCACCCTGTTCTCTTCACAGGTGGGGCTCGCCTGGGCTTCCCCTTTTCCTCTCGATAGGGGCATTCACTCCTCCCTGCTCCCAGTTGCCCACAGGTATAACAAGGCACCTTCACCGCTTCTGTGCACCTGGTCCTTGCATCCTGCCTTCCCTCTCTATACCTGAAACTTTCCCAGATCTCCTCCCATAGCAGCTGGAGTATACACAGCTCCTGCTTGGCTACCTCGGCCATATAGGTCCACAGGTATTCTTGGGCCTCATACTGTCTTTGCTGAGCCCTGAATAGCTGCCTTAGCAGTGCCTTCAGTCCCTCTTTCTGTGGGGGCTGCTTCTCTGGAGCCCATACTGGGAGGGTACACAAGCCTTTCACAAAGTAGGCTTCCTCGTATTGCAGTCCCATAGTCTGTTAGTCTCTCAAAACATTATCCCTGGGCAATCCCCTCACAGTCCTCAATCCTCCCCTCAAATCAGGGAGTGACCATGTGCCCACATTCTCCACCGTGTGTCATGGTGTCACTCACCACACTGGCGCCTCCTGCTGGGTGTTTTGGGAATTAGATCAGTCCCAGTAGGTGCACCCTCAGGTGGTGGTGGCTCCCCTCCTCGCCTCCACCTGCAGACCCGTTACAGCTCCTTTCTCTCGGCGTCTGCTTCGTGGCACAGACCTCCAGCCATGTCACCATCCGGTTTCCCCCTCTTCCATGGGACTCCTCCAACAAGAGTCCAGACACTCCTCAGTGTGGCTTGGCAATCCACAGATGGGCTGCTCCTTCATCAGCTAGTGTGTGTCTGTGTGTGTGTGGGGGGGGGCTGTAAGTCCTGGCAGCCCATCAGAAGCGTCCTAGGAAGCCAGTCTTTTCCCTAGGGCTCCCCCTACAGCAGACTAACTGACTCCGGTCTGGAGCTTCCTTTCATATGGGCCAGCTGGGCCTCGATTGGCTGGTCCAGCCGCTGCCCTCATTGTCTACAGCCGTCACCGTAATTGGCTGTTTCCCCTCCAGCCACTCCTTTGGCTGACTGTCGCTCAGCCTCCCTAGGCTGGTTTTAACCCTCTCAGGGCCAGTGCGGGGCAGGCGCCCCATCACATCAGGAAAAAGCCATTACAGGTTGTCACGTGCTGACCATAACGTACCCAAGACAGATAGAATTCATAGACTTTAAGGTCAGAATGGACCATTATGATCTTCTAGTCTGACCTCCTGCACAATGCAGGCCACTGAATCTCACCCACCCACTCCTGTAACAAACCACTGACCTATGTCTGAGCTATTGAAGTCCTCAACTTGTGGTTTAAAGACTTCAAGGTGCATAGAATCCTCCAACAAGTGACCCGTGCCCCATGCTGCAGAGGAAGGCGAAAACCACCCAGGGTCTCTGCCAATCTGCCCTGGAGGAAAATTCCTTCGCGACCCCAAATATGGCAATCAGCTAAAACCTTGAACATGTGGGCAAGACTCACCAGCCAGACATCCAGGAGAGAATTCTCTGTAGTAACTCAGATCCCACCCCATCTAACATCCCATCACAGGCCATTGGGCATATTTACCGCTAATAGTCAAAGATCAATTAATTGCCAAAATTAGGCTATCCCATCATACCATCCCCTCCATAAACTTATCAAGCTTAGTCTTGAAGCCAGATATGTCTTTTGCCTCCACTGCTTCCCTTGGAAGGGTATTCCAGAATTTCACTCCTCTGATGGTTAGAAACCTTCGTCTAATTTCAAGTCTAAACTTCCTGATGGCCAGTTTATATCCATTTGTTCTTGTGTCCACGTTGGTACTGAGCTTAAATATTTCCTCTCCCTCCTTGGTATTTATCCCTCTCATAAATTTATAGAGAGCAATCATATCTCCCGTCAACCTTCTTTTGGTTAGGCTAAAAAAGCCAAGCTCTTTGAGTCTTCTTTCATAAGACAAGTTTTCCATTCCTCGGATCATCCTAGTAGCCCTTCTCTGTACCTGTTCCAGATTGAATTCATCCTTCTTAAACATGGAAGACCAGAACTGCACACAATATTCCAGATGAGGTCTCACCAGTGCCTTGTATAATGGTACTAACATCTCCTTATCTCTATTGGAAATACCTCGCCTGATGCATCCCAAGACCGCATTAGCTTTTTTCACGGCCATAACACATTGGCAGCTCATAGTTATCCTGCGATCAACCAATACTCCGAGGTCCTTTTCCTCCTCTGTTACTTCCAACTGATGCGTCCCCAGCTTATAACAAAAATTCTTGTTCTTAATCCCTAAATGCGTGACTTTTCACTTTGCACTATTAAATATCATCCTATTACTATTACTCCAGTTTACAAGGTCATACAGATCTTCCTGTAGGATATCCTGGTCCCTCTCTGTATTGGCAATACCTCCAAGCTTCATGTCATCTACAAACTTTATTAGCACATTCCCACTTTTTGTGCCAACGTCAGTAATAAAAAGATTAAATAAGATTGGTCCCAAAACTGATCCCTGAGGAACTCCACTAGTAACCTCCTTCCAGCCTGACAGTTCACCTTTCAGTATGACCTGTTCTAGTCTCCCCTTTAACCAGTTCCTTATCCATCTTTCAATTTTCATATTGATCCCCATCTTTTCCAATTTAGCTAATAATTCCCCAGGTGGAACCGTATCGGATGCCTTACTGAAATCGAGGTAAATTAGATCCACTGCTTTTCCTTTGTCTACGAAATCTGTTACCTTCTCAAAGAAGGAGATCAGGTTGGTTTGGCACGATCTACCTTTTGTAAAAGCATGTTGTATTTTGTCCCAATTACCATTGACCTCAATGTCCTTAACTACTTTCTCCTTCAAAATTTTTTCCAAGACCTTGCATACTACAGATGTCAAACTAACAGGACTGTAGTTACCCAGATCACCCTTTTTCCTTTCTTAAAAATAGGAACTATATTAGCAATTCTCCAGTCATACGATACAACCCCTGAGTTTACAGATTCATTAAAAATTCTTGCTAATGGGCTTGCAATTTCATATGCCAGTTCCTTTAATATTCTTGGATGAAGATTATCTAGGCCCCCTGATTTAGTCCCATTAAGCTGTTCGAGTTTGGCTTCTACCTCATGTGTGGTAATATCTACCTCCATATCCTCATTCCCATTTGTCATCCTACCATTATCCCTAAGCTCCTGTCAAGGCTGCTTCACCACTTTGAACTTTAGGGTACAAATGTGGGGGTCTTCATGAAAATTTCTAAGCTTAACTACCAGCTGCCACCACTCTCAAAATGCTAATTCCCTTCCCTGGGTAGCCTTGAGAAACTCTTCACCAATTCCCTGGTGAATACAGATCCAAACCCCTTGGATCTTAAAAGAAGGAGAAATTAACCACCCCCCCTCCTTTCTCCCACCAACTCCTGGTGGTTCAAGATCCAAACCCCTTGGATCTTAAAACAAGGAGAAATTAACCATCCCCCCTCCTTTCTCTAAAAACAAGGAAAATCAATCAGGTTCTTAAAAAGAAGGCTTTTAATTAAAGAAAAAGGTAAAAATCATCTCTGTAAAATCAGGATGGAAAATAACTTTACAGGGTAATCAAACATAAAGAGCCCAGAGGAATCCCCTCTAGCCTTAGGTTCAAAGTTACAGCAAACAGAGATAAACACTCTAGCAAAAAAGGTACATTTACAAGTTGAGAAAACAAAGATAAAAACTAAAACGCCTTGCTTGGCTGTTTACTCACAAGTTTGAAATATGTGAGACTTGTTCAGAAAGATTTAGAGGGCCTGGATTGATGTCTGGTCCCTCTCAGTCCCAAGAGCGAACAACCCCCAAAACAATGAGCACAAACAAAAGCCTTCCCCCCACCAAGATTTGAAAGTATCTTGTCCCCTTATTGGTCCTTTGGTTCAGATGTCAGCCAGGTTACCTGAGCTTCTTAACCCTTTACAGGTAAAAGGATTTTGGAGTCTCTGGCCAGGAGGGATTTTATAGTACTGTACACAGGATGGCTGTTACCCTTCCCTTTATAGTTATGACAGCTCCTCATTAGCCTCATTAAAGACTGAGGCAAAGTATTTGTTTTAGATATTGGGCCATGCCTAAATTATCCTTAACCTCCACTCCATCCTCAGTGTTCAGCGGTCCCACTTCTTTCTTTGTTTTCTTCTTATTTATATGGCTATAGAACCTTTTACTATTGGTTTTAATTCCCTTTGCAAGGTCCAGCTCTACATGGCTTTTGGCCTTTCTCACTTTATTCCTACATGTTCTGACCTCAATAAGGTAGCTTTCCTTGCTGATCCCTACCATCTTCCACTCCTTGTAGACTTTCTGCCTTTTCTTAATGACCTCTCTGAGATGCTTGCTCATCCAGATTGGTCTACAAATCCTGCCTATGAGTTTTTCCCCCTTTCTTGGGATGCAGGCTTCTGAAAGTTTCTGCAACCTTGACTTGAAGTAAATCCAGGCCTCCTCTGCCTTTAGATCCACAAGTTCTTCAGTCCAATCCACTTTCCTAACTAATTTCCTTAATTTTTTTAAGTTAGCCCTTTTGAAATCAAAAACCCTAGTCACAGATCTATTTTTATTTATCCTTCTATTTAGTTTGAACTGAATTAATTCATGATCACTCAAACCACGGTTGTCCCCTACAACCATTTCTTCTATGAGGTCCTCACTACTCACCAAAACCAAATCTAAAATGGCATCCCCTCTTGTTGGTTCAGCAACTATTTGGTGAAGGAATCCATCAGCTATCGCATCCAGGAAAATCTGAGCCCAATTATTACTACTAGCACTTGTCCTCCAGTCTATATCTGGGAAGTTAAAGTCTCCCATGATCACACAATTCCCATTAGTATTTACTTCATTAAAAACATTAGAGGTCCATATCCAAATCGGATCACGGCGGTCTATAGCACACCCCAAACACTATCCTAAGGGAAGATCTAGTAGCTTTCTTCCCCAATGTGATTTTTGCCCAGACAGACTGTCTTATCCATTCCATCATTTCTTATTTCTTTACAGTCTACCTCATCATTGATATACAATGCTACTTCACCACCTTTGCCTTTATTTCTATCTTTCCTAAACAGCACATACCCTTCAATACCTGTACTCCAGTCATGACTACTTTTCCACCATGTTTCTGTTATCCCTATGTAACCCTTCTGCCCATCTAAGTAGGCAGCAACAAGGGCCGGGTTCTGTATCTAGGGGTTCTGTTTCAATAACGCAATGCAAAACCGGCTCGAGCCCCCACCCAGTGACCTGGGACAATTACATACCACCCCCTGGGTGCCTCTAAGAGGCAATACTTCCCCTCTCGCAAGCACGGAGTCTGAGTGTAACAGAAAATGTTTAATAACATGAGGTAAACGACATCAGCATTAAATTGGAAAAACACCACAAACAGGATTCATAACACAAACCATGAGCAAAAACCCCACCCCTGCAAGTTGGGCTGTGTCCTTTCCCTTGGGTTCTTGAAACCAGCAACCCAAGGATCGCCAAAGTCCCAACAACCCCCCAAAGTCTCTGTCCCTGGTCAGTGCAGCCCCAGAGTTCGGGGGGGGGCACACAGGGTGTTAAGGGGCACCTTACGTGATCTGAGGCCGATGGGGTTCCGCCGCAGCCTTCACCACAAGCTGCTCCACTCCACCAGCTGCCCCATGAGCTACTTCCGCAGTCCCACAAACTGCTCTGGCAGCTGCTCCACTCTGCTCACCGACCTGTGAGCTGCTCAGCTCTGCTCCACTTCAGCCATCCCTTGGGCTACTCCCACAAGGCTCCGCTCTGCTCTGCTCCACTCACCGATCTGTGAGTCACTCAGCTCCACTCCAACCGTCCCTTGGGCCGCTCCCACAGGGCTCCGCTCTGCTCCACTCACCGACCTGTGAGTCACTCAGCTCCACTCCAACCGTCCCCGCAAGGCTCCACTCTGCTAGCTGCTCCACCAGCCGCTTAGCAATATAGCTTCAGGCTCCCCCACTAGTTAACACAGCCTCAGTGATCTCAGCTCTAGCTCTTTTGTGATTTCAGCTCATAGTAGGGGAGTCACTGTGCTAGTGCACCATTGGCCCAAAGTGAATTCAGCTCAGCAGTCTGTAACTAGACTAGAATCAAAGTTAGCTCTGATATTCAACAGTGGAGAGAGGAGGTAGTGCAATTGGTGTTTCAACCCCTCAGAGAGGGCCCATACCATCAGGTACAAACACTTGTCCCCATCCTCTCTCTACTCACTGGGTTTTGTAACCCATGCCCCTTGTCAAGCAAGTGCTACTTAGGTAATGGTGAAGGACTCACTCAGTCCTTCTGTCATACAACAGTTTCACTGGCCTTGATTCACAGAATCAGGGTAACAAAACTTTATTCTTCCTGTCCCAATAACAGAGAAAACTGGGGATCCCACACCAGCCAAAGTAACCACTTTGAGTTGCTGTTGTTTCATGCCAGGCGAGTGGGTGTGCCTATGCAAACAAGATCAGCCCCTGGAGTTCTTTTTCCACACTCGCCATAATTCACCACCAGATGTCAGGGTAGAGCTCATCCTGACTCTGCTTACACCTATAATATCTGGTTTCACTTCCTGCACCAAGAGCTCTAGTTCCTCCATTTTGTTACCTAGGCTCCTCGCATTAGTGTACAAACATCTTAATTTTTGCTGTTTGGTTTCTCTCACATTCTTTACCTGATTAGGCACAGACATTCTACTGCCAATATCACCTATTACACTGGTATCTACACTACCCTTCCTCCATATGTCCATTCTCCTACCCACAGCTGTATCCTTTCTTACTTTGTTTTCTTCCCTCTCAATGTTAAAATCCAGCATGGAGATTACCTGGACATATCCCAACCATCTCCCCCAAATTCCTAGTTTAAAGCTCTCTTAATCAGTTGTGCCAGCCTCCATCCTAGAAGTCTATTTCCCTCCCTAGTCAGGTGAAGTCCAACCTGAGAGAACAGTCCTCTGTCCATGAATGCTTCCCAGTGGCCATACATCCCAAAGCCCTCCTTATAGCACCACTACCTGAGCCATCTGTTGATCATCATAATCTTGTCACACCTTTGTTGCCCTTCTCTAGGAACAGGCAGAATCCCACTGAAGATCCCAGAGCCTCGATTTCCTTAAGCATCTTCCCCAGTCTGGCATAGTCTCCCTTGATACGTTCCAGCGAGAATATAGATGTATCATTTATTCCCACATGAAGGACAATCAGTGGATTCTTTCCCGCTCCCATTAGGATTCTCTTCAGCCTCAGGTCCACATCCCGTATCTTAGTACCTGGTTTATTAGGCCAGACCCTTGGCTGGTATAAATCAGGGCAGAACCATGGAGTCAGCGCAATGTTCACTCACATTAGCTGACCCAAATAATGTCTTGGGTTGCTTATTAATCTAGTGCAAGTCTTCAGGCAAAATCAGGAATCCTTTAAGCCCAGAGAGTGTCTGGAGACATCTGGATTGCAGACTACTCTCAGAAAGCCTGCTGGCCCCTAGCTAACAGAGCACATGCTTATACCTTAGTCACAACAAAGCAATTTCAGATTTTTTTAAAAAGCTCTACAAAGCTCTGGTTCTTTCAATAACAAAACCCATCCAGGTCAGCCTCTGAGTGAACCACATGCAGATTAAGTCTATTTGCACAACAGAAATTGATACAAGCAGCAGCAAGAAAGATTAATACTGCCGAGCGCCACAAATCCAATTTCCTAGAAAGTAAATTTTCAAGTCAGGGAAACAGCAGATTGCTGAGCACCCACATGAGCATGTGAGGCTTGTAACAGACTATGATGAAAAGGAAGAGTGACTGGGGCTCTCATAGGTCAGCCTGGACATTTATTCACCATTCCAGGGGTGGGGGTGGGGGTAGGAGAATCTGTTTAGCAGAAATAATTCAGACAACTTCCCCACTGCTGCTTCCAATGCTCACTGAAGAAGAAACTGAAAGGAACACAGGATTGTCACACTGTGTCAGATGCCTGGTCCATCTAGCCCAGTCACTTGTCTCTGATGCTTCAGAGGAAGAGGTCAGAACCCTGCAGTAGCAGATATGGGATAATCTCCCCCAACTTTGATTACATCTCCTCCTGATCTCTAATATTCAACTAATGGCTAACTACAGCATGGTTTCAATGGCATATTTGAGAGGAAATTTTGCAGCTGGCAATCTATGCCTATTCAAGATCAAAATTCACTTTTCTCCAAGTTTGTCCACAAGTAAACCTGGAAAGTTTGAAGGACAAACAGAGTTGAAGCAAATAAGTTCAAGGATTCAAACAAACATTTGCCTTCATTTTGTATAAGCCATTTGCCAGGTGCCGCTGATTGTTTCATTAACAAAGCTCTTTTCCACCTCATTTCCTAGGTTTTCCCCCCTCCGTGGAGAAATCTGAGTGAAAACTCAAAGAATGTCAGAGCCTGATCCTCTACTGCCTTAGGCCTGGTCTACACTACGAGTTTAGGTCAAATTTAGCAGCGTTAAATTGAATTAAGCCTGGACACGTCCACACGACGAAGCCCTTTTTTTCAACTTAAAGGGCCCATTAAACCGGTTTCTTTACTCCACCTCCGACGAGGGGATTAGTGCTAAAATCGGCCTTTGCGGGTCAGATTTGGGGTAGTGTGGATGGAATTCGACGTTATTGGCCTCCGGGAGCTATCCCACAGTGCACCATTGTGACCGCTCTGGACAGCACTCTCAACTCAGATGCACTGACCAGGTAGATAGGAAAAGCCCCGCAAACTTTTGAATTTCATTTCCTGTTTGCCCAGCGTGGAGAGCACAAGTGACCATGCAGAGCTCATCAGCACAGGTAACCATGATGGAGTCCCAGGATCGCAAAAGAGCTCCAGCATGGACAGAACGGGAGGTACGGGATCTGCTCACCATATGGGGAGATGAATCAGTGCTAGCTGAACTCCGTTGCAGTAAACGAAATGGCAAAATATTAGAAAAAGTCTCAAAGGCCATGAAGGACAGAGGCCATAACAGGGACACACAGCAGTGCCGCGTGAAAATTAAGGAGCTAAGGCAGGCCTATCACAAAGCCAGAGAGGCAAACGGAAGGTCTGGGGCAGAGCCGCAAACATGCCGCTTCTACGTGGAGCTGCATGCCATGCTAGGGGGTGCAGCCACCATTACCCCAACCATTTGACTCCATCAATGGAGAATCACGCAATAGGGAAGTGGGTTCGGGGTACGAGGAAGATGATGATGAAGACAATGAAGATAGCTCACAGCAAGGAAGCGGAGAAACTGGTTTCCCCAACAGCCAGGATATGTTTATCACCCTGGACCTGGAACCAGTAACCCCCGAACTCACCCAAGGCGTGCTCCCAGACCTTGAGGGCACACATGGGACCTCTGGTGAGTGTACCTTTATAAATATTACACATGGTTTAACAGCAAGCGTGATTAATGATTAATTTGCCCTGGCAATTGCGGCCACTACAGCTACTGGAAAAGTCTGTTAACGTGTATGGGGATGGAGCGGAAATCCTCCAGGGACATCTCAAGAAAGCTCTCCTTCATATACTCCCAAAGCCTTAGCAAAAGGTTTCTGGGGAGGGCTGCCTTATCCCGTCCACCATGGTAGAACACTTTACCACGCCAGGCCAGTAGCAAGTAGTCTGGAATCATTGCATAACAAAGCATGGCAGCGTATGGTCCCGGTGTTTGTTGGCATGCAGACAACATCAATTCCTTATCTCCCTTTGTTATCCTCAAGAGAGTGATATCATTCACGGTCACCTGGTTGAAATGGGGTGATTTTATTAAGGGGACATTCAGAGGTGCCCGTTCCTTCTCGGCTGAACAGAAATGTTCCCCGCTGTTAGCCAAGCAGTAAGGGGGAGGGGTGAAGTGATCAACCCAGAGAATAGGGTGGGGGGGTAGTTGGTTTTGTGCTGCATGTTAACCCAGAAACTGCAGCCCCTCCTTTTACATTGCAAACCTATTTTAAATGGCCAATCCAATGGGTGCTTGGTATTGGAAATGAGGGTACTGCTGTTTGAAACAATTCCCACATGTTAAGAAGGTTAAAAAAGCCAAAAGACTGGCTTACCATGGCTGCCTGCAAGCCAAAATCTGTTGCCTGGCACTGCGTGAGTGATCTCTCACACCAAACCGGCAGGTCCTCAATATAAGAGGAAAAATGCGACCTTGTTACGAAAGCATATGTGCTGTGTAATGTGAACAGCAAAATTTAACGTGAAAGAGTGTACCCATTGTTCTCTAAAATGTGTCTTTTTTAACCACCTCTCCCTTCTCCACCAGCTGGAAATGTTTCACCTTCACAGAGGCTAGTGAAGATTAGAAGGAGAAAACGGTGGACTCGGGATGATATGTTCCTGGAGCTCCAGATGTCCTCCCACACTGACAGAGCACAGCAGAATGCGTGGAGGCAGTCAATGTCAGAGTGCAAAAAAGCACAATATGAATGAGAGGAGAGGTGGTGGGCTGAATCGCGGGCTGAAGAGAGCAAGTGGCAGGCTGAAGAGGATAGGTGGCGTCAGATTGCTGACAGAAGGCAAGAGTCGATGCTCCGGCTGCTGGAGCCGATGCTCCGGCTGCTGGAGCATCAAACTGATATGCTCCAGCATATGGTTGAGCTGCAGGAAAGGCAGCAGGAGCAGAGACCGCTGCTACAGCCCCTATGTAACCAACAGCTCTCCTCCCCAAGTTCCATAGCCTCCTCACCCAGACACCCAAGAACGTGGTGGGCGGGCCTCCAGCCACCCAGCCACTCCACCCCAGATGATTACCCAAGCATCAGAAAGCTATCCTTCAATAAGAGTTAAAGTTTTAAAGTTTTAAACTGCAGTGTGTCCTTGTCTTTCCCTCCTCCACCACCCTCCCGGCGCTTCCCTGCTCCCCCACCCCTCCCGGGCTACCTTGGCAGTTATCCCCCTAGTTGTGTGATGAATAAAGAATGCATGAATGTGAAGTAACAATGACTTTATTGCCTCTGCAAGCGGTGCTCGAAGGTGGGAGGGGAGGGTGGTTAGCTTACAGGGAAGTAGAGTGAACCGGGGGTGGGGAGGGTGGGAGGGTTCATCAAGGAGAAACAAACAGAAGTTTCACACCGTAGCCTGGCCAGTCACAAAACTCGTTTTCAAAGCTTCTCTGATGTGCACCGCACCATGCTGTACTCTTCTAACTGCCCTGGTGTCTGGCTGCACGTAATCAGCGGCCAGGCGATTTGCCCCAATCTCTCACCCCGCCATAAATGTCTCTCCCTTACACTCACAGATATTGTGGAGCGCACAGCAAGCAGCAATAACAATTGGAATATTGGCTTCGCTGAGGTCTATCCAAGTCAGTAAACTGCGCCAGCGTGCTTTTAAACATCCAAATGCACATTCCACCACCATTCGGCACTTGCTCAGCCTAGAGTTGAACAGGTCCTGACTCCTGTCCAGGCTGCCTGTGTACGGCTTCATGAGCTATGGCATTAAGGGGTACTCTGGGTCTCCAAGGATAATGATAGGCATTTCAACATCCCTAACGGTTATTTTCTGGTCTAGGAAGGAAGTCCCTTCCTCCAGCTTTTGAAACAGACCAGGGTTCCTGAAGACGTGAGCATCATGTACCTTTCCCGGCCATCCCACGTTGATGTTAGTGAAACGTCCCTTGTGATCCACCGGGGCTTGCAGCGGCATTGAAAAGTACCCCTTGTGGTTTATGTACTCGGTGGCTTGGTGCTTTGGTGACAAGATAGGGATATGGGTTCCATCTATCGCCTCACCACAGTTTGGGAATCCCATTGCAGCAAAGCCATCCACTATGACCTGCACGTTTCCCAGAGTCACTACCCTTGATATCAGCAGGTCTTTGATTGAGTTGGCTACTTGGATCACAGCAGCCCCCACAGTAGATTTGCCCACTCCAAATTGATTCGCGACTGACCGGTAGCTGTCTGGCTTTGCAAGCTTCCACAGGGATATTGCCACTCGCTTCTGAACTGTGAGGGCTGCTCTCATCCTGGTATTCTGGCGCTTCAGGGCAGGGGAAAGCAAGTCACAAAGTTCCATGAAAGTGCCCTTACGCATGCGAAAATTTCGCAGCCACTGGGAATCGTTCCACACCTGCAACATGATGCGGTCCCACCAGTTTGTGCTTGTTTCCCGGGCCCAGAATCGGCGTTCCACGCCATGAACCTGCTCCAGTAACACCATGATTTGCACATTGCTGGGGCCTGTACTTTGTGAGAGGTCTATGTCCATGTCAATTTCCTCATCATTCTCGTCGCCGCGCTGCAATCGTTGCAATCGCCTCCTCGCCTGGTTTTGCTTTGGCAGGTTCTGGCTCTGCATATACTCCAGGACAATGTGCGTGGTGTTCATAATGCTCATAATTGCCGCGGTGATCTGAGCGGGCTCCATGATCCCAGTGCTATGGCGTCTGGGCTGAAAAAAGGCGCGAAACTATTATCTGACGGAGGGAAGGAGGGAGGTGCGAATGATGACATGACTTACAGGGAATTAAAATCAACAAAGGTGGCTGTGCATCAGGGAGAAACACAAACAACTGTCACACAGAACGGCCCGCCCAAAGATTGAACTCAAAACCCTGGGTTTAGCAGGCCGTTGATTTCACCGAGGGAGGGGGAAGCAAATGAATACAGAACAAATCTGGTCCATCTATTTTTTACATCTTAAGCTGGCAGCAGATGGGGAGTATGACTAATAGCCATTGGTATCTTCTGGGTGCTTGGCAGAAAATGCTGTACTATGCCTGCTAGCCATCATCATCAAGACGGTTCAATAGGCCAGGAGACAAAACATGTCTGCTCAGGTGCCTCTGATTGAACTCACTGAGGAATATGTTGATGACGGATACCAGGCATAATACACTATCCACTGCCAAAAGACAAGGTGCTGCTGCCGTGTCGCAATACAGCCCCATGTCTGCCAGCACCCAGATAGCCGATGACGGCTACCAGTCATACTGCACCATCTACTGCCAAAAGGCAATTAGCTGCTGCTGTGTAGCAATGCAGTACCACGTCTGCCAGCACTCAGATGACATATGGTGACGGTGAGCTGAGCTGAGCTGAGTGGGCTCCATGCTTGCCGTGGTATGTTGTCTGCACAGGTAACCCAGGTAACCCAGGTAAAAAGGTGCAAATCGATTGTCTGCCTTTGCTCTGAGGGGGAGGGGCCTGATGACATTTACCCAGAACCCCCCGCGACACTGTTTTTGCATCATCAGGCATTGGGATATCAACCCAGAATTCCAATGGGCGGCGGAGACAGCAGGAACTGTGGGATACCTACCCACAGTGCAACGTCCGGAAGTCGACGCTAGCCTCAGTACTGTGGATGCGGTCCGATGACTTAATGCACTTAGAGCATTTTATGTGGGGACACACACAATCAACTGTATAAAACCGATTTCTATAAAACTGGCTTCTATAAATTCGACCTAATTTCGTAGTGTAGACATACCCTTAGACACAGTGTCAAAGTGGGTGTGAAACACTACCAGATCTTATGTCTCCATTCACCTACAGAGGGGAAAGCCTTTCACACCCACTTCACAGGAATGCACATGGTAGAAAGCAGTGGAGACTCAAGCCCTCTGTCTTAAGGGCTTCCAAAGTCCATCAGTCCTCTACTGTCCCTCCACCCCAAGAGAGCCATGGGCGTTGGATGAAAATAGCCCATCTCTCTGAGACAGGGTGTATTTTTCCTTCTCTGTTACAGATTGTGTTTTCATGGGCATGTTTATATTTGACATGAGCTTTCTGGCTCAATCAGAGAGGAAAAGACAATGGACCAGATCTGAAGCAGCACCTGTTTAAATCAGCTATGGGTCTGTGCTGATATCACCTACCAAGCCCACCAGCAATGCAACAAGCCACTTCTCTGCCACTGCAACCACTCACCCCTCACCAACAGCCTTGTCCTTAATGCCACAGCTGATGTGTTTCAGAACCTCTCTATCAGCGCTAAGAAAACTCACCCCCGATAGCTGCCGAAAATGGGCCTGCTGAACTAATTATACTGGACTTCCAAGGGAAGCTTTGTGAAGTGAGAGGTGCTCAAACCAGCCAGGAAGAGCTTTCTCGGCAGTACCGAGGAGTCCCACACTTGCAGGAATCAAAAAATATCTATCAACTTGCCCCCTCCTCCCCCCATCCTCCTTCTGCTGCTAAACCCAAACATTTCATTTGTGCCTAACACACTGCACCAGCCTCCAGAGCCAGGGAACGGAGATAAAAGGGGATAAACAAATGGCACTTACTTCCATATTGAAAAGGATCTGTGGCCAGTAATTACAAAGTGTCTGCGCCTACCCCTCCCCTGAAATCCCTCATTAACCTGCCTTTGCAGGTATGTGCCAGAGGCCTCCAGCCATCCCGGCTGGCTCACTGGGCTGCCATGGAAGACCCCTGTCTGACAGGTCTGAGAGGCAGAAAATAATGACAGCTTTAAACATGGATTTCATTCTTCTTCTCAGAGACGTCCCTCCAGCACCATCATCAGCTGGCGAGGAAGAAGTTTTCTGTGCCTTGACTGTTATGTGATGTGCCAGGCAGATGTAGTGTTATTTCCATTTACTCTGCCAAATGGGGCAGGGATGTTGGCACTGGGTGGCTCAGGAGCTTGGCAATACGGCACTGAGGCCTTTATGTCTAGGTCAGCAGGTGAAATCCACCCCAAGGCCCATGTTAGCCAGGGAGTTAGAGAGGAACCATGGAGACTCAGAGGCACATGATGACCCGTTGAATCCTGTCCAAGATCTCAGGGTATTCTTGTGTAGGGATTTGGGCCCTGTTGTGGGGGGGGGGGGGAGGTGTGAGAGCAAACATCAGCCCTGATGGAAGAAAGTGAAAACAACTTCACAAGGTGCCCCGGCCTGTTCTCATAGTGGGGCAATTGGACACTTAGCTTGAGATACGTTCTAAGGTAAAGGAAAGGGAAAGCCAACGACATAACCAGATACTGGGCAACCTGCCACCATGCAGATCTGCTGGTGCACTTCAATCCAGCCCCATTGCCCCCTACTATTCCACTGCTCAGCTCCCCATGCACAGCTCTGGCAAGGCACCTGAATCCAGCCCCAGAGCTCCCTGCTATTCAAGTGCTGAGCTCCCCACACACAGCTCTGGCAATCCAGGGAACTACAAATTATGTTGAACTGTGTGGTGGTAGGATGTTGATCAGTATGACAGCCAGATTTGAACTCGGGCAAAGCACTCATCCATTAATTGACTGTGTCTGCATAGACCCTATGAGCACAGCTGTCTGAAATTCACTGCATCCTCCCCCTTTCCCTTGTCTGCTATGTGAATGTATGTCCCACAGCTCCTGTAGGAAGCATATGGGTCTCCACTGCTGGCTCACTGGAGTGGCACTGCAGCCAATTGTTACAGAAGCTCCTTCCCTCTTAGGGTATGTTTACACTATGGGATTACTCCGAATTTACAGAATTTGATTTTTGGCAACCGATTGTATAAAGTCAGGTGTATGCGACCACACTAAGCACATTAATTCGGCGGTGTGCATCCATGTACCGAGACTAGCGTCGACTTCCGGAGACTTGCACTGTGGGTAGCTATCCCATAGCTATCCCATAGTTCCCACAGTCTCCTCCGCCCATTGGAATTCTGGGTTGAGATCCCGAATGCATGATGGGGCCAAAAACATTGTAGCGGGTGGTTCTGGGTACATCCTCCCCCTCCCTAGGGAAAGCAACGGCAGACAACCGTTTCGTGCCTTTTTTCCTGAGTGAACAGTGCAGACGCCATACCACAGCAAGCATGGAGTCCGCTCAGCTCAAGACAGTAGTCATGAACATTGTAAACACCTCGCGCATTATTGTGCAGTTTATGCTGAATCAGAACCTGCAAAACCAGGCGAAGAGGAGTCAGCTACGGCAGCGCAGCGACAAGAGTGATGAGGACATGGACACAGAATTCTCTCAAACCGCGGGCCCCGGCGCTTTGGAGATCATGCTGTTAATAATAGAAAATGAGAAACTTTTGAATGCGTAAGGGCACTTTCATGGAACTTTGTGACTTGCCTGACTTGCACTGAAGTGCCAGAATACCAAGATGAGAGCAGCCCTCACAGTTCACAAGCGAGTGGTGATAGCCCTCTCGAAGCTTGCAACGCCAGACAGCTACCGGTCAGTTGGGAATCAATTTGGAGTGGGCAAATGTACTGTGGGGCTGTTGTGATGCAAATAGCCAAAGCAATCACTGAGCTGCTGCTACCAAAGATAGTGACTCTGGGAAATGTGCAGGTCATAGTGGATGGCTTTGCTGCAATGGAATTCCCTAACTGTGGTGGGGCAACAGATGGAACCCATATCCCTATCTTCACACTGGAGCACCAGGGCAGCCAGTACATAAACCTTACATTTTCAATGGTGCTGCAAGCACTGGTGGATCACAAGGGACATTTCACCAGCATCAACGTGGGATGGCCGGGAAGGGTTCATGACGCTCACATCTTCAGGAACACTAATCTGTTTAAATGGCTGCAGCAAGGGATTTACTTCCCAGACCAGAAAATAACCATTGGGGATGTTGAAATGCTTATAGTTATTCTTGGGGACCCAGCCTACCCCTTAATGCCATGGCTGTGCATGAAGCCATACACAGGCAGCCTGGACAGGAGTCAGGAGCTGTTCAACTACAGGCTGAGCAAGTGCAGAATGGTGGTAGAATGTGCATTGGATGTTTAAAGGGTTGCTGCTGCATGTTACTGACTCGCTCAGACCTCGGCCAAACCAATATTCCCATTGTTATTGCTGCTTGCTGTGTGCTCCACAATCTCTGTGAGAGTAAGGGGGAGACCTTTATGGTGGGGTGAGAGGCTGAGGCAAATCGCCTGGCTGCTGATTATGCGCAGCCAGACACCAGGGCAATTAGAAGACCACACCAGGAAGTGCTGCGCATCAGAGAAGCTTTGAAAACCAGTTTCATGACTGGCCAGGCTACGGTGTGAAAGTTCTGTTTGTTTCTCCTTGATGAAAACCCACCCCCTTGATTGACTCATTCCCTATAAGCAAACCACCCTCCCCCCTTCGATCACAGCTTGCTTTCAAAGGAAATAAAGTCACTATCATTTAAAAATCATGTATTCTTTATTAATTGATTATAAACATGAGGAGAGAACTGACAAGGTAGCCTGGGTTGGGTTTGGGAGGAGGATAGGAGGGAAGGAAAAGGCCACTTGGATTCTTCTGTACTAACCCCAGATGCTTTTGTTTGCTTGTAAACGTTAAGCTAACCCCCAAGAAAGCTATTTTGAGTGCTTAATTTTTGGAATTGCTCTTTTAAAATCTAGGAAAAGCCTAAGTTCCAGATGTATTTTCTTCCTTTTTGTTTTTAATAAAATTTACCTTTTTTAGGAACAGGATTGGATTTTTGGTGTCCTAAGAGATTTGTGTGTATGCTGTTTGATTAGCTGGTGGCAGCAGCTAATTTCCTTTGTTTCCTTTCTCAGCTCTTCCCTGGAGAGGGGGTGAAAGGGCTTGAGAGTACCCCACAGGGAGGAATTCCCAAGTGCCCCTTTCTGGGTTAAAGGGTTTGGGTTTTTTTTTTTTTTTTTTTTTTTTTTGCATTTGGGTGGTGGCAGCATTTACCAAGCCAAGGTCAGAGAAAAGCTGTAACCTTTGGAGTTTAATACAAGCCTGGAGTGGACAGTATTAATTTTTAGAATCCTTGCAGGCCCCCACCTTCTGCACGTGTCATGATAGAGTGGGGATTCAACCTTGACAGCTTGTGATATCAATTCCACTTTTGTTAACTGTTTAGAAGCACAAATGTTAACAACCACTGCTTCCCTTTAAAATAACTTAAAAGAAAAGTGTATAAAATTAAACCAAGTATAAAATTAAACCAAAATAAATTTTAAATGCAAGTCTATGCAAACACTTGAAGGGTATTAAATTTTCATGATGCTTTTTTGTGTTTGGGAGCCAAAGGTTGGAAACCTGTTGAAATTGTTTGGTTAGCCTTATGCATAAATTATTATTTTAAAACATTTTTGCTATGATATTCTTATAACTATATTTAAAAGTGAAGACAAATTTATAAAAACTGAAACAAGAATTGACATTTTGTTAATATTACCTTTATCTTAATATTGATGTTTCCCCTTACATTTTTTATTTTGAATTAAAAAAAAATTTAAACATAAAACAAACAAATAATAATAAAAAAAATGTGATTACTAAAAGAGAATTATTTTTGTTTGCAATTGCATTATTTGTTGAGGCAGAAATATATGTACATATATTTATAATGGAGACCTTTTTGAACTTTGAAAAAAATGGCATTAATAATATTATGATGGTTATTACCTAACCATAATTTTAAAATAGTGTGGTACCACTTCTTTTTAAAAAAGGGATATAAAATTGACTTTTGTTGCAACAAAATAAAAATAATGTAAAAAGTACTCATGTGACACACACAACATTTAAATAAACAAGTCATTACCTTTTCATCTAAAACTTCTATTAAGAATTTATATTATTTGCTAAATTTGTTGTATAAATTGAGTCACTTAACTCATTTTTATTACTTTATATTAAACTGTATTTTAAAACTTTGCTATGTGGTCATAAGGAAAGCCCATGTTTCAAATATTAGTCAGTAGTTAGGATTAGACACTGAGTCTGCATTTCTGTTGCTTGGCAACCATATCTTCAAGAAAGTTAGGAGTAATTCCAGCTGTTCCATTCCTGAAGAGTTAAAATAATTAATGTATTGGATTTATTTAAAGTAAAAGTTTTACCTTGTTTTCTCTTTGTTTGATTGTTGTTTTGTTCGGTTTTCAATTGCTTTATCTTTTGGAGGTTTCTGAAAAGTTGAAAGTTATGATTTTTAAGAACAAAGAGAGAGAGAGAGAGAGAGAGAGGAGGGTGAAGAGTTAAAGAGCAACCTAGGAAGGTACGGAGATCTGAGACAAGAGAGATTAACTCTGTCAAGGTATCTTAAAGTATAGGCAGAAGCAGCAGCAAGTTTAGCAAACTGAGAAAGGAAATAAAGCAAAACTTAAACAGTATGCAAAAATATTTGACAAAGAAGGTTATATTTTTAGCCATGAGCAAGGAATGTGGCTCCATGGGTTAAAGCAACTGGGAACTTGCACAGCTGGGAACCCGTATCCCTGGTTTTTATCATGGCTCTGAAAGGAGAGTGGGGGTCGTTACCTGCTCCTGAAAAACCTGAATTTGTCCCCCCCAGTATCTGTTGCTTTAGTTTGCATGCCAAATGGATTGTGGGAGTGCCCTTCCATGCTGCAGTTTTTGGGTGACTCCATTTGTTAATGCATTAATTTTAGGTGTTAATCTGCTCAATTTTGGTTTTTCACTTTGAAATTCTTTTTTATTCATTCCCTATGATCAAGTCGTAACTCCTATATCTTAATGTTCTCTGTGAACCATTCCATTTTTTCATTCATGTGATTTACCAATTTAGTGAAAAGTTGTGTTTGCTACCTTTTCCTTCTATGCACTTACTTGACCCGTTCTGACAGGAACCAGTCTAGGTCATGGTTTAAGTTTTACCAGAACCTGGCTTTTATCATATGGTGGTGGTTGCAATGCAGTGGACCCCATTTCAATTTTTAATTTTGCTAGGGCCATCTTTTTCCATTTCTGTCCCCATTCTTCAGGCACAGGGTAGCTATCTGAAGCCTGCTGTTGACCACAAATATTTATAACAGGAGATTGCATATCTCTTTTTTGTAGTTTTTTTACAGCTGTTTCCAAAGTTTTATTTTGTTCCTGTGCTTGACTGCTTGCACCTCTGTTAGGAGAGCGGGAGCATTCCAGGGCTCTGTGGCTTCTCCTGCTTCTTTTAACTCTTTCTTAGTTTTTGTTACTGCCCTGCCAATTTTGTGGAGTGTTGTCTTAACCATTTAACAGACATGGTTATAGTTTGCAATATTCTATATTTTAAGGCAACAGTTTCTGCCGTATCCTTACAGATTCCATTTCATGTTCTTTCCCCACTATATTTTTAAAATCCATATGGACCTCTTTTGCTAGTAACCCAGCACATCCATACCTTATCAAACTTTGTGGGGATTTTTAGGGAAGTGTTAAGGATAAAGTTTCTAGACATCGTTAATGACTGCTTCTTGGAGCAGCTAGTCCTGGAACCCACAAGGGGAGAGGCAATTCCTGATTTAGTCGTAAGTGGTGCACAGAGTCTGGTCCAAGATGTGACTATAGCTGAACTGCTCAGTAATAAGAAGAACAGGAGTACTTGTGGCACCTTAGAGACTAACAAATTTATTAGAGCATAAGCTTTCGTGGACTACAGCATATGCATCCGAAGAAGTGGGCTGTAGTCCACGAAAGCTTATGCTCTAATAAATTTGTTAGTCTCTAAGGTGCCACAAGTACTCCTGTTCTTCTTTTTGCGGATACAGACTAACACGGCTGCTACTCTGAAACCTGCTCAGTAATAGTGACCATAATGGTGGATGGAGCTCAGTGGTTCTCAGTGGTGGCAGATGACAGAACAATGGTCCCAAGTTGCAGTGGGGGAGGAGGAAGGGTGGGTCTAGGTTGGATATAGGAAAAATGATTTCACTAGGAGGGTGGTGAAGCACTGGAATGGGTTACCTAGGGAGGTGGTGGAGTCTCCTTCCTTGGAGGTTTTTAAGGCCCGGCTTGACAAAGCCCTGGCTGGGATGATTTAGTTGGGGTTGGTCCTGCTTTGAGCAGGGGGTTGGACTAAATGTGGGTTGGACAAGGGTGATGTCATGGTGGGAGTCTGCTATAGACCACTGGACCAAGGGGATGAGGTGGACAAGGCTTTCTTTCGGCAACTAACAGAAGTTACTAGATCGCAGGCCCTGGTTCTCATGGGAGACTTCAATCACCCTGATATCTGCTGGGAGAGTAATACAGCAATGCACAGACAATCCAGGAAGTTTTTGGAAAGTGTAGGGGAATTCTTTGGGGGTGTCAGTGAGCATGTGAACAAGTGATCTGGTTGACATAGTGCACTTGGACTTTCAGAAAGCCTTTGAAAGGTCACTCACCAAATGCTCTTAAGCAAAGTAAGCAGTCATGGGATAAGAGGGAAGGTCCTCTCATGGGTCAGTAACTGGTTAAAAGAAAGGAAACAAAGGGTAGGAATAAATGGACCGTTTCCACAATGGAGATGGTTAATAGTGGGGTCTCCCAAGCATATGCTCTGGGACTAGTGCTGTTCAGCATATTCAAGAATGATATGGAAAAGTGGGTTAAATAGTGAAGTGGCAATGTCTGCTGATGATACAAAATAATCAAGACAGTTAAGTCCAAATTTGGCCGTGAAGAGTTACAAATGAATCTCACAAAACTGGGTGACTGGGTGTAAATGTGCAGGACTCACTCCTGCGGCACCTCCTGCTGGTCGTCTCAGGAAATTAGCTCTTTCCAGTGCAGAGTGCTCTCTGCAGGCTGATGTCCTGCTGCCGCTGGCCCCGTATCCCGCCCAGACCCTGGTGCCCCTTTACCCAGGGGCTGCCCCCTGGCAATACCTCCACCAGTCTCTATGGGTCTCCCCTCTTGGGGAAACCCCCAACCCTCTAATCCCCATCTTGCCTCAGTCTGGGCTACTGCCAGTCATCACCAAGCCCCCACTCTCTGGGGGAGACGGCAGTGTAAAAGCCACTCATCATAGGCAAGGGGGTTCGGACCTGCTGCCTTCCCCTGCCTCCCCGTACCTTTATGGGCCTTGGACCAGGCCCTGCAGCCTGGGGAGTTGCCAGCCTGGAGCTCCCCTGCTCCTCTGGCTCTCCCTAGCCCTGCTTCACTTCCAGTACCCTTTCTGCAGGCAGCCAGGCCCTGCTCTCTCCCAGCCTGGAGAGAGACTCCTCTTGGGCCTCTGGCTCACAGCCTTTTTATAAGGGCCAGCTGGGCCCTCATTAAGCCAGCCACAGCTGTGGCTGCTTTCCAATCAGCCCAGCCTTTCACCTGCCACAGCCCTCTCCCAGGGCTGTTTTAAGCCCTTCAGGGCAGGAGCGGGGTAACCACCCCGCTACACAGGGCAACAAAATGGCAGATGACATTCAATGTTGATAAATGCAAAGTAAAGTACATTGGAAAACATAATCCTAACTATACATATACAATGATGGGGTCTAAATAAGTTGTTACCACTCAAGAAAGAGATCTTGAAGTCATTGTGGATAGTTCTCTGAAAACATCCATTCAATGTGGCTTGTATGACTTCTGGTTACCCAGTGGGGTAAAACCAAAGTCCTCTCTGTTTGGCGTGCTTAGAGATTCTTCCCCAGATGAGACTTGTGATTCTGTTGATTAATTCTCTTGAATGTTCCAGGATGGGTCTATATCAGAGAAGGACTGGATTTGAACTGAGAACTTTCCATCTCCTTCAGTCCTTCCTGCAGGACCATGATGTGAGATAAATTCCTCTTTCTCTCCTTTGCCAACATTCTGTGGAGCAAGGAGGCTCCAGGGACATCGTAAAAAAGTCAGCCCAATACTCCCATCTCATTGCAAGAAGATACTATGAGAAGGTGGCGATGAGGGAGGAGAGTCACTGGCCTTCCTGATTCTTCATTTCCATGGCCTGCTCCACAGACTGTGTTATTGCTAACTCTCTATTATCTGAGCTGTAGGGGGAAGGTTTCAGGGAGGAGGGGAGCAGAGAGATATAATTGTGGGACAAAAATAGCAGCTGCTGTGCAAGCAAAGCACCCTGCGAGGTCCCTTTAATTGAGGGATGAATTCAGCAGTTTTTATTCATTGCAGAGAAACTATTCAGCACACCGAGCCATCTGAGCCACAGACTCTGTTCCACAGGTATTATTTAATATGGAACAAGAATTAAATGATGAGAAAAGCCTGTATGAGAAACTCAGTAGGGCCAAATTCACTACCACTGGTATTAATGGGTTTACTACAGGAATCCATTTGGCCCAAAATTCTCGAGTAGCTAAACCGAGACTGACTCACACTCTGAATACCACAGAACTGGTGCAAATGGCTGGGATAAACTGTTATGAAATTGCACAAATCGGAAGGCTGTATTTCTACAACCATCAGCCCAAATCCTTGATTTCTATGATGTGCATTAACTACTCAAGCCGATCAGCATGAAATTTAATTTACATTAAAGCAGCCTGAGATGAAGGGAGGGTGAAATTAACTTGACTTGATTTACCGCACGGAAGCTGGAGTGAATGGGACCTTTGCAACCCTGGTCTGATGCCCATCAGAAAAAAACCCCCAGGGTAGGGATTTGGCAGGGAAGATAATAGTTTAGAGTCAAGTCACTTACCCAACAGCCATCTCTGAAATCATAGAATATCAGGGTTGGAAGTGACCTCAGGAGGTCATCTAATCCAACCTGCTGCTCAAAGAAGGATCAATCCCCAACTGTTTTTGTGTGTGTGCCAGATCCCTAAATGGCCCCCTAAAGGATTGAACTCATAACCCTAGGTTTAGGAGGCCAACACTCAAACCACTGAGCTCTCTCTCTCCCCCAGGCCATCCCTCCCATAAATACATGCCTATCGTGTGGTATTGGTCTTTCAGACCAAGAAAGCTCCTGGCCATTTGCAGTCATTAAAAAAAGCCCACGATGCTTTTTGCAAAAGTTGAATAATAGCCGAAGTATTGTGGCTAACCCCCAGTGGGTGCAATTAATGATATTCTGTCTCCCAGCATTCTCACCAGAGGCTTCAGTTGGTTGCAGTATTCTTCACCTCCTCGCCCAACCCCCCCCCGCCCAAAAAACAAATTGTTATATTGTTATATGTTGTGTGTTCTGCTAAACAGCTGCAGTGCTCCACGTCAGAAGTAGCTCCATTTTAGTGTTGGGTAATGCTATTCCTTCTGATCCCTTTTTCACCCCACAGAGCTCTATTTTGAGGCCTAATTGGCTAATGTTTGTAAAGTACTTTGAGATCCTCAGGAAAACAGTGCTATAGAACAGAACAGCATTATTGTTGTTGTGGGGTTTTTAAAAGCATTTTTCATTGAGAATGTAGAGTGCTGCAAAATATCAATGACCGCACATTTAACGTGAATACAAACAGAACTAGAAGTCAGGCCCCCTCGGTTATAGTCCCAGTTCTGCCACTTACCTGCTGTGTGATCTTAAGCAAATCACCTTTCCTCTCCATGACTCAGTTTGCCCTCCCACAGTTTATCTACCCTGTCTGTCTAGACTATAAGCTCTTTGGGGCAGAGACCATTTTTTACTCTGTGCTTGCATAGCACCTAGTGCTGGGGGGCCTGATCTTGGGTGGCAGGGCCAGCTCCAGGCACCAGCCCTCCAAGCATGTGCTTGGGGCGGCACCTGGAGGGGGCAGCGCTCACCCGGGGAGAGCGGGGCCCCAGCCGGGCTCTCTGCCCTCCTCCTGGAGCTCCGGCGGGTCGGGGAGAGCGGGGCCCCGTCCGGGCTCGCCGCCCTCCCTGTGGCGCTCCCTGCTCGGGGGGACTGGTGGGAGGCTTTTTTGCCTGGGGTGGCAAAAAAGCCAGAGCTGGCCCTGTTGGGTGGGAATGCTTACCAAGCACTATTGACTAGAAATAAATAGTATTGAACAACAACTACAATTTCCTGACTTTCAAATGTTTTGATTTGTTGGAGGTTTATTTTTTATGTGAGCAGAGTCAGGATGAGCTCTACCCTAACATCTGGTGGTGAATTATGGCGAGTGTGGAAAAAGAACTCCAGGGGCTGATCTTGTTTGCGTAGGCACACCCACTCGCCTGGCATGAAACAATAGCAACTGAAAGTGGTTACTTTGGCTGGTGTGGGATCCCCAGTTTCTTTGTTATTGGGGCAGGAAGAATAAAGTTTGTTACCCTGATTCTGTGAATCAAGGCCAGTGGAACTGTTGTATGACAGAAGGACTGAGTGAGTCCTTCACCATTACCTAAGTAGCACTTGCTTGACAAGGGGCATGGGTTACAAAACCCAGTAAATTGAGAGAGGGTGGGAGACAGGTGTTTGCACCTGATGGCATGGGTCCCCTCTGAGGGTCTGCAACACCAATTGCACTACCTTCTCTCTCCACTGTTGAATGTCAGAGCTGACTTTGATTCTATTAGGAGTCTAGTTACAGGCTGCTGAGCTGAATTCATTTTGGGCTAATAGTGCACCAGCACTGGGGCTCCCCTACTATGAGTTGAAATTGTTAAGAGCTGACATTGCTAAAGTTATTAAAAGCTGAGACAACTGAGTGCTGTGTTAACTAGTGGGGGAGCCTGAAGCTATATTGCTAAGCAGCTGGCAGAGCAATTTGTGGGGCTGACTGGAGGAGCTGTGCGGAGCCTTGTGGGGCGGGTTGGCATGGTCCAAGGAACGGTGAGCGGAGCTGTTTGTGGGGATGGCTGGATGGGCTCACAGGTCAGTGAGCGGAGTGGAGTGGAGCAGCTTGTAGAGCGGAGCAGTTCATGGGATGGCAGGAAGTGGACTGGCTTGTGGTGAAGGCTGCGGCGGAACCCCACGGAGAGACGGACGGACGGCCTCGGATCACGTAAGGTGCCCCTTAACACCCTGTGTGCCCCCCCTTTTACTCTGGGGCTGCACTGACCAGGGACAGAGACTGTGGGGTTTGTTGGACTTTTGGGACTTTGGGTGGTTGCTGGACCCAAGAGACTTTGGGGGTGTTGGACTTTGGGGACTCTGGGTGATTTTTGGGTTGCTGGATTCAAGAACCAAGAGGAAAGGACACAGCCCAATTTGCTGGGGTGGGTTTTTTGCTCATGGTTTGTGTTATGAATCCTGTTTGTGGTGTTTTTTCCAATTTAATGCTGATGTCGTTTACCTCATGTTATTAAACATTTTCTGCTACACTCAGACTCTGTGCTTGCCAGAGGGGAAGTATTGCCTCTTAGAGGCACCCAGGGGGTGGTATGTAATTGTCCCAGGTCACTGGGTGGGGGCTCGAGCTGGTTTTGCATTGCGTTATTGAAACGGAACCTCTAGATAAAGAACCCGGCCCTTGTTGCTGCCAACTTAGATGGGCAGAAGGGTTACATTTAAATAACAATAGTGTTCCAGGGCTGCAGTTCTAGATGAGCAGAGGTCTCTTATGTACACACCTACAAATCTTAAGGATGGCTGTATGCTTAGATGTCTTCTTTTCAAATTATTCCATAATAGGGGCAGGGCTCCTCAGACAAATCCCATCACCTCCATGTAAATGTAAGAGCATCTTCCACGATGAGCAGGGAGAGCTGGCTGGGCTGAGCACCAATGACTTCAGTAAGAGTAGTCCACATGATGCCTTAGGCAGCCTTCCATTTCACCTACAGGTCCTAGACCACGTCCCAGTGGCTGGCAGGGGAACCCAGGCCCACCCACTACTGCAAGCTCCAGACCAGGGACCGTCTGACTAGCAATCCAGCCCTGCTCACTCTCAGTCTTGGTTGCTGATTCCCTGGGGGTCCTTCCTACTCAGCCTTTATCTCTTCCCTTATCTCTGGGTTTGCCACCAGAGCTTCCTCCACTCCCCATGGCTACTCCACCCCTGTAGGCCTCTTGTAAGACCCCCTAGACCAGATCCTCTCGTTTTACCTACCTAGCACCCTATCTCCCTAGAGAGTGACTGCAGGACCTTCCTTGCACTTCCTGCTGCTCTTATTGCCTGGCTTTATAATCCTAGCCCAGCTCCTCCCAGCTGGGCTTCCTCTGCCCTTAAGTGTGATCAAGCCTTGGCTCCCCTCAAGGTGCAGCATATACAGTTAATTGGCCCCCTGACTCACTCAGGGCTCATGTGGGTGAGCATCCAGTCACACTCCAGCTGTAAAAAGAATGGGAACAATGATATTGACATTCTTTGGAAAGCCCTTTGAGATCTACTGGTGAAAAACACCAGAGAAGAGCTAGATACTATTAGTATTATCATAGCTGAGTGCTTGGCTCTTATCCCTCTAGTTCAAGTAGAAATGCACTAAGTAGGACAGGGTTACAGGGTTGCAACCATCCTACATTGCTCTTATTGATAAGATCTATAGATTCAAGTGTATCCATAGGTTTTAAGTCTGTAAGGGACCAATATGGTCATGTAGTCTGATCTCCTGCTTCACACAAGCCAGAGAATTCTTGCTTTGAACCCATCACTTCTGCTCTAAATGAGAGGGAGATTCCAGCTAGATGAGAGCTGTGTCAGAGTGTGTAGGGGTGTGTGAAGAACCATTGCATTGGAAATTCAGGTATCCTTGCCCTACAGCAAAATGTGCTGCTGATGTTTTTCTTTCTCTGTTAAAAAGGTACTTACTTTGTTTATAATTTTCTTCTGAATCAACATATTAATTATTGATACACGGAGGGAAGAAAGAAAAACATAAGCCTCCAAATAGCTCCTATTGGATCAAAATGATGAGCTATATTTTCCTCTATCAAGCCTGCTTGCAAGGAAGGAGCCAAAAGAACAAATATATAAATGGGGATGCACAACTTGGGAGTGAGCAAAGAGCAGACCAAAGAAACAAGGCTGGATGAGGTGAAAGAAAAATCAGACAGGGTTATTTTAGGGCTATTCTGTGAGCTGTACTGTATTAGGTCTGCTTGCCTAAGACCATTATAAAACGAGTCATAGAATCATAGACTTTAAGGTCAGAAGGGACCATTATGATCATCTAGTCTGACCTCCTGCACAATGCAGGTCACAAAATCTCACCCACCCACTCCTGTATCAAACCCCTAACCTATGTCTGAGCTATTGAAGTCCTCAAATCATGGTTTAAAGACTTCAAGGTGCAGAGAATCCTCAGCAAGTGACCCATGCCCCACAATGCAGAGGAAGGCAACCCTCCTACCCCAGGTCCTCTTCAAATCTGCCCTGGAAGAAAATTCCTTCCCCACCTCAAATATGACAATCAGCTAAACCCTGAGCATGTGGGCAAGACTCACCAGCCAGACACCCAGGAAAGAATTCTCTGCAGTAACTCAGATCCCACCCCATCTAACATCCCATCACAGGCCATTGGGGATATTTACCGCTAATAGTCAAAGATCAATTAATTGCCAAAATTAGGCTATCCCAGCATACCATCCCCTCCATAAACTTATCAAGCTTAGTCTTGAAGCCAGATATGTCTTTTGCCCCCACTGCTCCCTTTGGAAGGCTATTCCAGAACTTCACTCCTCTGATGGTTAGAAACCTTCATCTAATTTCAAGTCTAAACTTCCTGATGGCCATTTTATATCCATTTGTTCTTGTGTCCACATTGGTACTGAGCTTAAATAATTCCTCCCCCTCCTTGGTATTTATCCCTCTCATATATTTATAGAGAGCAATCATATCTCCCCTCAGCCTTCTTTTGGTTAGACTAAAAAAGCCAAGCTCTTTGAGTCTCCTTTCATAAGACAGGTTTTCCATTCCTCGGATCATCCTAGTAGCCCTTCTCTGTACCTGTTCCAGATTGAATTCATCCTTCTTAAACATGGGAGACCAGAACTGCAAATAGTATTCAGATGAGATCTCACCAGTGCTTTGTATAACGGTACTAACACCTCCTTATCTCTACTGGAAATGCCTCTCCTGATGCATCCCAAGACCGTATTAGCTTTTTTCATGGCCATAACACATTGGCAGCTCATAGTCATCCTGCGATCAATCAATACTCCGAGGTCTTTTTCCTCCTCTGTTACTTCCAACTGGTGCATCCCCAGCTTATTACAAAAATTCTTGTTATTAATCCCTAAATGCATGACCTTGCACTTTTCACTACTACTATTACTCCAGTTTACTAGGTTATCCAGATCTTCCTGTAGGATATCCCGGTCCCTCTCTGTATTGGCAATACCTCCAAGCTTTGTGTCATCCACAAACTTTATTAGCACATTCCCACTTTTTGTGCCGTCAGTAATAAAAAGACTAAATAAGATTGGTCCCAAAACGGATCCCCGAGGAACTCCACTAGTAACCTCCCTCCAGCCTGACAGTTCACCTTTTAGTATGACCCGTTGTAGTCTCCCCTTTAACCAATTCCTTATCCATCTTTCAATTTTCATATTGATCTCCATCTTTTCCAATTTAGCTAATAATTCCCCATGTGGAACCGTATCAAATGCCTTACTGAAATCGAGGTAAATTAGATCCACTGCTTTTCCTTTGTCTACAAAATCTGTTACCTTCTCAAAGAAGGAGATTAGGTTCGTTTGGCACGATCTACCTTTTGTAAAACCATGTTGTATTTTGTCCCAGTTACCATTGACCTCAATGTCCTTAACTACTTGCTCCTTCAAAATTTTTTCCAAGACCTTGCATACTACAGATGTCAAACTAACAGGCCTGTAGTTACCCGGATCACCTTTTTTCCCTTTCTTAAAAAGTGGAACTGTGTTAGCAATTCTCCAGTCATACGGTACAACCCCTGAGTTTACAGATTCATTAAAAATTCTTGCTAATGGGCTTGCAATTTCATGTGCCAGTTCCTTTAATATTCTTGGATGAAGATTATCTAGGCCCTCTGATTTAGTCCCATTAAGCTGTTCGAGTCTGGCTTCTACCTTGTATGTGCTAATATCTACCTCCATATCCTTATTCCCATTTGTCATCCTACCATTATCCCTAAGCTCCTCATTAGCCTCATTAAAGACTGAGGCAAAGTAATTGTTTAGATATTGGGCCATGCCTAGATTATCCTTAACCTCCACTCTATCCTCAGTGTTTAGCGGTCCCACTTCTTCTTTCTTTGTTTTCTTCTTATTTGTATGGCTATAGAACCTTTTACTATTGGTTTTAATTCCCTTTGCAAGGTCCAGTTCTACATGGCTTTTGACCTTTCTTACTTTATCCCTACATGTTAGGGATAACAGAAATTAAAAGGTACAGTGACTAGAGTGAAATCTCTGCATGCTGCATGGACACTTTTCAAAGACACCATAATAGAGGCCCAACTTAAATGTATACCCTAAATTAAAAAACATAGTAAAAGAACTAAAAAAGAACCACCATGGCTTAACAACCATGTAAAAGAAGCAGTGAGAGATAAAAAGGCATCTTTTAAAAAGTGGATGTCAAATCCTAGTGAGGTAAATAAAAAGGAGCATAAACACTGCCAAATTAAGTGTAAAAATGTAATAAGAAATGCCAAAAAGGAGTTTGAAGAACAGCTAGCCAAAAACTCAAAAGGTAATAACAAAATGTTTTTTAAGTACATCAGAAGCAGGAAGCCTGCTAAACAACCAGACGGGCACCTGGACGATCGAGATACAAAAGGCAACAGAGGGTCCTGTGGCACCTTTAAGACTAACAGAAGTATTGGAGCATAAGCTTTCGTGGGTGAATTCACCCACGAAAGCTTATGCTCCAGTACTTCTGTTAGTCTTAAAGGTGCCACAGGACCCTCTGTTGCTTTTTACAGATTTAGACTAACACGGCTACCCTCTGTTACGAGATACAAAAGGAACACTTAAAGATGATAAAGTCATTACGGAGAAACTAAATGAATTCTTTGCTTCAGTCTTCATGGTTGAGGATGTTAGGGAGATTCCCAAACCTGAGCCGTCCTTTGTAGGTGACAAATCTGAGGAATTGTCACAGATTGAAGTGTCACTAGAGCAGGTTTTGGAATTAATTGATAAACTTAATAGTAACAAGTAACCAGGACCAGATGGCATTCACCCAAGAGTTCTGAAAGAACTCAAAAGTGAAATTGCGGAACTATTAACTAGGGTTTGTAATCTGTCCTTTAAATCAGCTTCTCTACCCAATGACTGGAAGATAGCTAATGTAATGCCAATATTTATAAAGGGCTCTAGAGGTTATCCCAGCAATTACAGACCGGTAAGTTTAACATCAGTACCAGGCAAATTAGTTGAAACAATAGTAAAGAATAAAATTTTCAGACACATAGAAGAACCTAACTTGTTGGGCAAAAGTCAACATGGTTTCTGTAAAGGGAAATCATGTCTTACTAATCTATTAGAGTTCTTTGAAGAGGTCAATAAACATGTGGACAAGGGGGATCCAGTGGACATAGTGTACTTAGATTTCCAGAAAGCCTTTGACGAGGTCCCTCACCAAAAGCTCTTATGTAAATTAAGTTGTGATGGGATAAGAGGGAATATCCTGTCATGGATTGAGAACTGGTTAAAAGACAGGGAACAAAGGGTAGGAATAAATGGTACATTTTCAAAATGGAGAGGGGTAACTAGTGGTGTTCCCCAAGGGTCAGTCCTAGGACCAATCCTATTCAACTTATTCATAAATGATCTGGAGAAAGGGGTAAACAGGAAGGTGGCAAAGTTTGCAGATGATACTAAATTACTCAAGATAGTTAAGACCAAAGTAGACTGTGAAGAACTTCAAAAAGATCTCACAAAACTAAGTGATTGGGCAACAAAATGGCAAATGAAATTTAATGTGGATAAATGTAAAGTAATGCACATTGGAAAAAATAACCCCAACTATACATACAATATGATGGGGGCTAATTTAGCCACAACTAATCAGGAAAGAGATCTTGGAGTCATCGTGGATAGTTCTCTGAAGACGTCCACACAGTGTACAACGGCAGTCAAAAAAGCAAACAGGATGTTAGGACTCATTAAAAAGGGGATAGAGAATAAGATGGAGAATATCTTATTGCCCTTATATAAATCCATGGTACGCCCACATCTTGAATACTGCATACAGATATGGTCTCCTCATCTCAAAAAAGATATACTGGCATTAGAAAAAGTTCAGAAAAGAGCAACTAAAATGATTAGGGGTTTGGAATGGGTCCCATATGCGGAGAGATTAAAGTGGCTAGGACTTTTCAGCTTGGAAAAGAGGAGACTAAGTGGGGATATGATAGAGGTATATAAAATCATGAGTGGTGTGGAGAAAGTGAATAAGGAAAAGTTATTTACTCGTTCCCATAATATAAGAACTAGGAGCCACCAAATGAAATTAATGGGCAGCAGGTTTAAACCAAATAAAAGGAAGTTCTTCTTCACACAGCGCGCAGTCAACCTGTGGAACTCCTTGCCTGAGGGGGTTGTGAAGGCTAGGACCATAACAGGGTTTAAAAGAGAACTAGATAAATTCATGGAGGTTAAGTCCATTAATGGCTATTAGCCAGGATAGGTAAGGAATGGTGTCCCTAGCCTCTGTTTGTCAGAGGGTGGAGATGGCTGGCAGGAGAGAGATCACTTGATCATTACCTGTTAGGTTCACTCCCTCTGGGGCACCTGGCATTGGCCACTGTCGGTAGACAGTATGCTGGGCTGGATGGACCTTTGGTTTGGCCCAGTATGGCTGTTCTTATGTTCTAATGTTCTGACCTCAATAAGGTAGCTTTCCTTGCTGATCACTCCCATCTTCCACTCCTTATAGGCTTTCTGTTTTTTCTTCACCTCTCTGAGATGCTTGCTCATCCAGCTTGATCTACAATTCCTGCCTATGATTTTTTCCCCCTTTCTTGGGATGCAGGCTTCTGCAAGTTTCTGCAATCCACAAGTTCTTCAGTCCAATCCACTTCCCTAACTATTTTCATTAATTTTTTATGTTTGCCCTTTTGAAATCAAAAACCCTAGTCACAGATATATTTTTGTTTATCCTTCCATTTAGTTTTAATTGAATTAGCTCATGATCACTCGAACCAAGGTTGTCTCCTACAACAATTTCTTCTACGAGGTCTTCACTACTCACCAAAACCAAATATAAAATGGAATCCCTCTTGTTGGTTCAGCAACTACTTGGTGAAGGAATCTATCAGCTATCGCATCCAGGAAAATCTGAGCCCTATTATTATTACTAGCACTTGTCCTCCAGTCTATATCTGGGAAGTTAAAGTCTCCCATGATCACTCAATTCCCATTAGTATTTACTTCATTAAAAACAAGTGTTCACCTTCAGTTTGTCCAGTCGGGTAATTACATTCTCCTGACCTAAATTCTTTGGTGGTCTCTTCACTAGGTACTACATTTTTCTTGCTCTAACCTTTTGGTGTAGTGTTGCTTTGTGCTATTAAACAGCTGCTGCTTTGTTCCGCCCCAGAGCTGGCTGCATTTCAGTTGGAAGTGGAGTGATTCTTGTGTGTGTGTAGATATATATATTAATATCCTGGGCCGGAGCCTCAGCTGGCATAAATTGCCCTGGCTCCATTGTTGTTGACAGAGCTATGCCAATCACACTAGCTGAAGCTCTTGCTTCTTGTTACTATTATAAACAAAATGGTTGAATCGCTGCTTTAAGTGCAAAACTCAGCTCAATCTTAAGCTTGCGATGGGCACATGTCACCTAGACAATAGTGATGTAGGAGGGGAAGTGGAGAACAATTTCTTTTATTGAAACTCCTGGGGAAACATCAAGATAGGCAGAGTAAAGTAGAGTAATTACCTGGGCTGGGATCTGCCCAGGAGACAGCACAATAGAAGGCCCTAACTCTGCTGTTCAGCTTTATTATGACTGAACCTTATCCATGGCATTTAACAGGTGGCTGATTTCTTACTTCTAAGGCAATTAAAGACCAATTTAAGCAGCAGGGCGGTAAGGAAGTATTTCAATTCTCATGTTTCAGGGCATAAGCTGATGGCCTGCCTACGTGGGTCAGGAAGGAAATCTCCCCCTTCAGGCATTCCCCACCCAGCCCCTGGCATGGTTAGATAAGCACAATATGATCTGTTCTTTGCCTTTCCACGAGACATGAGGTACTGCTGGCCATTGCTGGAGGCAGGTTATGGAACTCATGTGTAGTTTATACATGAACTCCAACAGGACAGAGGGAAGGTCACAGACAGGACTTGGCTCCATTTCTCCCATTGAAGTCAGGGAGAGTTTTACCTGGGTAGAGAGATGTCATTGCACTCCAAGCAGCACTTCCATCCCAATATCTTCATGCCAACGCCTGTGCTTCAGCTGGGAAGATAAGGCTGGACCCCCTATTGGACCCCTACTATCTATGCTGAGACACAGCCAGACAAGTGGTCACCTCCACCCTAGAGACATCTGACCTGGAGTGTGACTCATGGAGAAACTGAGTTTCAAATTCCCCAACCTCTTCTGGCTCCTGCTTTGTGTCCTTCCATAATTGTGGCATCGCTGGGATTGTGGACTCCCTGAGAGGGAGTTCGCTGAATATGCCCATCAGCCTTCAGCCCACATAAACTCTGTTCAAAGCACTTGATCAGAGAAAACCCACAGCTATAACTCTCTGGCCCATGGGACCTGGACACTAGTGTTTCCGAGGCCACGGGGACTTATGGAAACCTCCTGAAGGGGGCATTCTAACTTAATAAGAACAATATAATCCTCTCCACAGGGGGCTCTGTAACTTAGTCTCTCCAGGAACACTGACAGCTCTACGGCCAAAGGGATTGCTAGCACCCCGAGTTCTCCTGCCAGCCTATTAATAATAATGAATGATGTATTATTAATTGTGATGTAATAGTTTGATTCTGTTAAGAATTATTTCTCTTATTTCCTTCCATTTTGATTTCCACGTGTAGAATCATAGAATCAGAATATTAGGGTTGAAAGAGACCTCAGGAGGTCATCTAGTCCAATCCCCTGCTCAAAGCAGGACCAACACCAACTAAATCATCCCAGCCAGGGCTTTGTCAAGCTGGGCCTTAAAAACCTCTAAGGATGGAGATTCCACCACCTCCCTAGGTAACCCATTCCAGTGCTTCACCATCCTCCTATTGAAATAGTGTTTCCTAATATCCAACCTAGACCTCCCCCACTGCAACTTGAGACCATTGCTTCTTGTTCTGTCATCTGCCACCACTGAGAACAGCTGAGCTCCATCCTCTCTGGAACACCCCCTTCAGGTACTTGAAGGTTGCTATCAAATCCCCCCTCACTCTTCTCTTCTGCAGACTAAATAACCCCAGTTCCCTCAGCATTGCCTCGTAAGTCATGTGCCCCATCCCTCTAATAATTTTCGTTGCCCTCCGCTGGACTCTCTCCAGTTTGTCCACATCCCTTCTGTAGTGGGGGGACCAAAACTGGACGCAGTGCTCCAGGTGTGGCCTCACCAGTGCCGAATAGAGGGTGTCAAGGCTGCTTCCCCACTCTGAACTCTAGGGTACAAATGTGGGGGCCTGCATGAAAACTTCTAAGCTTAACTACCAGCTTAGATCTGGTCCGTTGCCACCACTCCCAAAGTGCTAATTCCCTTTCCTGGGTAGCCTTGAGAGACTCTTCACCAATTCCCTGGTGAATACAGATCCAACCCCCTTGGATCTAAAAACAAGGAAAAATCAATCAGGTTCTTAAAAAGAAGGCTTTTAATTAAAGAAAAAGGTAAAAATCATCTCTGTAAAATCAGGATGGAAACTAACTTTACAGGGTAATCAAACTTAAAGAGTCCAGAGGAATCCCCTCTAGCCTTAGGTTCAAAGTTACAGCAAACAGAGATAAACACTCTAGCAAAAAGGTACATTTACAAGTTGAGAAAACAAAGATAAAAACTAACATGCCTTGCCTGGCTTTTACTTACAAGTTGAAAATATGAGAGACTTGTTCAGAAAGATTTGGAGAACCTGGATTGATGTCTGGTCCCTCTCAGTCAAGAGCGAACAACCCCCAAAACAAAGAGCACAAACAAAAGCCTTCCCCCCACCAAGATTTGAAAGTATCTTGTCCCCTTATTGGTCCTTTGGGTCAGGTGTCAGCCAGGTTACCTGAGCTTCTTAACCCTTTACAGGGAAAAGGATTTTGGAGTCTCTGGCCAGGAGGGATTTTATAGTATAGTATGGTACACAGGAGGGCTGTTACCCTTCCCTTTATAGTTATGACAGAGGGGAATAATCATAGACTCATAGACTCATAGACTTTAAGGTCAGAAGGGACCATTATGATCATCTGGTCTGACCCCCTGCATGCTGCAGGCCACAAAACCATCCCTACCCTTCCCTTGACTCTGCTGATCAAGTCCCCAAATCCTGTGTTTTAGTGACTTCAAATGGCAGAGAACCCTCCTGCTAGCGATCCCTGCCCCATGCTGCGGAGGAAGGCGAAAAACCTCCAGGGCCTCAGCCACTCTACCCTGGAGGAAAATTCCTTCCCGACCCCAAATATGGCGATCAGCAAGACCCCGAGCATGTAGGCAAAAGTCACCAGCCTGACCCTTGTTAGCCCTTGTTAATCATTTCCCTCGATCTGCTGACAATGCTCTTACTAATACAGCCCAATATGCCGTTGGCCTTCTTGGCAACAAGGGCACACTGCTGACTCATATCCAGCTTCTCATCCACCGTAATCCCCAGATCCTTTTCTGCAGAACTGCTGCTTAGCCAGTCAATCCCCAGCCTGTAGCGGTGCATGGGATTTTTCCTTCCTAAGTGCAGGACTCTGCACTTGTCCTTGTTGAACCTCATCAGATTTCTTTTTGTAGAAGTTGCACCCCCATTTCCAGACTCTGATTGCTTCCCTACAGTGCTGAACCCATTTCTGCCTCATTTTTCGGGCCCCTCCAATTCTCTAGCCACTTCAGGCTGGGCAGTAGTGAGCCCGTCTCCTACTCCAGGGTGCAAGATGGTCCAGTGAAATCAAGATGGCCATCAAAATGAGGGTCACCATTTCACTCCCTGCCCTACCTTATTCATGTTAGTATTGACCTGGAATGTCAAGTGTATGTGTGTGCACATGTACCTCTGCCATCAAGTGGGTATTATCAGAACAGCTCAGCAACATACCCAAGGCTTAATTCTACTAGCAGCTGCTAGAGCTTCTCCTCTAGCTCAAGTGAGCCTGTGCTGTTTGGAGAAGAAGGACTGAAGTTCTGTTGCTGTGAAGTTTCCAGTTGCCATAGTGCAATTCCTGGGAGCAGCCATGAATTGCACTTGTTACAGTATTAATCCCAGTGTTCAAGCCCAATTTTCCAGCCAGTACTTTGTCTGGAGCAGGCTACTGCGGATGGAACCTGACCTTCCACTTGTGTCTCGGGGGTTTTGCCACCCAAGTCAGGTGACAGTTTAGGATCATCTGACTGCTAGAAGGAAGTCGCTTTATAACCATTTCAGTTACATGAGTCACCAGGAAGGTGTCCCCTAAGTTACCCAATAGGACCCAGTATGCAGAACCACTGGTCTAAGGCTCTGGAGGCCAGGTTCTAGCTTGGTTCTCCCAGTAGCTGGCTGGGTGAAAGGTAGCTGGACATTTCACTTACCGCTGCCTTGGTTTCCCCCTCCTTCCATTATTTGTCTTGCATCTTTAGCCTGTAAGATCAATGGGGCAGGGACTGACTCTCATTATGTGCTTGTGCAGTACCTACAACAACGTGCCCTGATCTCAGCTGAGGCCTTTAGAATACAAATAATATCATCCCACCTTCCTTTTTCTCCATTGCGTCTCTGTTTCTACTCAGCATCTGCAATTAATATTAACCTCAGTCTGCAGGAGCTCAAGGACTCACATGATGTTTTACTAGCATAGCTAGTGCTTGGGGGTGTTACCAAAGATACTGGGCAAGGATGTTCTTGTGGGGCTAAAGCACAAACATGGGAGCCCAAAGACTTTGATTCTGTTCCAGGCCTTGTCACAGTCTCATTTTTTGATCTTGGGCAAGTCTATTAACTGCTCTGTGCCCCAATTTCCCCATCTATAAAACAGGGTTATAGTTGTATCTCTGTGGGGATTACTCCTGATATTGGTAAAGTTCTTTGAGCTCTTTGGGTGAAAGATGCAAAATATTATTATGATAAAATAACCAGCTTGCTTATTATGTAGCATCAATCACTACAGACAAGTGTTCAACTGACCCCGCGTGAGCCAGAGGAATTACTTACCATCTCTAATTATTCTCCTGTGATGTTATTTTCCATGCTGGTTGCTCTCTGTGCTGATTTGATGTGGCTGTTCTGCAGATCCTGTCTGCATCTCTCCTTCTTGAATAATGCAACCTCTTCCTTTCCTTTATTTTTTCCTTCATTTCTTCCCCTCCCCCCGCAGTTTCTCTCTCCATTTTCTGCCAAGTGATTTGCACAAAATGGAACCAGGGGCAAGGAAACAGCTGCTGATTTTTTTGTTCTGAACGTGCCTGCCTCTTGTAAAAAAGAATGAAAAAATAAAGTAATGAAATGCAGAATATTACAGAAACAGCAGGAGGGCCTCTGGAATACATCAATACAGAGAAGATACAGGCATTTTCAAGAGGCAGAATCACCTGCCAATGAAAATCCTGGTTGGTTTTTAGGGGGTATAGTCTGCTGGAGAAGCAAATGGGATTTGGAATAGAACAGAACTTTGTTGTTGCACCTTTTATACTCATGGTATCCCAGAGCGCTGGAGAAAGAAATGAATTAGAGATGGAGAGTGCAACAACTATGTTGGCAAATGCAGCACAGCAGTTGCTCACACCCCAAACAGGGCAAGGCAACCAGGCTGTTTGTTAACCTTGTTTCAAGAAATCAATGTGTAAGGATAGTTATTTTCAAACAAACTAAATCTCTCGCCCTACTGGAAGCAGAAAGAATGCTAGGTGCACAGGCAAAAGGTAATTGACGTTAGGTGAGAGACAGGCTCTTGTGTACCAAATCATCTCCCTTATTGCTCATTTGTGGGTGACCATTTGACTTCTCCTGCCACAACCCCTTTATGGCTGGAAAGTTTTCCCAGAAGGCTGCGTGGAATCCTACACATTGTACTGTAGTTTGGAGCAGTGCTGGGAACTATGGGAGGTGAGCCCAGAAGTCATTGCAGCTAATATGGAGTTTGGGTGTGCGGCATATTGGCCGAACTTATGTGTGAGTGTGGATTCTCTGCCTCATACTGGCATGCATCGAGCTAAGTAACTTGGGTTAAGGTCAATCAATGTGACTCTGACGTCTAGACAGAATTGAGATGGGTATATGAAGGCTGAAAGCAGGGCATATCACACCAGTAAAGTCCATCTAAACTGGGCCATTGTACCAGTGTAGCCACATGGGTGCCAAAATCTCTAATGCAGAAGAGTAGAAAGCAAGGGAGAGAAGAAACATGAGCAGAGGAAGGGAAAGAAAGCTGGAGAAAGGTTAGAAAAGAAGACAGTGAACTATGTATGTATAGGGAGAGAGGTAAGATTATGCCTTGGTAGGAGATATTTATGGATTGTGGTCTGAGAATGATAATTCATTCAAGTTGTAGTTCCTCGTTTCCTGTGCAGCTGATGTTCCCCATGATAATCTGAGAGGAAGGTTCTGTGCTTAAGACATTGGATGTGTTAACCCCCAGCTGGGGAACTGAGGGGATGTCCACCTTGCAGCGTAAACCATTCTTGAGTCCTGCCTCAAGCCTATCCCCTCCCCACCTTGTGTCTATGCTGCAATTGCACTAACGCAGGGCTTGGAAGCAAGGCCCCAGGACCCTGAAGGATGGAGGGTCCGAGCTCGCTGCTCGAGCAGGCTTCAGGACCATTTGCTTTGCAGTGTAGCTGCAGCACCACTTGGCCTCGGTTCCGGGGAGTTAGCCCAAAGTCTCCCAAAATTCTATGGGACAACTTCCTTAGTCCTCTCTTTCCCAACAATCACAGAGCCTCCTGGGTTTGCAATGGAGAGCAAACCCATCAAGCCTTTTGCAAAGCAAACTGCTTCCTGGTACTGTGCAGGGTGAGTGGTAAAGTTTTCCCACAGTGTACCATGGTTCTAGGGCTAGAGCGGCCACGTTTTTGGGGGGGAGAGGCCGGGGGCTAGGGAGTCTGGGATATGGTTCATTTGACTTGGCTCTGCACACTCCAGCGTGGACACCTAGATTCGAGCACAGGTTGGAAAAGTCTTAACCTAGGGTTAAAATGCAATATAGACACTCAAGCCCAGTGTTCCCTAACATGGGTCAGCTGACTCAGATCCCACCAACCCTGGGCTTACATTGCAGTGTAGACATACCCTGAGGCATGGAGAGATGGTGATGGGCTCAAGGTCACACAGAGAGTGTGTGGCAGAGCAAAACTTGAACTATGTAGCCTAAATCCTCATGGTCTTTGGTGCCACTGCTGTGATACCACACCACAGCAGCAGCAGCCACCTTCCCTCTTTATTGCCTAGCTGTTGCACATGCTAATTTAGTCCAAATGTTGCACATAAATAAGATGTAAGTGGCTATTTAAAACTAATTTAGGGGTGAATTGCTTTGCTCTGGGGATTTATTTTCACCGGTGACAGAGCTCCGATCTGTCTCTCATTTGCTTTGTCAGGAAATGGGTTTGTACTGTACGCTTTCGGTTACAGATTTTTCAACTGGTCATTGAAGATTGTTCCCCCCCCCACACACACACTCTATATCAGTGGTCTCCAAAGTGGGATGTGCAAGACGATCCATTGGCGGGGTGCAGCAGGAGGAGCACCGCCGAAGGGAAAAAAAAAAAGTGCAGCCGGAGGAGGGAGGGAGGGAGGGAGGGAGGGAGGGAGGGAGGGAAAGGGGGAAGCTGCCCCCGCACCCAGGCAGGTCCACCCGGAACGCAGGGGAAAGTGCTGCTTCTCTCTGGCCGCTGGCTGTGTGGCTGCCCCTGCTCCTGCCGAGTCCTCCAGCCCGTGCTTGCAGGGCCACATTCCGAAAGGGGCTTTAGAGCTGCAGGCCAGGCCCCGGGGCCCCCTTAGCCCAGGGCCCTGCAGCCCCTAAAGCCCCTGTGTTCTGGGTGGCCCTGCCGGGGGGGCGGGGGGGCAAGGGGAAGAGAGCAGCGTAGCTCCCAGAATCATGGCTCCCAGAATCGTGGTCATGGGGGCGGTGCCGGGCTGTGCAGAGCCACCTGCACACCCCCTGCACCAAACACGAGCTGCCCCAGGTAAGTGCTCTGCACTTCCTGCCTGCTCCAGCCCTGATCCTCCTCCCGCACCCCCACCCTGAGCGCTCTCCTGCACCCTAAATCCCTTCCACACCCCGCACCTCCACTCTGAGCCCCCTCCCACACCCTAACCCTAATCCAGATCTTCGAATCACTGTATCACAAAGTGTTAAACCAAAATTTTCAGAAATAATGAAGCAAATTCAATTGCATTGCTCTCACTAAAAAATATTATTATCAATAATATTTTTTTTTAGTGAGAGCAAAAAGGTTTTTTGTACCGTTAATAAATAAAATACAATAAAAATTATTTAAAAAATATTGTTTATTTCATCTTTATCTCATCCTTTTTTATTTGTATTTTTTTATGTTTTATAATGTACATAATATATTAGTATAGCAGTACATGTATATAATTTATACATAAATAAATATACATATATTGGGGGTGCATGCTCAAAAATTTTTACTGATAGGGGTGCGCAATCAAAAAAGTTTGGAGACCACTGCTCTATATGACTGCAAACATGAGGGATGATACATGATACATTGTTCATTGAAAGGATCTGCATTATCTGATCCTCTCAGGTCCCTTACCAAGGGTATGTCTACACTACGAAATTAGGTCGAATTTATAGAAGCCGGTTTTATAGAAATCGTTTTTATACAGTCGATTGTGTGTGTTCCCACATAAAATGCTCTAAGTGCATTAAGTCGGCGAACCGCGTCCACAGTACCAAGGCTAGCGTTGACTTCCGGAGCATTGCACTGTGGGTAGCTATCCCACAGTTCCCGCAGTCTCCGCCGCTCATTGGAATTCTGGGTTGAGATCCCAATGCCTGATGAGGCAAAAACAGTGTTGCGGGGGATTTCGGGTACATATCGTCGCCCCCCCCACCCCCATGAGAGCAATGGGAGACAATCATTTCGCGCCTTTTTCCTGGGTTACCTGTGCAGATGACATACCACGGCAAGCATGGAGCCCGCTTAGCTCAGCTCACCATCACCCTTTGTCATCTGGGTGCCGGCAGACATGGTACTGCATTGCTACACAGCAGCAGCTAATTGCCTTTTGGCAGTAGAAGGTGCAGTATGACTGATAGCCATCATCGGCTATCTGGGTGCTGGCAGATATGGGACTGCATTGCTATACAGCAGCAGCTCCTTGCCTTTTGGCAGCAGATGCTGCATTACGACTGGTATCCATCGTCGTCGTACTCCTCAGTGAGTTCGGTCAGAGGCGCCTGGGCAGACATGTTTTGTCTCCTGGAGACTCGGTCCTGCCGGAAGTCCTATTGCACCGTCTTGACGATGATGGCTAGCAATCGTAATGCAGCATCTTCTGCCAAGCACCCAGAAGATGCCGATGGCTATCAGTCATGCTGCACCGTCTGCTGCCAGCCTAAGATGTAAAAGATAGATGGACCAGATTTGTTCTGTATTCATTTGCTTCCCCCTCTCTCTGTGAAATCAATGGCCTGCTAAACCCAGGGTTTTGAGTTCAATCTTTGGGGGAGCCATTCTGTGTGACAGTTGTTTGTGTTTCTCCCTGATGCACAGCCACCTTTGTTGATTTTAATTCCCTGTAAGCCATGTCATCACTCACCCCTCCCTTCCTCCCTCAGTCAGACAATAGTTTCGCACCTTTTTTCAGCCCAAACACCATAGCACTGGTATCATGGAGCCCGCTCAGATCACCGCGGCAATTATGAGCACTATGAACACCATGCGCATTTGTCCTGGAGTACATGCAGAGCCAGAACAAGCCAAAGCAAAACCAGGCAAGGAGGCGATTGCAGCACAGCGACGAGAGTGATGAAGAAATTGACATGGACATAGACCTCTCACAAAGTACAGGCCCCAGCAATGTGCAAATCATGGTGTTACTGGGGCAGGTTCATGGTGTGGAACGCCGATTTTGGGCCCGGGAAACAAGCACAGACTGGTGGGACCGCATCATGTTGCAGGTGTGGGACGATTCCCAGTGGCTGCGAAACTTTCGCATGCGTAAGGGCACTTTCATGGAACTTTGTGACTTGCTTTCCCCTGCCCTGAAGCGCCAGAATACCAGGATGAGAGCAGCCCTCACAGTTCAGAAGTGAGTGGCAATAGCCCTGTGGAAGCTTGCAATGCCAGACAGCTACCGGTCAGTCAGGAATCAATTTGGAGTGGGCAAATCTACTGTGGGGGCTGCTGTGATCCAAGTAGCCAATGCAATCAAAGACCTGCTGATATCAAGGGTAGTGACTCTGGGAAACGTGCAGGTCATAGTAGATGGCTTTGCTGCAATGGGATTCCCTAACTGTGATGGGGCGATAGACGGAACCCATATCCCTATCTTGTCACTGGAGCACCAAGCCACCGAGTACATAAACCAAAAAGGGTACTTCTCAATGCTGCTGCAAGTCCTGGTCAATCACAAGGGACATTTCACTAATATCAACGTGGGATGGCCGGGAAAGGTACATGATGCTCGCATCTTCAGGAACTCTGGTCTGTTTCAAAAGCTGGAGAAAGGGACTTTCTTCCCGGACCAGAAAATAACCGTTGGGGATGTTGAAATGCCTATGTGACTTGCATCCGATGAAGTGGGCATTCACCCATGAAAACTTATGCTCCAATAAATCTGTTAGTCTTAAAGGTGCCACAGGACTCTCTGTTGCTTTTTACAGATCCAGACTAACACAACTACCACTGTGAGAAATGCCTATAGTTATCCTTGGGGACCCAGCCTACCCCTTAATGCCATGGCTCATGAAGCTGTACACAGGCAGCCTGCACAGGAGTCAGGACCTGTTCAACTATAGGCTGAGCAAGTGCCGAATGGTGGTGGAATGTGCATTTGGACGTTTAAAAGCGCGCTGGCGCAGTTTACTGACTCGGATAGACCTCAGCGAAGCCAATATTCCAATTGTTATTGATGCTTGCTGTGCGCTCCACAATATCTGTGAAAGTAAGGGGGAGACATTTATGGCGGGGTGAGAGGTTGAGGCAAATCGCCTGGCCGCTGATTACGTGCAGCCAGACACCAGGGCAGTTAGAAGAGTACAGCAGGGTGTGGTGCGCATCAGAGAAGCTTTGAAAACGAGTTTTGTGACTGTCCAGGCTACGGTGTGAAACTTCTGTTTGTTTCTCCTTGATGAACCCTCCCACCCCCCTCCCCCGGTTCACTCTACATCCCTGTAAGCTAACCACCCTCCCCTCCCACCTTCGAGCACCGCTTGCAGAGGCAATAAAGTCATTGTTACTTCACATTCATGCATTCTTTATTCATCACACAACTAGGGGGATAACTGCCAAGGACACACTGCAGTCTAAAACTTTAACTCTTATTGAAGGACAGCCTTCTGATGCTTGGGCAATCATCTCGGGTGGAGTGGCTGGAGGCCCCCCCACCGCGTTCTTTGGCGTCTGGGTGAGGAAGCTATGGAACTTGGGGAGGAGGGCTGTTAGTTACACAGGGGCTGTAGCGGCGGTCTCTGCTCCTGCTGCCTTTCCTGCAGCTCAATCATACGCTGGAGCATATCAGTTTGATGCTTCAGCAGCCGGAGCATCGGCTCCAGCAGCCGGAGCATTGACTCTTGCCTTCTGTCAGCAATCTGACGCCACCTATCCTCTTCAGCCCGCCACTTGCTCTCTTCAGCCCGCGATTCAGCCCACCACCTCTTCTCTCATTCATATTGTGCTTTTCTGCACTCTGACATTGACTGCCTCCACACATTCTGCTGTGCTCTGTCAGCATCGGAGGATATCTGGAGCTCCAAGAACATATCATCCCGAGTCCAACGTTTTCTCCTTCTAATCTTCACTAGCCTCTGTGAAGGAGAAACATTTGCAGCTGGTGGAGGAGAAGGGAGAGGTGGTTAAAAAACAGACACTTTAGAGAACAATGGGTACACTCTTTCACGTTAAATTTTGCTGTTCAGATTACACAGCACATGTGCTTTCATTACAAGGTCGCATTTTTCCTCTTATATTGAGGGTCTGCTGGTTTGGTGTGAGAGATCACTCACGCAGTGCCAGGCAACAGAATTCGGCTTGCAGGCAGCCATGGTAAGCCACAGTCTTTTGGCTTTTTTAACCTTCATAATATGTGGGAATGGTTTCAAACAGCAGCACCCTCATTTCTCATACCAAGCATCCATTGGGTTGGCCATTTAAAATGGGTTTGCAATGTAAAAGGAGGGGCTGTGGTTTCCAGGTTAACATGCAGCACAAACCCAAGTAACGCCCTTCCGCCCCCCACACCCAATTCTCTGGGATGATCATTTCACCCCTCCCCCCCACCACGTCGCTAACAGCGGGGAATATTTCTGTTCAGCCGAGCAGGAACGGGCACCTCTGAATGTCCCCTTAATAAAATCACCCCATTTCAACCAGGTGACCATGAATGATATCACTCTCCTGAGGATAACAAAGAGAGATAAGGAATGGATGTTTTCTGCATGCCAGCAAACACCGGGACCATACGCTGCCATGCTTTTTTATGCAATGATTCCAGACTACGTGCTACTGGCCTGGCATGGTAAAGTGTCCTACCATGGCAGATGGGATAAGGCAGCCCTCCCCAGAAACCTTTTGCAAAGCCTTTGGGAGTACATCAAGGAGAGCTTTCTGGAGATGTCCCTGGAGGATTTCCGCTTCATCCTCATACACGTTAACAGATTTTTCCAGTAGCTGTACTGGCCGCAATTGCCAGGGCAAATTAATCATTAATCATTAAACATGCTTGCTTTTAAACCATGTGTAATATTTACAAAGGTACACTCACCAGAGATCCCTTGTGCGCCCTCAGGGTCTGGGAGCATGCCTTGGGTGAGTTCGGGTGTTACTGGTTCCAGGTCCAGGGTGATAAACATATCCTGGCTGTTGGGGAAACCGGTTTCTCCGCTTCCTTGCTGTGAGCTATCTTCATTGTCTTCATCATCATCTTCCTCGTACCCTGAACCCACTTCCCTATTGTGTGCTTCTCCATTGATGGAGTCAAATCACATGGTTGGGGTAGTGGTGGCTGCACCCCCTAGCATGGCATGCAGCTCTGCGTAGAAGCGGCATGTCTGCGGCTCTGCCCCAGACCTTCTGTTTGCCTCTCTGGCTTTGTGGTAGGCTTGCCTTAGCTCCTTAATTTTCACGCGGCACTGCTATGCGTCCCTGTTATGGCCTCCGTCCTTCATGGCCTTTGAGACTTTTTCTAATATTTTGCCATTTCATTTACTGCAACGGGTTTCAGCTAGCACTGATTCGTCTCCCCATATGGCGAGCAGATCCCGTACCTCCCCTTCAGTCCTGCTGGAGCTCTTTTGCGATCCTGGGACTCCATCATGGTTACCTGTGCTGATGAGCTCTGCGTGGTCACCTGTGCTCTCCACGCTGGGCAAACAGGAAATAAAATTCAAAAGTTCGCAGGGATTTTCCTGTCTACTTGGTCAGTGCATCTGAGTTGAGAGTGCTGTCCAGAGCGGTCACAATGAAGCACTCTGGGATAGCTCCCGGAGGCCAATACCATCGAATTCTGTCCACACTACCCCAAATCCGACCCGGAAAGGCCGATTTCAGCACCAATCCCCTCATCAGATGTGGAGTAAAGAAACCGGTTTAATGGGCCCTTTAAGTTGAAAAAAAGGGCTTCGTTGTGTGGACGTGTCCAAGCTTAATTCGATCTAACGCTGCTAAATTCCACCTAAACTCGTAGTGTAAACCAGGCCCAAGAGGTCTTTTGGTCCATAAGGACATAAAGTTAAGCAATGGCTAACATGGCTTGATCAGGGTCTATGGGAGATGGGATTTGTAATAGTAGGCTGCTCTTTACTCTAGCATAATGAGATCCAATGGTTGGAAGAGGAAGCTAGACAGTCAGATTAGAACTGAAACAGTGAGGACAGTGTATCTTAGGGGATAGAGCATTGGCCTGGGACTCAGGACCCCACAGGTTCCATTCCTGATTCTGCCATGGGCATGCAAGGTGACCTTGGGCAAATCATGTCACCCTTCTGTGCCTCACTTTCCCCACCTGTAAAATGGGAGTAATGATGGAATGCTTTGAGATCTACTACTGAAAAGTGCTCTGGGAGAGGTAGGTATTATTTAGGGATGTGGTGGATTCTCCATCACTTGTGGTCTTTAAGTCAAGAGTGGGTCTCTTTCTGAAGATGCAATAGTTCAAACAGAAGTTCTGGGCTAGATGCAGGACTCATTGGGTGAGGGTTTCTGGTTTTCTTCCTTAAGACTCGCATTGATTTGAATGGGAGGTGGATCACTACACACATCAACTGTAAGCTTACGTTCACCCTTTAACCGTCACATGCCAGAGCCATGGCCCCAAGCAGTGAGAAACAATTCATTTGCCATGGTGACAGGCACCCACACTGCCTGCTTTTTCTGTCTCAAATCCCTTCTTGTAAGAACCTTTGTCCATGTAAAATGAAACAAAATTGTCTGCTCACTTGTGTCTGCTGGTTTCGACTGAGCAACCTGCGTTAGAGACCAGAGCCTGAAGATTTTACTTAGGAACTGAAGCCAGCTGGAGGGTTGCCTGAATGGATTTCAAGATTGGCTCTGTGTGGTGCATGCTATAATGAAGAATGCTGGAATGAGATTGCATTTGCCAAGGGTTGTAATATGCAGATTGGTGTCTGAGGAGGTTATTCCAGACAGCAACATATTCATTCAGGAGACCTGACATTTTTCACATGTTCTTTTGTCAGTCCATCAACTGAGGGTGAAATCTTATTGTTTCTCTCCAGGCAACAGAGCTTTCTTGGAGAGAAGGGGGGGAGGGAAGGATTCTGTTTTTCAGAAAATATTGTAAATCCTTTCCTGATTTTCTTGGAAGTTTTGGAAGGAAATGGCTGCTCACTGGAAAACGATACATACTATCTGTTTGTTGTACCCACCTGTGTTCCATAGTCCTGTATCTAGATTACAAACTCTTTAAGGCATTATTATTTGTGGCCAAGGCCTAGCACACTGGTTTTTGCAGTGCTCTTTCTTGCAGTACAAATGACAAGTAAGAATAAACGTACTTGAGGAGAAAAGTAAGAATTCAAGGAAAATGTGGAATCAGAGTTGGATTTGGTAGAAGCTGGTTAGAGAAATGCGTGCATGATTTTTTTCTGTCTCACAATTCAAATTTCCCCCTGGACCTTAATAAGGCAAATTCATGGCATTTATTCAAATGAAAATCCACAAGTGCCTTGTACTTTTTGCAGTGTAACAACCACAGATTATCTTTGATAATAACTGTGAGCCTTTTTCTTTGTTTTCTGTGAACATGCATACAAGTGAATTTCTGGTTTGTGAGAACCTCATGAACACTTGTGCCAACATGCATTCATGTAAGCTTTGAGCTGGAAATGTGCATGCTCCCAATCACTGGAATCGCTTTGATTTCCTTCCTCATAAAATTTTCGGCTATCCAATTGGAGAGCAGAAGCCGTGCCGTGTGACCTAGGTGACTAATCTCACCCCAGGAGTAACAAATAGTCAAAAATATAATCACAATGACTAGGTTCATGACCAGACTACTAGCTGGAACATGTTTAAATCAAGTTATTATTTATATTACAGTATGTACAAAGGACTCACCTGAGATCAGGGCCCCACTGTGCTAGGTGCTGTATACACACACCGTAAGAGATGGCCTTGCCCCAAAGAATTTACTATTGAATAGACTCATAGACTCTAAGGCCAGAAGGGACCATCATGATCATCAAGTCTGACCTCCTGCACACTGCAGGACACAGAACCTCACTCACCCACTCCTGTAATAGACCACTAACCTCTGGCTGAGTTACTGAAGTCCTCAAATCTTGATTTAAAGACTTCAAGTTACAGAGAATCTACCATTTACACTAGTATAAACCTGTAAGTGACCCAGGTCCCATGCTGCAGAGGAAGGAGAAAATCCTCCAGGATCGCAGTTAGACCCTGAGCATGTGTGTGAGACCTACCAGCCAGACATCTGGGAAAGAATTATCCGTAGTAACTCAGAGCTCTCCCCATCTAGTGTCTGATCACCAGCCGTTGAAGGTATTTGCTGCTAGCAGTCACAGATCGGCTGCATGCAATTGTAGACAATCTCATGATCCCATCCCCTCCATAAATTTAACAAATTTAGTCTTAAAGCCAGTTAGGTGTTTTGTCCCCACTGCTCCCCTGGGAAGGCTGTTCCAGAAATTCACTTCTCTGGTGGTTAGAAACCAGACAAAGGAAATATTATTCCTCCTGTCCAATTAGATTGCAGCTGTTTGGAGCATTGACTATCTATCGCTACTGCACAGTTAATCCAGGCTCTTGTCCGGGTTTTAGCCTTGACCCCCTGCTACTGCCACCCAGAAAACCCTCTAACACAGGTTTGGAAGTACTTTAGGCCCAGCCCAGGTTAGCTAACTCAGCTGGGGGTGTGGGTTAGTGCCTGCACTCCACTTTAACTTGGGCTGGAACCCACCCTCTTTGCAGTGAGGGCACAAGTTTAATCATGTGAGTGCTGGTAGTCCTCCAATGCCTCCAATGCCTTCCCACAATGCCCCATGAAGGACAGATAAATTCTCCTACACTGCTGTCTGGGAAAAAATGCAAGAGCATCCTAGCACAAAGAACCAGGGGATGTGCCCCCAGACACAGTCAATGCAGAAATGGTGTGGACGCAGTAACATGGGTAGGGCTTTGCAGTGGGGATGCTGGCACCCAGGCTAGGCTAACCCAGGTGCTCAGCCCCAGGTGTTGATCACCCTGACTAACTGTGCAGTGAAGATATAGCCCCTGAGTTTGTACAGCACCTAGTACAATGCAGGCCCAATCTTGGATGGGACCACTAAGTGCTACTGGACTACAAACAATAATACTTCCAGTGACACCCTCTCCCATTATCCTGTATAAAGTGAGTGCAGCACTTACGGCTTGGCAAGGATAAGGACTCTGCGCCTTCCCTTCGCTTCTCATGGAGCAAGGCACCAGCTTCTCAGAAGAGCCAGAGAAACCAGATTACAATGCAGTGTGGTGGGCTGATGGAGAGTCTGCAAAGCCTCTTGCACAGAGAGAGCCTTTCTCTGGCTATGACACTCAGTGGGGCTCTGCAGGCACCCCCTACCTTCAGTCATGAAGGTCACGGAAGTCACGGATTCTTTGACTTTCCGGGATCTCTGTGACTTGTGCAATGGCCGATGTGGCTGGCCTGGGGGCCGCCTAAGTAGCTCGGGCAGCTCCCGGGCCAGCTGCACCAGCCGTTGCTGGGGCAATCTTGAGCCACTGTGCCCTGCCCCCCAGCAACAGTGGGGGACCCAGGCCACCCCCTCCCCAGAGCACTTGCTGCACCCCCAGAGCACCCAAGATTTAGTCAGGGGTATATAGTACAAGTCATGGACAGGTCATGGGGCCGTGAATTTTTGTTTACTTCCCGTGACCTGTCCATGACTTTTACTAAAAATACCTATGACTAAAATGTAGCCTTACCTTTAGTACTTAGCTACCACCATCATGGGGGCCAGTTAAGAACCTCACAGCAGCCAAGTGCTGTTATCACCACTGCACAGAGAAACTAAGTAACTCACCCCAAGTACCACAATAACTCGGTGGCAGAGTAGGACATTAAATTTGGGTCTCCGAATTCCCAGGCTGCTGCATTAATCACTGGACCAGCCTGCATCTGCGTGGAGTTGAAGTGAGAATTCTCCCATCCCACAGCCTGGGCCAGGTTTCCACAGGGCTCCTCTTTAGGCAGCTAAGGTCAAGTTTTTGAGAGGTGACTAATGATAAGTGCCTTGAAGAGTCTGGTTTACAGACAGCACTGAGCACCCACTCTTTGAAATTCAGACCCCTTGAACGTGTCTCAAGTTGGGCACCATAAAAAGGAAGCACTCTAAATTAAAATCTTGGCCTATAATAAGTAGCCAGATTTTCAGAGGCATGTTGGATGCTGAAACCTTTGGAAAATCTGGCCTCTCTTTCAGTTCCAAAGTGGGCGCTGAGATCTTTAGAACATCTGGCCCTGACTGCAGGTGGTGAGCTCTTGAAAATCTCCTCAGTACCTTTGAGGATCTGGGCCTTAGTGTTTGCAGCTCTCAGTCATCTCTGTGCCATTGTTTGCAAACAGTCATTCCCATTCTGAGCTGCTATTTGATTCCACTATGGCTGTGCCCCTTGCTTATGCAGTATTCACAAGAACAGATTTTGTTTGTGCAGATGTCTGAGGAATTTCAGCTGTCCACACAGATACCTGTGAATGTAGGGTGACTCGCAAGCAAGAGACTTGCTGCTGCTTGTCACTCACTCTTCTTCGGTACAGTAGGTGAAGTATCTTGCTGTGAGAGTATTCAATCAATGCTTCACAACTTTCCAGGGGAAGATTAAGGCATTGCTTTTGACCTTTAAAGCCCAAAATAGCTTAGAACCGCTGCTCTCAGCCAGGGTAGTACAATGTGGAGTTCTCTGATGCTGAATAACATCCAGCCCTTATTCAGCAATTCTCATCAATAGCTCTCAAAGCACTTTACAATGAAGTCAGTATCATTACCCCCATTTTATAGATGGGGAAACTGAGGCACAGGAAGTGATTTGCCCAGGTTAACCCAGCAGGCTAGTAGCAGAGCTGGGACTAGAAACTAGGCTTTCTAAGTCCAGTGCTCTCTCCACTAGGTAAAACTGCTGCTTCTGATGCCAGAGCCCTAATGATATAAACAAGAGGTGGATACTGTTCAGCTCTTCCCCGCAAGAGCCTCAGAGCTTTGGAATTCCTTTCCACTTGGTCTGAAATAGTCCCATTCTGATAATCTTCAGGTTTTAATGCGAAGCTCATCTCTTCACCCATGCATGTGAATATAAGGGATTGTGGGACAGGAATTCGTGGCAGGGAGGAAGAGTTCGGAATGCCCATTTCATTGCAGGTGGTGTACAGTGAATTCTGCTGCTGCATTTTCATTATCTTTGGGCATTAGCTTATTTGTATTTTTAAGCAATGTCAAGGGCATCTAGAGCATATGGAAACAATAGCACCAGCTCTCACTGATTTTGTTACAAGTCTCACGACATCTGGTGTTTGTGTTAAAGTCCAAGCTCCTGGAGTCATGTGAATATGTCTGCATCTGAATTTTCATTTGAAAAATCTGAAGTTTCTAGTTGTTCATAGTTGCAGAAAAAAGCTTGAAAACTGATTTCTAAGGACTTAAAATCAGAAGACAAATAGAAAGAACCCAACATTTAAAAAAAAATCTCATGATTTTAAAGTCAATCTCATGATGTTTTTGTGGAGGCGGGGCGGGGGGTGATGTAACCAATTCATGATTTTTGAATGCTTGGAGCTGGCAATACACTGGAGAGGTGCTCCTTTTTTTTAGCCTTTCTATATGTCTAAATAATTCAAACATCTAGTTTCCCAATTAGAAAGCAGAAACAATGCCATGGGATCAGTCATCACCACCATGAGTCAATTGTCAAAGGGCACAGTTTACAAAGATCCACGCTGTTTGAAATTTACTTCCACCAACTGTTCACTGGGTAATGATGAGTATTGAAGCAATTTGTGAGAACCACCTCAGTTATATGAACAAACCATGGGCAGAACAAGAAGCTAATTTTGCAGTGCTGGTTATTCATGGTGATGAATCTGACTGTTTTTTGGTTGTACAGCACCTAGCACTAGGAGGTTCTGGGCCATGACAGGGGCTCAGCTGCAAATAATAATGTAATATATAGAATCAGAGAACTATTGGAAACTTCAAGGCACAAGTCCAGAACGCATAGGTAGCATGTGACTTCCAACTCACCCTTTCCCCCCAGATCACAACAACATACGACACAACAACGGAACACTAAGATTAAGACACAGTACCATCTATTAGTGGAGGTGTTTTCTTCACTGATCATTGCAGTATTGATAATAGTAGAGGCTAGGGAAGGGTGGAGAGATATCTTCTGATGATGAAGGAAGTGTTGTGAGAAGCATGGAGGCAGGATGCAAGGAAGTGCCAAGTTGTTGCAGCATAGATTGCCTTGTTGTGGCAGTCTCCATGGCATGAGGAGCAGGGGACAGACTGGGCTAGTTCAGAGCCAGTGGAGCTATGCTGAATCACTGCAGTGGAGGAGCCGCCCCTATATCTTTAGCCATTATGGTGGTGAAGAAAAATGTGCATACTTGAAGCGAATGTAACTGATGCACGGATGCCCGCCCACAACTGAGAAGTGTGAATTGCTCCATTAATTTCATCTGCTTGTTAACTCTGAAAACCTAAGGACAGCTATTTAAATATCACCATTGTTGATTGTTTCAATGCTGACCAAAGTACACAAGAAAGAAGGGCTTGAGTTTTATGAAGACCTGCACAATTTACTGTGAGTAGTTCCCCTTTTTGGTGCCACAGATGCCTAGTCCTTGGGATTGAGAGCAGAGTCAAATTGAGAAACTCATTATTATTTTTCCCAGCCAGATGCTCAATCAGGAAAGATGCCAAGTTGAGCATTTCGAAGGGAGAGTCCCTGCTTCCAGACAAGGCTGTAACATTTGTCCAACCCTGCATTGCATGCAGCTATGTATTGCTGCTGAAGCTATCTTCAGAATGCTGGCAGACCCTCCCACGTTCTGACCTGAATTCTAATTGCAACACAACAGTGAAACACCCGGCTAATAATCCCCTGGATAGTGCTTATGCTGTGTAACCAGCACCTCAGTAATGGAGGTGGGTTTAAAAAGGAGTTGTGACTGGTGGGTCACTTGGCCATGCCCTCTTCACCTACTCCACAGCAGATGAAACAATGCCAGATGGCCCCATCCGGCGCTGGGAACTTCCAGGGACAAAAATGCTCATTAAAATGCAATGGGAGAGGAACTTCACAGCCTACGCTCTGGGGAAGGAGGTGGCATCTGCTCACAGGCTGTTGTTCTGCCAGTTCAGGAATGTCAATAGCTGTAAAGGGAACTGTGATTACCAAGTCTCCAAGCGCCATGGAGGAAGATGATTTTCAGAGACGTTGTTGCAGGCGCTCTCCTAGCGAGCATAGGAAGGGGACAGGTGTCTTTCTCACTCCCACTGTGGGACAATTTCCCCAAGGCCGAGCAGAGGTTTCCCATGGGGTGGATTTCCACCCAGAGAAGAAGTCCCTTGGGAGGGTTCCCACACAGCTGATAAAAGGTCTGTGTGTGCAGCTTCTTATGTGACTGAGGGGATGCTCACCCCTGCAGGTTCTCACTAGTGCCCAGCTTGTTCCTCTACATGTGAGGAAAGAGAAATAACTCGGCTCTTTCCCAAGACTCACTGCATCCTGCCAGCTGTCAAAAGGCCACTCCTGAACTAGAGATGGGCCTAGACCCACACACCTCCAGCTCTACCTGGGGATCCCCCCGTCAAATGCCTGGAGTCAAACATTCGGAGATCAGGGAAGTTCAGAGCTAGGTGAAACAATGCTGCCATGGCCTATTTCTACCCCAAACTCACCCTCTCCTACCCCCTTGTACTCATGGTGACTGCTCTCCCTGTAACTATGGAATCCCCTGTGATAGTTACAGCCAACCTCATTCCTGTGAATAGACTGCATCTTGCCCTGCTTCCATGGGGATCTCCTATGCTCAGGGCTTGTACAATTGCTGGATCCATTACAGAGCTTGTCCTCATATAACCCCAGGTTTCTACCTTCTCTTTCCTCATCAAGAATCTTCCAGCCCTGCCATCAATGCATCAATCCTTTAAACCCAATCACAAAGCAATAGAAAATAGATAGAACCCAGTGAGTAAAGGCAAGTGGGAAGGAACTGTTTCCCAATGGGGTTTGTCCTCTCACTACCTCACTGTAGTTTCTTGTAACCTAATTACTTGGTGAATATATTGGCCAGCATCCTGCAGTCCATCAAAAGGGAAAAAGGAATGGGAAAAGACGGCTCCCTGTTTTTAATGAGAAATCCATGCTAATAGCCTGCATCTGGCAAGTACTTTTAATGAGGTTTGTTTGCCTCCCCGACCAGCTTCCCAGGGGAGTTGTGTAAAGAAGTGGCTGACTCAGATGACCATTGAAACAACAACTTCTAATTTGTTAAATCAGGTTATAGTCTTAGAAGCACATTTGTACTTTTATTTGCTTGTAACCCTTTCTATTTTATTCCTTCCACTATTGGCAGCATGACAGAGGGGGATACAGGAGGGGGGATTACCGTATCCGAGGTAGAAACCAAACTTGAACACCTTAACGGGACTAAGTCGGGTGGACTGGATGATCTTCATCCAAGAATATTGAAGGAACTGGCACGAGAAATAGCAGGCCCCTTAGCGATAATTTTTAATGAATCTTTAAACTCGGGGGTGGTACCGTTGGACTGGAGAATAGCTAATGTGGTTCCTATTTTCAAGAAAGGGAGAAAAAGTGACCTGGGTAACTACAGGCCTGTCAGTTTAACATCTGTAGTGTGCAAGGTCCTGGAGAAAATTTTGAAGGAGAAAGTAGTTAAGGACCTTGAGGTCAATGGCAATTGCGACAAATTACAACATTGTTTTACCAAAGGCAGATCGTGCCAAACCAATCTGATCTCCTTCTTTGAGAAAGTAACAGACTTATTAGATAAGGGAAATGCGGTGGACCTAATATACCTCAATTTCAGTAAAGCGTTTGATACGGTACCGCACGAGCAATTATTGGTTAAATTGGAAAAGATGGGGCTCGATATGAAAATCCAGAGGTGGATAAGGAACTGGTTAATGGGGAGACTGCAGCGGGTCGTACTGAAAGGTGAACTGTCAGGTTGGAGGGAGGTCACCAGTGGAGTTCCTCAAGGTTCAGTTTTGGGTCCGATTTTATTTAATCTATTTATTACTGACCTCGGAACCAATTGTAGGAGTGGGCTGATAAAGTTTGCGGATGACACAAAGTTGGGAGGTATTGCCAATTTGGAGGAGGATCGAGATATTCTGCAGGGAGACTTGAATGACCTTGTAAATTGGAGTAACAGAAATAGGATGAAATTTAATAGTGAAAAGTGTAAGGTGATGCATTTAGGGATGACTAACAAGAATTTTAGTTACAATCTGGGGACGCATCGGTTGGAAGTAACGGAGGAGGAGAAAGACCTCGGAGTCCTGGTAGACCACAGGATGACTATGAGTCGGCAATGTGACGTGGCAGTGAAAAAAGCCAATGCGGTCTTGGGATGCATTAGGCGAGGTATATCTAGTAGCGATAAGGAGGTGCTGCTTCCGTTGTACAAGGCACTGGTGAGACCTCATTTGGAGTACTGTGTGCAGTTCTGGTCTCCCATGTTTAAGATGAACTCAAACTGGAACGGGTACAGAGAAGGGCCACTAGGATGATCAGAGGAATGGAAAACCTGTCGTATGAAAGGAGACTCGAGGAGCTCGGGTTGTTTAGCCTAACCAAAAGAAGGCTGAGGGGGGATATGATTGCTCTCTTTAAATATATCAGAGGAATAAATACCAGGGAGGGAGAGGAATTATTTCAGCTCAGTACTAATGTGGACACGAGAACGAATGGATATAAACTGGCCGTGGGGAAGTTTAGGCTTGAAATTAGACGAAGGTTTCTAACCGTCAGAGGGGTGTAATATTGGAACAGCCTTCCGAGGGAAACGGTGGGGGCGAAGGACCTGTCTGGCTTTAAGATTAAGCTAGATAAGTTTATGGAGGGAATGGTTTAATGGGATAACATGATTTTTAGTCAAATGAACAGCGTGCCATCGCTGGTAAATAGTATCAATGGCCAATGAGGGTCTGGCTGGAGATTCTTGCCTACATGCTCGGGGTTCTACTGATAGATGAATAGATATCAACACATTAGATAAACAGACCATAGAAAGGGAGATAAAAACAGAATGAATTAGGGGTTTTATTTTCTAAATAAATCCTGATCTTACATTTCAGTCTATGGTTTGCAAACACGTATTGTTCCGTCTTTGACAGATGGGCTCCAGAAATAATAGAAAGTTGTTCACCTGTTTTCCAATAACAATGCTGCCAAGGTTTTATGTTCAGTATCTATAACTGGGACATGTCCGGAGATGAAGGATGGAGGGTGAGAAGGGCAAGACCGACCCATCTTCATTACCACACTCCTGGCAAGGAAGGAAAGAGAGAATTAAGGATTCAGTGGGATTGATGTCCTGTTCTTTATGCTGATTGATATCTAGATGTAACACATACATCTCTATTAGGGCTCATTGAACATTTTTCATCAACTTTCTTGATGAGAAATTGAGTTTTTGACTAAACATTTTGTTGAAAGCGTCTGCTTTCCTCAGAAAATTTTGTTTTTTTTGTCGAATAACTGACCACCCCAAAACCAAAAGATTTCTACTCAGAAATGCTCTATGGTGCCTCCTGTGAGCTGCCACTCGGGTCTCTAATGCTTCTCCTGTTCTCCAGACAGGGAATTCAGCCCATACAGGAGAACAGGAGCATGAGAGACCCGAATGGCAGATCCCATGAGGCACCGTGGCCAGGGATTGCCATGATGCACTGCCTTCCTTCACCAAGATAGAAGATGGTGTTGAGTCATGGGACATGTAATCTGAGCAGGAAGCCCAGTCAACAGAGAAGAAAGCAAGGATGAGTTACATGAACTACAACTCCCATGAGGAACTGTGGCAACATTTCAGCCCCAGTTTTGCTCTGAAATATTTCCATTTTGGAATTTTTGCTGAAAAATTTAAATATTCAGTGGGGAAAATAATCCATTTTCCAACCATCTCTCATCTCTACTGATCTAGCCATACACATGTGTATAGATATTACACATCTGTGCATGCAGCTACACCCACCCACCCACCCATATATAATAAGCATACTAAAAATCTGGATTGTGGCATTCACTCACAGCCCACGGGGAGGTGTGAGAAGGATGATTGTATATCAGGAGCTATAGTCCCCCCCTCACTGCTGTCCCCCAATCTGCAGGGAGGGCAGATGGTGTGTGCATACTGCCACCTGGGATGCTGCAGTGTACTCCACTCTCTGCAGCACTGGGCCAATCCACAGGCTGTTGTGGAAGGGGGCAGGGCCATGGCTTTGCCTGCTGTCCGCCCCCCTTTCAGGGCATACCCAGGGAGCAGTTATGGTGATCATGGCTCTTGCATATGCTGTGCAAGATGAGAGGAGATGGATTTTTGCACCTTCCACAATACTTGGGCAAGGGACCACATGGTGCTTTGTGTGTGTGGCCATACTGCAGCATAAATACTAAACACTGATAATGCCAAGGATGAGGAGTATCAGTGATTGCAATTTTATTTCTGGTCCTCCCCCCCCCCAAAAAAAAGTAATTGCCTTGTACAAGGTAGAAACTCTAAATGAATACAAAAAGCCTGTTTGTTGCCATGATTTATCCCTCTATTTTCTCCATGATGCATTCCGTCCATCATGTTTATAGCTCCCTTGGAGAATGGATGGGGATGGATGCTCAGCTGGATTGGGACTGACATCTCTTTCAATGCTCCAAGGCTTTTCAATCTCTCTGGTGTTGGTGAGTGCTGGCTCTGTTCCTGGGGACAGGGGGAGGTAAGGTAGGTGATGATGGGGGCACTGCCTCTGGAGTGGTGATGGCACAGAAGACAATGTTTCAAATGAGGCAAGCCTGCTTCCAAACTGGGAGAGATGACAGGGCTCCAACCCAGAGTGAAAGGGTATCTGGTAGGACCTACAGAAAACAATGTTGTCTGTGTTCCGTCCACCTGTTCTGCCAGTGGCGCTGTCCTGTTGTCACCATACCACGGGCAATGCCCACCAGGGACAAGCTCATCTCAAATTGGTAAGGCTGGCAGAAGATTTCATCTTAGCTCATCAGGTGTAGCAGTGGCTGCCCGATCTCCACAAGGGTCCCAGTGAAAGTCGCTGCTGCAGTAATGTGAGCTTCCAGGCCCCAGATAAGGTGTATCCAGGGTGTACCTGTGGTTCTGGCTCAGTGGATGGAAGACAGAACATCATCATTGATTTAGCTCATGCTTCCGAGTTCCAGATGTCACTGTGAGGGCCCATCTCTATAAGATGGATTGGAACCAGAACTGAACTCCCTTGAACTCGGAGGCAGTTAAAATTGATAGCCAGAGTTGAAGTGTGACTAGAAGTGTCCATATGCATGTGTATGTGTTTAGGCTCTAGAGTGGCAATATCTCCCCATCACACATGCAAAATTAGTGTCTTATGCTTTTAAAAATTTTAGTGTAAGACAACCCTGTTGGAATAAAAGCAACTTTTAATAAGTGGCTGTGTTAAAGTGCAGAGACATGGATCACTTTCAGTAGCAGGCCGTGGGTTTGATGCCCCACTTTCAGAAGGAATATTAATGATCTTTAATGGCAAATTAAGTGTGAGCAGCTGTGAACACAACTTACATTAGTTTGCATCCTGTGAACGCTGTGTAGGCAGCTGACTCTAGTGCACATTGGAATGAAACAAGGGGAAAACAGCCAGTTGTGCACACAGCTTGGGTAGCTGGCATTAATGGGCCTGCTCCTCCGGGCCAGTCTGGGTGATCATTTACACCTGTGGGCAAAATGGGTGCAAAAGGCCATTGCTTGTGCAAGTGAGGGAAGATTCTAGCAACATTTTAAACTCACTCTGCACAGCTCTAAATGGGTGCATGAGATACAGGTGCAACATACTTGTGAAGTGTGTGTTGTGTCTGCCCCTCATAGCTATCCAGATAGATAGGGAGGGAGAAAGGTGTATGTATGGTGATGATATGTTGGGAGGTGTGTGTAAGGTGATGACAGATAGTACTATATCTATCATACAAGTATAGCATTGTGACGGGGTGCGACTCACCATTGTGGCATCCCCTGCTGGATGTCACGGGGATCAGCTCTGCTAGCCAATGTGCCCTCTTCTGGTGGCATCTCACCATTGTCACTTCTGCTCCATGTCTCTCCCAGGACCCCAGCATCCTCTTCGTGACACAGCCCGCCGGCTGTGCTGCACTCTGTGCTCCCCCTTCCAGGGGACAGTATCGCAGTCCGCTGTCCAGCCACTTCCCTCAGTGGCTTCTGCAGGCAATTGTCTGGCCACTTCCTCAATGGCAAGGCAGGGGGGCAGGGAACCCAGGCCTGCTCCCTGCTCCAGGTCCTGGCCCAGAGACCCTGTAGATGGCAGCCATGTGCTGCATCCCCTCCAACGTCTGAATACCTTTCCCTGGGCCACTTCCCCGTGTCGCCCACAACCCTCTTTGCCCTAGCCTGCAGATCCCTGCAGCTCGCCAGGAGCTGCTGTTAGCTCTCCAGGTCTCTGCCTGCAGCACTGCTCTGTTTGGGGTGCTTGCTGCCATCAGCCTGCAAGGCAGCCAGTCTTCCTCCTTCCTCAAGCTCCAGGGAATGATTGAAGCTGCTCTGCAGCCCATCTTATATGGGCCTGCCCGGCCCTGATTAACTGCTCCTCACAGCCACTCTGATTTGCTGTCTCCTGTGCAACCTCTCAAGGGCTCTATTAACCCCTTAGAGACCAGTGTGGGGCAGGCACCCCATCACAAGCATGTTTGTAAAGGAAATGTTGCACCCTACTCTAGTGGCAGGGCCATACAGAGGATAACAACCTTACTAGTATTGCTAGCTAACAGAGTTATTCCATTAGCTTAAGTAGTAAATTGCCTGTGCTTGAGCACTAAAGGTCCCATGTTCAAGCAGTGGCCCATGTTGAGGGTTGTTACACCAAGCCATGGAGAATCAGTTGCTCTTCTGAGATATCCCCTCTGTCATAGCCTGACCTATAGGCACAAAAGCTCTGTGCTGCGATGCAGGGCCCATTCAGGTTCTGAGTTCCCAGTCAAGCAGTAAATCAACTCCTGCCAGTCACAACTTTGAAAACATACCCTATGTATTGCAATGTTTGAAGGTGAACTGCAATGCTCCCTTAACGGCATCCTACAGGCTCTTGAGAAGGAGAGGGCATATGGGTGTGGCAGGCAGATGCAACTGACGCTGTACTTGGACATGTGAGCCCAAAATGCCTTTGAGATCATGGCTGCTCTCGACTGCAGATGACCTGATTTCAGTAACAGTGCTCTGAGGAAAGGTTTGAGAAGTATTGCATTGAGACAATAAAGAGCCAGCTCTTGCAGGAAGCACAATAGCAATTGTTTACTACTCTATATTTGTTCATCATTGTACCATACTGCACAGTACCTGATTTCCCTAAGTCAAGCAAAGCACCTCTGTGCCACAGAAGTCAAGTCTAGAGATGGATTTAAGCATATACCTAGTGTTAAGCAGGAGCAAAATTAATCATGCAATTATCACATAGCAGTTTTCATCAGTAGATCTCAAAGTGCTTTACAAAGGAGGTTAGTCTCATTATCCCCACTTTACAGACAAGGAACCTGAGGCACAGAGCAGGGAGGTGACTTGCCCAAGACCAGCCAACAGGCTTGGGGCAGACCTGGGAATAGAACTGAGTCACAGTCCCATGTTCCATCTACTAGACCACACTCCCTCAGGTCAACAGAGGCTAACCGAACTATTCCCATGATACAAGGAAATACTTTTTCATACAAAGTGTAATCAGACTGTGGAACTCACTGCCACTGTAAGTTGTTGAGACCAAGAGCTTAATAAGATTCAAACTGGGGTTGGGTATTTATCTGGCTATTCTTGATAGCCATTGTTACTATAATTAATGACAACATAAATTTTGGAAGGGGTATTAAACCTCGTGCTTCAGGGCATAAGCCAATCTCTTATGATTAGAGAGCAGGATAAGACCTATTGAGTGGGACAGATTATCCCACATCTGCTACTGCAAGGTTCATACACCTTCCTCTGAAGAATCCGGCACTGGTCCCTATAAGAGACTGGATCCTGGACTAGATTGACTTTGTATCTAATCCAGTCAGGCAATCCCTATGTTCCTATGCCCAAGGTCACAAAGTGATAACAGAACCCAGCGGCCCATCTCCCTGCTTTAGATACTAGACCACAGTGACTGAATGAAAAGACTGTTTGCAAGTGAGGAAAGAAATTTTATATTCATGCTTCATGTTGTATAAGCCACAATGAGAAATGAAATCTGGTTTGAACATTTTTTACCCGCTGGTGATCTAGTCTAAATATATGCTTCTCACACTGAGGCTTGGATTTTCAGCAGAGATCTAACACATGCCACAGAACTCTAACTGAGACAGCCAGCGGGACAGAAATGAACTACAAGCATCAGGGAATTCCTGACCTCAGTCAGCTGCTGATGTGTCACTCACAGGTCCCTTCAGGCAGTTCAGAAAGGAAGGGAGGGAGGGGATAGGAGAGTCTGAGAGTTCAGAACAAACTTGGGGAGATGTGTCCTTCTCAGTAGCTCTAGCTAGTATCACACTGAGCTCGTAAATTGCACATTGGATGTGAGGAGAGCAGGCAGAAGCTAAGAAAGCTGGGATTTTCATCTCCTGAGAAGAGTAGGTGAAGATTAAGCATGTGACTTATGTGGGTGTGTTTCTGTGTGTGTAAGGGGACTACTAACATTCAGTGGGGGTGTTTTGATTGGCTAGCTCCCAGTACTAAAAGAATGGGGAGAGGCCAATGCTCCAGGTCAGCCTGATTGACAGGGCGGGCAGGCTAATCAGGGAGTAAGGAGGCCAGGGTGGGTCCCGTCCTCCCTGTGAGCTGGAATTGCCTGGGTCAGACGGAGTAGGGCTGAGCTAAGGAGAGAGCAGGAGTCCAAGCTGAGTTAGGGAACAGAGCTGTGCCAACCAGAGGGGCCAGAAAAGCAGCCCAGGAAGCAGGTCACAGCTGGGAGCAGAGTCAAGGAAGCAGCCCACAGAGCAGAACCTGTGCTGGGAGCAGGGCTGCAGCCACAGAGCCAGAGGGGCCAGAGAAGCAGCCCAGGGGGCTGGAGGCAGAGCAGTAGCATCAGTGTTGAGGCAGAGTTGGGTGGGAGGGATAGCTCAGTGGTTTGAGCATTGGCCTGCTAAACCTAGCGTGATGAGTTCAGTCCTTGAGGGGGCCACTTAGGGATCTGGGGCAAAATCAGTACTTGGTCCTGCTAGTGAAGGTAGGGGGCTGGACTCAATGACCTTTGAGGGTCCCTTCCAGTTCTAGGAGATAGGATATCTCCATATATATTTTTTATTTTATTTTTTTATTTTAGTGGAGCTGGAGCTAGAATAGTGGAGGTGGGGCTGGGGCTGGGGCTGGGGCTGGGGCTGGGGCTGGAGCAGTCTGAAGCCAGATGCGGTGAGCAACTGGGGCCAGCCAAAGGATGACCCTGGGCAAAGGGTCCAGCGCAGAAAGATACCCCCCAGCCAAGGGTCCTTGCAGGCCAGACTGGGAGGGGGATCTTAACCCAACAGGGGGATGACCCTGGGAAGAAGGGTTCCACTACCCAAAGCCCAGAGGTGTGTGGCCACCACCAGAGCAAGTGTCCAACCCGCAGCATCCCTGCAGCACAGCCAGGGCTTGAGAAGGAGGCCTGGGAACTACAAGGAACAGACTGTGAACTGCCCTGACAATCCAGAGACACTGTTTGTAATGTTGCCTGCCACAGAGCGGGGTGATGTGTTTTCCTTTAACCTTTCCAATTTTTCCTTATTCTTTTTAAAATTAATTGTTGATTAAATAACTTGTATTTGCTTTAAATTGTATGAAATGATCGGTGGGTCAGGGAAGTGTCCAGTGCAGACAGAGGACCCTGGAGTGGGGACACCCTAGCCTCTGTCCTAGGTGACCACAGCAGGGTTGGGGGTCGAGCCCCCCAGGATCCTTCTGCTAGCCCATTTCACTGGGTTAGTGCAGAAGCCACAATAGCGGGACCATTCCCCCACTTACTTAATGGACTGGATGGGTGGCAGAATGTGTGCAATGAGTGTGGGCCTGGGAGAACCTCTGGGTGTGTGCACACGTAGCCTGTGTGCAGCGGGCAGTGTGTGTGTGTGCGATAAGTGTGTGCCTGGGAGAGAGAGTGTGTGTGTGTGTGTGTAGCCTGTGTGCAGCCGGCAGTGTGTGTGCCCAATGAGTGTGCACCTGGGAGAACCTCTGTGTGTGAGCTCTGGTGTGAGTGAGGCATGTGCGCTGTTAGAAGTCAGGACATTTGTACGACGCACTGCCTCTGCCTGTGGTAGCCGGTGTGTGCTGAGCCAGGCTGGGTGCTGGCACAGCTGAAAGCGCTAATGGGGTGATACAATAACAGATAACATGATAACAGATCTGCTTTGATACAAGTCAGCATGGGAGGCGAGCAGAGGGAGCCAGACTAGACCATACCGACTCACCCCTCCTGGCAGGGCTCTGCGGCCTCTACTGCTGTACCAGTCCTTCCAGGACACCAGATGAAGCAGTAGGGCTGGGGCCTCCCTGCTCCACACCCAGGCTATTTGGGGCTGCTCTATCCGTCCCTTGTTCAGGTTGGGAACCCAGGCCAGGATGTTTGCTGGACAGTGTGCGCAGGACCATTCCAGGGGGCTCCCACGATGTGACTGGAGGGTTTGCCATGTGCTAACTCTCACTCCCTGGCTCCTGGCAATGAGTGTGTGCCCGGGAGAGCCTCTGTGTGTGTGCACACATAACCAGCAATGTGTGCATGTGTGAGTATGTGCACGCCCAATGAGTGTGTGCCTGGGAGAACCAGTGTGTGTGCGTGCATATGCTCAATGAGTGTATGCCTGGGAGAACCTCTGGGCTCTGCCTCACACATCGCTACAGAGCAAGGTCTTCAGCAAACAGATTGCGACAGACCACTCACCCGCTTAGACAACCTGGCAACAGTGAGCTGCAGGGAAAGAGATCTGCACCCAGGGATCAAAGACGTTCCCTCATGTAATCTCTGTAAGGGACTCAGAGCCACTGGGGATCATTCACCGCATGCCTGACTTAGAGATAAATAGTGTGGCAGGGCGGGTGCTCACTGAGCACCCCCTTGTGGCCAGGCCAAGGGTCACTTTGCAGGCACTCTGCCCTAGTAGGCCCCTTAAGAACTCCACACACTCTCCTTGTGGCTAACAGCACCCCCAGCCGGGGCTGCTTTACAAATGGAAGTGGTTCAAACAATCCACAGAGTCCCTCCAAATCAAGTCCTTAACCTGGGTCTTCTACCACACATGGAGCTCTCTCCTTCCTTCCTTTCTCCCAGGCTGCTCCACCCAGAGCTGCCTGTCCCAGTCCCCTCTTGCTGGAGCTCTTCTACCCTGGCTTCTGTCAGTCACAGCCTCTAGCTTCCTGCTGCTTTTTATAAGGAATCCCCTGATGCAACCCAAGTGTGCCTCTTTAATAATCAGCCCTCCAGCGTCTCAGGGATGAGTCACCCTGTTACAGATAGATAAGATCTAGCTTCCAAGCTTGGAAAGGGTAAGCTATCATCCTTGCCTAGCAGCACTGAATATAAAACCTTGCTTCTTCTCCAAGAGTACATCATGCCAAATTGTATGCCTTGGCGAACACTAGCCAACCATCCACTGGAATTACCTATCTGTACCACCTGTGACTGACAGCCTGTAGGGTGAGCCTGTCTCACGTCCAGCAGAAGCCAGAGCATGGATTTCATGTTGGGGAACAATTTCAGAGACAATAATCTCATTTTAGATACACCGGGGCGGGGGTGAGGTCGCACCTTGAGGCACTACTCTGAGTAGTGGTGAGTGGTGTGTCGCAATCCGTTTGTTGAAGACCTTGCTCTGTAGCGATGTGTGAGGCAGAGCCCAGAGGTTCTCCCAGGAGAAGCCTAGGGGGCAGCATCTCTTGGTGAAACCCCTGGAGACACAATCCCCTCCCCACTGCCTCCTTATCGGAAAGTGACAGGATAGTAACTTGAGGTTGGCCTATCCCAGTTGCTAAGTACGACACCTCCCATACTGGCTCAGCTGCACTGGCCAATGCACTGAGGGCAGAGCCCCCAAGGGAGGGTATGGACTCAAGATTGGGAGAGCTCATGCTGGCATGTAAGGGAGTTCTCACTCCCCTGTGCCATTGTACAGTCCAAGTCACACCCTGCCCGAATGACTCCAGAGCAGAATTTGGGTGCAGGGGAAGTGAACAGACAGGACGTGTGGCGTGCTGGGAGAGGTTAAAGTTCGGGGTAAAGACATTAGTGTCTGCACACATGGGAACCATTCATAGGCCAGACATGATCTTGATACTCTGTGAGCCAGATCCAAGTGAGATCACTGGGCTGGCATACAAGGGAAAGAGGTTGCCTGATTCCTAAAACTTAAGGCCAGAAGGGACCATTATAACAATCTAATCTGACCTCCTGCATAACACAGGCCAGAGAATCTCCTACAGTGAGTCCAGCATCCAGCTCATACTTGATGGTAGATGATGCTCTATCATACTTTTCAAAAAGCCATCCAATCTGATGCGAAGACTCCAAGTGATGGAAAATCCTCCCTGTCCCTCGGTGAGCTAGTGTAATGGTCAGCTACCCTCACTGTTAAACCTTTGCACCTGAGCGAGCTGAGCTTACCTAGCTTCGGCTTCCTGGTGAGCAAGGTACATAGCAAAAGCAATAGCCCAGGGGAAGGGTTATGTGAGAGCTACACTGTAAGAGTTCCCTCCCCACTCTGGGGTACAGATGTGGAGACCCACATGAAAGACCCCCTAAGCTTCTTTCTACCAGCTTAGGTTAAAACTTCCCCAAGGCACAAATCCTTTCCTTGTCCTTGGACAGTGTTGGTACCACCACCAAGTGATGTAGACAAAGATTCAGTAAAAGGACCACTTGGAGTCCCTATTTCCCCAAAATATCCCCCCAAGCCCCTTCAGGCCCTTTCCTGGGGGAGGCTTGAGAATAATATACAAACCAATTGCCTTTAATAAAAGTACAGATCAGACTCTTTATTTTTATTTTATTTTTATTTTCTTCTTAAAAGAACAACTGTATTATAAAGAAAAAAGTAAAGGAAGCACCTCTGTAAAATCAGGATGGAAGGTAATTTTACAGAGTGATAAAAAGATTTAAAACACGGAGGATTCCCCTCTAGGCTCAACTTCAAAGTTACAAAACCAGGAATAAACCTCCCTCTTAGGATAGGGAAAATTCACAAGCTAAAACAAAAGATAATCTAATGCATTTCTTTTCCCCTACTTACAACTTCTGTAATTTTAGATGTATCATTTCAAGGTATCTTTTCAAGAGATGGGTTACCTGCTTGGTCTCTCTCTCTCTATCCAGAGGAAACAAACAATCATAGAATCATAGAATATCAGGGTTGGAAGGGACCTCAGGAGGTCATCTAGTCCAACCCTCTGCTCAAAGCAGGACCAATTCCCAACTAAATCATACCAGCCAGGGCTTTGTCAAGCCGGGCCTTAAAAACCTCCAAGGAAGGAGACTCCACCACCTCCCTAGGTAACCCATTCCAGGGCTTCACCACCCTCCTAGTGAAATAGTGTTTCCTAATATCCAACCTAGACCTCCCTCACTGCAACTTGAGACCATTGCTCCTTGTTCTGTCATCTGCCACCACTGAGAACAGCTGAGCTCCATCCTCTTTGGAACCCCCCTTCAGGTAGTTGAAAGCAGCTATCAAATCCCCCCTCATTCTTCTCTTCTGGAGACTAAACAATCCCAGTTCCCTCAGCCTCTCCTCATAAGTCATGTGCTCCAGACCCCTAATCATTTTTGTTGCCCGCCGTTGGACTCTTTCCAATTTTTCCACATCCATCTTGTAGTGTGGAGTCCAAAACTGGACACAATATTCCAGATGAGGCCTCACCAATGTCGAATAAAGGGGAACGATCACGTCCCTCAATCTGCTGGCAATGCCCCAACTTATACAGCCCAAAATGCCGTTAGCCTTCTAGGCAACAAGAGCACACTATTGATTCATATCCAGCTCTTCGTCCACTGTGACCCCTAGGTCCTTTTCTGCAGAATGGCTACCGAGCCGTTCAGTCCCTAGTCTGTAGCAGTGCATAGGAGTCTTCCGTCCTAAGGGAAGGACTCTGCACTTGTCCTTGTTGAACCTCATCAGGTTTTTTTGGCCCAATCCTCTAATTTGTCTAGGTACCTCTGTATCCGATCCCTACCCTCCAGTGTATCTATCATGGCTCCCAGTTTAGTGTCATCTGCAAACTTGCTGAGAGTGCAGTCCACACCATCCTCCAGGTCATTAATAAAGATATTGAACAAAACCGGCCTTAGGACCGACCCTTGGGACACTCCGCTTGAAACCGGCTGCCAACTACACATGGAGCCATTGATCACTACCCGTTGAGCTCGACGATCTAGCCAGCTTTCTATCCACCTTACAGTACATTCATCCAACCCATACTTCTTTAACTTGCTGGCAAGAATACTGTGGGAGACCGTATCAAAAGCTTTGCTAAAGTCAAGGAATAACACATCCACTGCTTTCCCCTCATCCACGGAGCCAGTTATCTCATCATAGAAGGCAATTAGGTTAGTCAGGCATGACTTGCCCTTGGTGAATCCATGCTGACTGTTCCTGATCACTTTCCTCTCCTCTAAGTGTTTCATAATTGATTCCTTGAGGACCTGCTCCATGATTTTTCCAGGGGCTGAGGTGAGGCTGACTGGCCTGTAGTTCCCCGGATCCTCCTTCTTCCCTTTTTTAAAGATGGGCACTACATTAGCCTTTTTCCAGTCATCTGGGACCTCCCCTGATCGCCATGAGTTTTTAAAGATGATGGCCAATGGCTCTGCAATCACATCTGCCAACTCCTTTAGCACCCTCAGATGCAGCGCATCTGGCCTCATGGATTTGTGCTCATCCAGTTTTTCTAAATAGTCCCGAACCACTTCTTTCTCCATGGAGGGCTGGTCACCTCCTCCCCATACTGTGCTGCCCAGTCCAGCAGTCTGGGAGCTGACCTTGTTTGTGAAGACAGAGGCAAAAAAAGCATTGAGTACATTAGCTTTTTCCACATCCTCGGTCACTAGGTTGCCTCCCTCATTCAGTAAGGGGCTCACACTTTCCTTAACTTTCGTCTTGTTACTAACATACCTGAAGAAACCCTTCTTGTTACTCTTAACATCTCTTGCTAGCTGCAACTCCAAGTGCGATTTGGACTTCCTGATTTTACTCTTGCATGCCTGAGCAATATTTTTATACTCCTCCCTGGTCATTTGTCCAATCTTCCACTTCTTGTAAGCTTCTTTTTTGCGTTTAAGATCAGCAAGGATTTCACTGTTAAGCCAAGCTGGTCACCTGCCATATTTACTATTCTTTCTACACATCGGGATGGTTTGTTCTTGCAACCTCAATAAGGATTCTTTAAAACACAGCCAGCTCTCCTGGACGCCTTTGCCCTTCATGTTATTCTCCCAGGGGATCCTGCCCATCTGTTCCCTGAGGGAGTCAAAGTCTGCTTTTCTGAAGTCCAGGGTCCGTATTCTGCTGCTCTCCTTTCTTCCTTGTGTCAGGATCCTGAACTCGACCATCTCATGGTCACTGCCTTCCAGGTTCCCATCCACTTTTGCTTCCCCTACTAATTCTTCCCTGTTTGTGAGCAGCAGGTCAAGAAAAGCTCTGCCCCTAGTTGGTTCCTCCAGCACTTGCACCAGGAAATTGTCCCCTACACTTTCCAAAAACTTCCTGGATTGTCTGTGCACCGCTGTATTGCTCTCCCAGCAGATATCAGGGTGATTAAAGTCTCCCATGAGAGCCAGGGCCTGCGATCTAGCAACTTCTGTTAGTTGCTGGAAGAAAGCCTCGTCCACCTCATTCCCCTGGTCTGGTGGTCTATAGCAGACTCCGACCACGACATCACCCTTGTTGGTCACACTTCTCAACTTTATCCAGAGACTCTCAGGTTTTTCTGTAGTTTCAAACCAGAGCTCTGAGCAGTCATACTCCTCTCTTACATACAATGCAACTCCCCCACCTTTTCTGCCCTGCCTGTCCTTCCTGAACATTTTATATCCATCCATGACAGTACTACAGTCATGTGAGTTATCCCACCAAGTCTCTGTTATTCCAATCGCATCATAGTTCCCTGACTGTGCCAGGACTTCCAGTTCTCCCTGCTTGTTTCCCAGGCTTCTTGCATTTGTGTATAGGCACTTAAGATAACTCATGGATTGTCCGACTTTCTCAGTATGAGACAGGAGTCCTCCCCTCTTGCGATCTCCTTCTCATGCTTCCTCCCAGGATCTCTTTTCGCCACTTACCTCAGGGCTTTGGTCTCCTTCCCCCAGTGAACCTAGTTTAAAGCCCTCCTCACCAGGTTAGCCAGCCTGCTTGCGAAGATGTTCTTCCCTCTCTTCATTAGGTGGAGCCCGTCTCTGCTAGCACTCCTCCTTCTTGGAACACCATCCCATGGTCGAAGAATCCAAAGCCTTCTCTCCGATACCACCTGCGTAGCCATTCATTGACTTCCACGATTCGACGGTCTCTACCCAGGCCTTTTTCTTGCACAGGGAGGATGGACGAGAACACCACTTGCGCCTCAAACTCCTTTATCCTTCTTCCCAGAGCCACGTAGTCTGCAGTGATCCACTCAAGGTCATTCTTGGCAGTATCATTGGTGCCCACGTGGAGAAGCAGGAAGGGGTAGCAATCTGAGAGCTTGATGAGTCTCGGCAGTCTCTCCATCACATCGTGTATCCTAGCTCCTGGCAAGCAGCAGACATCTTGGTTTTCCTGGTCAGGGCGGCAGATAGATGACTCAGTCCCCCTGAGGAGGGAGTCCCCAACCACCAGCACCCTCCTCCTCCTTCTCTTGGGAGTGGTGGTTGTGGAACCCTCATCCCTAGGACAGTGCATCTTTTGCCGTCCAATCGGTGGAGTCTCCTTCTGCTCCCTTCCCTCAGATGTGTCCTCTAGTCCACTCTCTGCATTAGTACCTGTGGAGAGAACATGGAAACGATTGCTCACCTGTATCTCCATTGCTGGTACATGGACACTCCTCTTTCTCCTTCTGGAGGTCACATGCTGCCAAACTTCTTCATCATCCTTCTGTCCCTGCTGCGCTGCCTGCTCTGAATCTTCAGAACGTTGTGGCCGTAGAAGCATCTCCTGACATCTGTCGATGAAATCTTCATTTTCTCTTATGCAACGCAGAGTCGATACTTGTTTCTCCAGACCTCGAACCTTCTCTTCCAATATGGAGACCAGCTTGCACTTTGTACAGACAAAGTCTCTTCTGTCCTGTGGAAGAAAGACAAACGTGGCACAACCTGTGCAGGTTACAACAGCTGATCGCTCACCTTCCATATCACCTTCCTCTTAAGAGCTTCCTCAGCTGTTGCAGTAACTACTCAGAGAAACCCACAGATGAAAGCCTCAGTGAGCTCTCCTCAGGCAAACTCCCTCTGTTAGCCTCTGCTGTTCGCCACTCAGCTGGTTCGCTGCTGACTGCCCTTATATACCAGTCAGGCCCACTCAAGGCCCACCTGGAACAAAGCACTCCCGATTCACACTTTTCAAACAAACAAGCAAGGAATCAAGCACACGGTCAAACTGACAAACTGTCCCAGCAACAGACACTCAGGCCTGGTCTACACTACGAGTTTAGGTCGACTTTAGCAGCGTTAAATCGAATTAAGCCTGGACACGTTCACACGACGAAGCCCTTTCTTTCGACTTAAAGGGCCCTTTAAACCGGTTTCTTTACACCACCTTCGACGAGGGGATTAGTGATAAAATCGGCCTTTGCGGGTTGGAATTGGGGTAGAGTGGACGGAATTCGACGGTATTGGCCTCCGGGAGCTATCCCACAGTGCTTCATTGTGACCGCTCTGGACAGCACTCTCAACTCAGATGCACTGACCAGGTAGACAGGAAAAGACCCGCGAACGTTTGAATTTCATTTCCTGTTTGCCCAGCGTGGAGAGCACAGGTAACCACGCAGAGCTCTTCAGCACAGGTAACCGTGATGGAGTCCCAGGATCGCAAACGAGCTCCAGCATGGACCGAATGGGAGGTATGGGATCTGCTCGCCATATGGGGAGATGAATCAGTGCTAGCTGAACTCCGTAGCAGTAAAAGAAATGGCAAAGTATTAGAAAAGGTCTCCAAGGCCATGAAGGACAGAGGCCATAACAGGGACACACAGCAGTGCCGCGTGAAAATTAAGGAGCTACGGCAAGCCTACCACAAAGCCAGAGAGGCAAACGGAAGGTCCAGGGCAGAGCCGCAAACTTGCCGCTTCTACGCGGAGCTGCATGCCATTCTAGGGGGTGCAGCCACCACTACCCCAACCGTGTGCTATGACTCCCTCACTGGAGAAACACACAGAGAAGAGGGTTTGGGGAACGAGGAAGATGAGGATGGAGGTAATGTAGGTAGCTCACAGCAGCAAGGAAGTGGAGAAACCGGTTTCCCCAACAGCTAGGATATGTTTGTCACCCTGGACCTGGAACCAGTAACCCCCGAACTCACCCAAGACCCTGAGGGCACACAGGGGACCTCTGGTGAGTGTACCTTTGTAAATATTACACATGGTTTAAAAGCAAGCATGAATAATGATTAATTTGCTCTGGCAATCGCGGCCAGTACAGCTACTGGAAAAGTCTGTTAATGTGTATGGGGATGGAGCGGAAATCTTCCAGGGACATCTCCAGAAAGCTCTCCTTCATGTACTCCCAAAGCCTTTGCAAAAGGTTTCTGGGGAGGGCTGCCTTATCCCGTCCGCCATGGTAGGACACTTTAGCATGCCAGGCCAGTAGCACGTAGTCTGGAATCATTGCATAACAAAGCATTATAGCGTATGGTCCCGGTGTTTGCTGGCATGCAGACAACATCCATTCCTTATCTCTCTTTGTTATCCTCAGGAGAGTGATATCATTCACGGTCACCTGGTTGAAATGGGGTGATTTTATTAAGGGGACATTCAGAGGTGCCCGTTCCTGTTCTTCTGAACAGAAATGTTCCCCGCTGTTAGCTACGTGGTGAGGGGAGGGGTGAAGTGATCATCCCAGAAAATTGGGTGTGTGGGGGGAGGGGGTTTAGTTGGGTTTGTGCTGCATGTTAACCCGGAAACCGCAGCCCCTCCTTTTACATTGAAAACCCATTTTAAATGGCCAACCCAATTCATCCTTGATATGGGAAATGAGGGCGCTGCTGTTTGAAACCATTCCCACATGTTAAGAAGGTTAAAAAAGCCAAAAGACTGTGGCTTACCATGGCTGCCTGCAAGCCGAAATCTGTTGCCTGGCACTGCGTGAGTGATCTCTCACACCAAACCGGCAGGCCCTCACTATAAGAGGAAAAATGCAACCTTGTAACGAAAGAGTGTACCCATTGTTCTCTAAAATGTGTCTTTTTTAACCACCTCTCCCTTCTCCTCCACCAGCTGCAAATGTTTCTTCTTTACAGAGGCTAGTGAACATTAGAAAGAGAAAACGGAGGATGCGGGACGATATGTTCACGGAGCTCCAGATGTCCTCCCATGCTGATAGAGCACAGCAGAATGCGTGGAGGCAGTCAATGTCAGACATGAGAAAAGCACAATATGAACGAGAGGAGAGGTGGCGGGCTGAATCGCGGGCTGAACAGAGCGAGTAGCGGGCTGAAGATGATAGGTGGCATCAGCTTGGAGACAGAAGGCAAGAATCGATGCTCCGTCTGCTGGAGCATCAAACTGATATGCTCCAGCGTATGGTTGAGCTGCAGGAAAGGCAGCAGGAGCAGAGACCGCCGCTACAGCCCCTGTGTAACCAACAGCCCTCCTCCCCAAGTTCCATAGCCTCCTCACCCAGACATCCAAGAACGCGGTGGGGGGGTCTCCGGCCACCCAATCACTCCACCCCACATGATTGCCCAAGCATCAGAAGGCTGGCCTTCAATAAGAGTTAAAGTTTTAAAATGCAGTGTGTCCTTTTCCTTCCCTCCTCCCCCACCCATCCCAGGCTACCTTGGCAATTATCCCCCTAGTTGTGTGAGGAATTAATAAAGAATGCATGAATGTGAAATAACAATGACTTTATTGCCTCTGCAAGCGGTGCTCGAAGTGGGGAGGGGAGGGTGGGGTGGTTGGTTTACAGGGAAGTAGAGTGAATTGGGTGGGGGGGCGGAGGGTTCATCAAGGAGAAACAAACAGAAGTTTCACACCGTAGCCTGGAGAGTCACAAAACTCGTTTTCAAAGCTTCTCTGATGCGCACCGCGCCCTGCTGTGCTCTTCTAACCGCCCCGATGTCTGGCTGCGCGTAATCAGCGGCCAGGCGATTTGCCTCAACCTCCCACCCTGCCATAAATGTCTCTCCCTTACTCTCACAGATATTGTGGAGCCCACAGCAAGCAGCAATAACAATGGGGATATTCTTTTCGCTGAGGTCTGAGCGAGTCAGTAAGCTGTGCCAGCGCGCTTTTAAACGTCCAAATGCACATTCCACCACCATTCGGCACTTGCTTAGCCTGTAGTTGAACACGTCCTGACTCCTGTCCAGGCTGCCTGTGTACGGCTTCATGAGCCATGGCATTAAGGGGTACGCTGGGTCCCCAAGGATCACAAGAGGCATTTCAACATCCCCAACGGTTACTTTCTGGTCCGGGAAGAAAGTCCCTTCCTCCAGCTTTCGAAACAGAGCAGAGTGCCTGAAGACGCGAGCATCATATATCTTTCCTGGCCATCCCACGTTGATGTTGGTGAAACGTCCCTTGTGATCCACCAGGGCTTGCAGCAGCATTGAAAAGTACCCCTTGCGGTCTATGTACTCTATGGCTTGGTGCTCCGGTGCCAAGATAGGGATATGGGTTCCGTCTATGGCCCCACCACAGTTTGGGAATCCCATTTCAGCAAAACCATCTACTATTGCTTGCACGTTGCCCAGAGTCACTACCCTTGATATCAGCAGGTCTTTCATTGCCCTGGCAACTTGGATCACAGCAGGCCCCACAGTAGATTTGCCCACTCCAAATTGATTCCCGACTGACCGGTAGCTGTCTGGCATTGCAAGCTTCCACAGGGCTATCGCCACTCGCTTTTCAACTGTGAGGGCTGCTCTCATCCTGGTATTCTGGCGCTTCAGGGCAGGGGAAAGCAAGTCACAAAGTTCCATGAAAGTGCTCTTACGCATGCGAAAGTTTCGCAGCCACTGGGAATCGTCCCACACCTGCAGCATGATGCGGTCCCACCAGTCTGTGCTTGTTTCCCGTGCCCAGAATCGGCGTTCCACGGCATGAACCTGCCCCAGTAACACCATGATTTGCACATTGCTGGGGCCTGTGCCTTGTGAGAGGTCTATGTCCATGTCAATTTCCTCATCACTCTCTTCGCTGCGCTGCAATCACCTCCTCGGCTGGTCCAGGTTTCGCCTTGGCATGTCCTGGCTCTGCATATACTCCAGGACAACGCGCGTGGTGTTCATAGTGCTCATAATTGCTGCGGTGATCTGAGCGGGCTCCATGATCCCAGTGCTAGCTATGGCGCCTGGTCTGAAAAAAGGCACGAAACTAGTATCTGACAGACCAGGGGAAGGAGGGAGGGCCAAGTGACGACATGGCGTACAGGTACAGGGAATTAAAATCAAGAAAGGTGGCTGTGCATCAGGGAGAAACACAAACAACTGTCACACAGAATGGTCCCCCCAAAGATTAAACTGAAAACCCTGGGTTTAGCAGGCTGTTGATTTCACGGAGGGAGGGGAAGCAAATGAATACAGAACAAATCTATTTTTTACATCTTAAGATGGCAGTCGATGGTGCAGCATGACTGATAACCACTGCAGTACGACAACAACGGATATCAATCGTAATATGCCATCTTCTACCAAAAGGCAAGGGGCTGCTGCTGTGTAGCAATGCAGCCCCACATCTGCCAGCCCCACGTCTGCCAGCACTCAGATCGCCCTTTGCCTCTTCTGGGTGCTTAGCAGACAATACTGGGCGATTGGCAGAAAACAGCATACTACAACTGATAGCCATCATCATCAAGACAGTTGCATGTCTGCCCCGGTGCCCATGATTGACAGCCACTGCAGTACAATGACAATGGTTACCAGTTGTAATATACCATTTTCTACCAAAAGGCAAGGGGCTGGTGCAATGCAGCCCTACGGCTACCAGTCATGCTGTACCATCTACCGCCAAAAGGCAGTTAGCTGCTGCTGTGTAGCAATGCAGTACCACGTCTGCCGGCACCCAGATGACATATGGTGACGGTGAGCTGATCTGAGCGGGCTCCATGCTTGCTGTGGTATGTTGTCTGCACAGGTAACCCAGGTAAAAAGGCGCGAATCTATTGTCTGCCGGTGCTCTGACGGAGCGGGAGGGGCCTGACGACATGTACCCAGAACCCCCCGCGACACTGTTTTGCATCATTCAGGCATTGGGATTTCAACACAGAATTGCAATGGGCGGCGGAGACTGCGGGAACTGTGGGATAGCTACCCATAGTGCAATGCTCTGGAAGTCGACGCTAGCCTCGGTACTGTGGACGCGGTCCACCGACTAGAGCACTTAGAGCATTTTATGTGGGGACACACACAATCGGCTGTATACAACCGATTTCTATAAAACCGGCTTCTATAAATTCGACCTAATTTCGTAGTGTAGACATACCCTTAGTAAGAGTATGGGGAATACTGTTATCCAGTGAGTCTCAATAATGGTACAGTCAGGGCCTTGCTTTTATATATCAACCAAGGGACAGCCCTGCATCATCTAACAGCACGTGGAAGCATTAACTGGAGTATTGACTCCAAGGGAAGAGAACACCATCTCTTGAGCTACCAGTGCGACTCCTTACAACATGGGGTTTCCTTGAAGGTCTCCCTCCCAACCAAGTACTAAACAAGCTTGACCATACTTAGCTTACAAATATACAAAGCTCACAGCCCAAGGAGGCATAGCTACAAGCGGTATAGCACTGCTCCTATAGATATGCAAAATCATTAAAAATAGCTGTCATAACTATAAAGGGAAGGGTAACAGCTGTCCTGTGTACAGTACTATAAAATCCCTCCTGGCCAGAGACTCCAAAATCCTTTTCCCTGTAAAGGGTTAAGAAGCTCAGGTAACCTCGCTGGCATCTGACCTAAAGGACCAATAAGGGGACAAGATACTTTCAAATCTTGGGGCGGGGGAAGGCTTTTGTTTGTGTTCTTTGTTTGTGAGGGTGTTCGCTCTCGGGACTGAGAGGGACCAGACATCAATCCATGTTCTCCACATCTTTCTAAACAAGTCTCTCCTATTTCAAACTTGTAAGTAAATAGCCAGGCAAGACGTGTTAGTTTTCCTTTGTTTTCTCAACTTGTAAATGTACCTTTTACTAGAGTGTTTATCTTTGTTTGCTGTACTTTGAACCTAAGACTAGAGGGGAGTCCTCTGAACTCTTTAAGTTTGATTACCCTGTAAGGTTAATTTCCATACTGATTTTACAAAGATGATTTTTACCTTTTTCTTTAATTAAAAGCCTTCTTTTTAAGAACCTGATTGATTTTTCCTTGTTTTAAGATCCAAGGGGTTTGGATCTTGATTCACCAGGAGTTGGTGAGAGGAAGGAGGGGAATGGTTAATTTCTCCTTGTTTTAGATCCAAGGGGGTTGAATCTGTATTCACCAGGAGTTGGTGGGAGGAAGGAGGGGGGATGGTTAATTTCTCCTTGTTTTAAGATCCAAGGGGTTTGGATCTGTATTCACCAGGGAATTGGTGAAGGTTTTTCAAGGCTTCCCAGGGAGGGAATGGTGGCAGCGGACCAAAGCTAAGCTGGTAGTTAAGCTTAGAAGTTTTCATGCAGGCCCCTACATTTGTACCCTAAAGTTCAAAGTGGGGATACAGCCTTGACAATAGCCGAAGCAGACAATACAGCTTATTTACACTAATCCCTTTGGGAGTTAACAAGAGAGATGGGATTGACTCTCCTACATTTCCCAGACTGCTCCAGCTCCATGCAGGCAGTCCCAGGGCCTAACCTCACACACATCTCTGTTGGAGGCTCGGAGGAATCAGCCATGAGTGACAGCTGGCCTAGCACAAGGAATGCAAAGGAGAAGAGGGACAAGACCAAGAGCAGGAAAGAACAGAAACAAGCCACACTGCAAGCACACTAAGAACTTCTGTAAAGAGGAAGGGGAGGAGTCCTGGGCCTATTGGCAAGCCAATCAGCCCACAGAAGGCTGTTCATTCACTGAAACAGGCAGGTGCTTTTAGACCACAGCCAGAGCTCTGTTTGATGCACACCGTTTGAAAAATCCAGCCACTGCCCTGGCCCAAGCAAAAGGGAACTGAAAGAGGAGTGCTTCAGCAGGAAGGGGAACTTTCACCTCTTAAAGGGACAGAGGCTATTTCAATTGCTGCCTTGATGACATTTCTCTAAAGCAGGGTTCTCATCCTGGGGGCCATGACACCCAGGAGTTGAAAATAGGGAAAGCTGAATACCACTGCCCTAGAGACTGAGATTGTAAGCTGTTTGGGGCAGGGACCAGCTCTCTGGGTTTATCTGGGCAATTTGTTGTTGTTTTTTATGTGAACAGTAAATTTGCAGTTTGGGGGCAACTGAAACTATTAGTAAATTTGGTGAATAGTTTTAGCTGAATAAAAAATTAGGAAAACATTTGAAAAAGTTGAACCAGCTCATTTGGAAATGTCATTAGGGGTTTGTTTGTTTGTCGGTTGGTTTCAGTGAGAAAAACCAAAAACATTCACTTCCAGTTTGAAACAAATTGATTTTTTTTTCAGTTTGGCTATGAACCAAAAAATCAGTTATTCACTCAGCTCCTAGCACCGGGCACAATGGGCTCCGGGGCCATGCATAGGGTTCCTGGGGATTTGCTCAAAACAAATAGTAATAATAATCTTGCTTCCAAAATTGTCCAAGGCCTGTGTGTCCTCTCCTCTCCCTTTCCATGTGTGAAAGGGGCTCTTCAGCCCTCCCCCATCTCTCTCATAGGGTAGTTCTGAAGTAGGCCCATTAATTTCTTCATTGTACTCCACTCTCTCCCATCAGATCCCTTGGATAAAAAGCAGGGAGTGTTTCATCCCTTTGGACCAACCTCAGCCTCTTGTCCAACACCCTAAATGAAATTGCTTTTAGGGTTTGGAAGAGTTTCATATTTTTAAAAAACTATTAGCAACGTTGATCGTTTCCATGCATGGCTTTACCTAGTAGCTCCTCTTTATGGGACCAGTCTTTCCCTGCAACAACCAATGGCTGCAGCAGTATCATGCATAGCACTGCACCAGGTACTTTAGCAGGTCTCTGTTATTATGATTTCTATTGCAGTAGCACCTGCAGGCTGCAACCAGGACAACAGCCCCATTGTGCTAGGTGCTGTGCAAAGAGAACAGAATCCAGTCCTCCTACAAAGAGCTTACAATCCAAACAGATGAGACAGACAAAGGAGGTATCATCATCTCCATTTTACAGAAGGGGAAATCAGGCATAGAAAGATCCATGGATTTACCCAGGGAATCTATAGTGCTGGCTGGAATTGAATTCAAATCTCCTGAGTCCCACTCTAGTGCCTTAACCATAAGACCATCATTCCTCCACCTTTCAGTGTCATATGACCCTTCCACAGTTTCATCAACAACAAAGACATTGGGACTCATTTTCCACTCCTCAAATCCCTATTTCAGGTCCTAGTTTGAGGAGCAGGAGGCTTGGTGGGATTGGTGGTATGTTGCAAGGCCTTTTAACACTTTGGGCATGAATCTGAATGTAGCCTAGGATGGCAGCATTATCATCCGCTGGCTCTGCAGTGGAGTGTATGAAAAGAATTGCAGGTCCCAGTGCAGTGCTTGACAGGCAGGTGTCAGTGTCACCCAAATCACCACCAGGCATGGGGCCACATCTCAGGTTAACCTAGAGACCTGAGCTGAAGGGGCGTGTGGCAGCCCACGTGGTCAGCATGTGTTCTACCAGGAGCATGTAATGCTGGATCTCCATGAGTTGCACAGTTGGTTTCCAGATGGAATTTAAGGTGCTGGGTTTGACCTACACAGTCCTAAATAACCTAAGACCTACCCGTGATGGGTTCAGTCACAGAGACCTCCTTGAGGCTGTCACCTGACATGCTGGAACTATCTCTGAGCCCATTTTCCACTGCCAGCTTGGGACTCCAGAACCCTGCCTTGTTGAGCCAGACATGCTAGTCTGCTGCAGAACAGACCCAGGTCTGGTCCATGCCCCCAAAGCTGCAGACTCTAACCAAAAACTGCTCAGCAAGTCACCTATCTCCAGCACCCAGACATCCAGTTCCCAATGGGATCCAAACCCCAAATAAATTTGTTTTACTCTGTATAAAACTTATACAGGGTGAACTCCTAAATTGTCTGCCCTCTATTACACTGATAGAGAGATATGCACGGCTGGTTGCTCCCCCAGGTATTAATCACTTACTCTGGGTTTACTAATAAACAAAAGTGATTTTCTTAAGTATAGAAAGTAGGATTTAAGTGGTTTCAAGTAATAACAGACAGAACAAAGTAAGTTACCAAGCAAAATAAAACATAACATGCAAGTCTAAGCCTAATACATTAAGAAACTGAATACAGGTGAATCTTACCCTTGGAGATGTTCCAATAAGTTTCTTTCACAGACTAGACCTTCCTAGTCTTGGCCCAATCCTTTCCCCTGGTACAGTTCTTGTTAGTTCCAGCTCAGGTGGTAACTAGGGGATTTCTCAAAAAGGCAGCCCCTTTGTTCTGTTCCACCCCCTTTTATATCTTTGGCACAAGGCGGGAATCCTTTGTTTCTCTCTGGGTTCCCACCCTTCCTTCTAAATGGAAAGCACCAGGTTTAAGATGGATTCCAGTATCATGTGACATGTTCACATGTCCTGTGAGACTTCATTACCCACTGGCTGGCACACATATGTATACAGGAAGGCTTACAAGTAAACAAAGCCATTTACAACCAATTGTCCTAGTTAATGGGACACATCAAGATTCCAAGCCACCATTAATGGCCCACACTTTGCATAGTTAGAATAGGACTTCAGAGTAATATTTCATATTACTAGCTTCAGATACAAGAATGATACATTTATATAAACAGGATGAACACACTCAGTAGATTATAAGCCTTTTAATGATCCCTTACAAGAGACATTTTGCATAAAGGATATTCCAGTTACATTATATTTACACTCATAAGCATATTTCCATAAACATATGGAGTGCAATGTCACACTACCTACTTGAGATCCATCTGTCTCCCCATGTGATGCTGTCACAGCTATAACCAGCAGAGATAGTCGATTTAACAGAGCAGGGCCTGGTGGGAGAACATTCTCCATAAGTTACCCTCAGCTGTGGAGAAACCATCTGCACTTGGGCTGATCTAGCATGGGCCTGTTGACCATCAGGACAAGCTGCAAGGCAGCAGAAGAGGGTGGAGCCTGGTGGTGGTGGTTCTGAGGGCTAGGGAATTTGGGTGGGGAATATTTTATTCCCCAAGTTGTTTAGAGGTGCTGTCGTGCTGGGTTTGGCATGTGGTTCCAGTTTGATTGTGTTGTTCTCCTAACAACAGTGAAGGTGCCTAGAGTAGGAGCTGCAGCAGGACCTCTTTCCAGTGCTGTTAGCCATCAAAAATACATAAATAACCAGCACTACAGTTGAATGTCTCAGCAGGGTGGCCAGTGGCTGATGGGGCCATGGAGGCTGAGTTGTCCTCTCCCCAAGGAGGTGACCTTTTCAGGAGGATGCTGTATTTTAAAGAATCCTTATTGAGGTTGCAGGAACAAACCATCCCAATGTGTAGAAAGAATAGTAAATATGGCAGAAAAGCAGCTTGGCTTAACAGTGAAATCCTTGCTGATATTAAACACAAAAAAGAAGCTTACAAGAAGTGAAAGATTCGACAAATGACCAGGGAGGAGTATAAAAGTATTGCTCGGGCATGCAGGAGTGAAATCAGGAAGGCCAAATCACATATTACACACACACAGCTAGCAAGAGATGTTAAGAGTAACAAGGGTTTCTTCAGGAACAGTCAGCATGGATTCACCAAGGGAAAGTCATGCCTGACTAACCTAATTGCCTCCTATGACGAGATAACTGGCTTTGTGGATGAGGGGAAAGCAGTGGATGTGTTATTCCTTGACTTTAGCAAAGCTTTTGATATGGTCTCCCACAGTATTCTTGCTGCCAAGTTAAAGAAATATGGGCTGGATGAATGGACTACAAGGTGGATAGAAAGCTGGCTAGATCGTCGAGCTCAACGGGTAGTGATCAATGGCGCCAGGTCTAGTTGGCAGCCGGTATCAAGAGGGGTGCCCCAAGGGTCGGTCCTGGGGCTGGTTTTGTTCAATATCTTCATTAATGATCTGGAGGATGGCATAGACTGCACGCTCAGCAATTTTGCAGATGACACTAAACTGGGAGGAATGGTAGATATGCTGGAGGGTAGGGATAGGATAGAGAGGGACCTAGACAAATTAGAGGACTGGGCCAAAAGAAATCTGATGAGGTTCAACAAGGACAAGTGCAGAGTCCTGCCCTTAGGATGGAAGAATCCCATGCACTGCTACAGACTAGGGACCAAGTGGCTAGGCAGCAGTTCTGCAGAAAAGGACCTGGGGGTTCCAGTGGATAAGAAGCTGGATATGAGTCAACAGTGTGCCCTTGTTGCCAAGAAGGCTAACAGCATTTGGGGCTGTATAAGTAGGGGCATTGCCAGCAGATTGAGGGACGTGATCATTCCCCTCTATTCGACATTGGTGAGGCCTCATCTGGAGTACTGTGTCCAGTTTTGGTCCCCACACAACAAGAAGGATGTGGAAAAATTGGAAAGAGTCCAGCGGAGGGCAACAAAAATTATTAGGGGGCTAGAGCACATGACTTATGATGAGAGGCTGAGGGAACTGGGTTTGTTTAGTCTGCAGAAGAGAAGAATGAGGGGGGATTTGATAGCTGCTTTTAACTACATGAAAGGGGGTTCCAAAGAAGATGGATCCAGACTATTCTCAGTGGTACCAAGTGACAGAACAAGGAGTAATGGTCTCAAGCTGCAATGGGGGAGGGTTAGGTTGGATATTAGGAAAAACGTTTTCACTAGGAGGGTGGTGAAGCACTGGAATGGGTTACTTAAAGAGGTGGTGGAATCTCCTTCCTTAGAGGTTTTTACAGTCAGGCTTGACAAAGCCCTGGCTGGAATGATTTAGTTGGGGATTGGCCCTGCTTTGAGCAGAGGGTTGGACTAGATGACCTCCTGAGGTCCCTTCCTACCCTGATATTTTAGTGGGTCAGTGTACGGAGGGAGCATGTTATGATCAATCTCTGGTCAGTCGATGTGCTCCCCAGGACTGTCCATCCAACAACTTTCATCAGCCCTCAAAATGAAAACCAGGTGCAGGTAGAATCCCCCTTCGATCTGCAAAATTGTTTACTGGTCCAAGCAGTAATGAGCCAAACTCAGGGCATTTTGTCAGTGCCTGGGAGAGCTGATGGCTTGACACATAGCTGAGGGTCATTAATTTTAGCTGGCAAGTTCCAGTAACCCCATTTTTACTGCTCTTCTAACCCATTTTCTTGACAACTAAAAGAACACAAGGCTTTATCTTCCTTCTGCTGCTGCAGCAGATCATGGCAGGGCTGGTGTGATATGGGTTGGTTGCAGAAACCAATCAAAATAAATTCTAATGAACTGGCAGGACCAATGAAGCAATCTGATTGGCTAACTGAAGTTCCAACACATATGCCATTATGGCTTAAAGCTATTTAGGCTTTCACTTGAAGTGACAGGGAAGCCATGTCCTAAGTTAGGCACAGGGGTCTTGTGTGGCCTCGTATGGATTCTTATCCACCCCATCACAAACCCTAACCATACTCTCTTCGAAGCCTGCCATGAGTTATTCCCCATGCACTCAAAATAGCATTCTCTGAGAATTAGAAGAACAAGTCATTCATTGCCATGACCCAGATCATCAGGAGTTTAAGACTAATATGAAGAATCCATTAAGATAAAGTAGAAATTCAACCAGCGTAGACAGTGGCCTGTCTGGAATTGACTAAGTCTCACCACACATCTCCCAGCACTATGACCTGGGTCTGATGCAAAACCTGGGTTGGATTCCTTGAGTGAAAACAGCTTATACTTACATTGTTCCCAGAGTCCCAGAATACAGAGGATATAATATATTGGTGCTGTGTTGTTTGTTTGGTTTTTTTGCTTGTTAGTGCAATTATAGTCCTGAAGGCAACGTCTACACCTAAAAAAACAAATCAGAGAGACAGAGAAAGAGAGGAAGTGTAAATCAGAGTTAATCTACTCAAATTGCCTGGTACTGGCAATAAGCATTTCTCCAAGATCTAATTCCCATGCATTCAGATAAATAGAACTAAATTTTCATCTGCAATAGCGCCACCTGGTGATTGTTCACAATGTTACAGTGGCGATCTTTCTAAGATACTAGCACTCACCAACCACTCCTCCAGGTCTCAAAGTGACGGAGATGCAAGGGAGGCAGTGGGAAGGGAAGAGAGAGGGATTCTGTGAGGCAAAATTGGAACAAAATTTATCTTCTTCCCTTCAGTTGCTTAAAAAAAAAAAGATTAGAGATAACTCCATCACCATCCATTTTGTTGACAGAATCCATCTCCATCAAACAGGGCTGCCAAGCTGATCATCTGACAGGGGATTAATTTCTGCTGAGGAGCAATCACAGCTGGGCTGGGAGTTGGGCTGGCAGCGGGCCACAGCATTCACATCTCCAGACAGAAGCTTTCCAGGCAACATCTCTACAGAGCAGCATTACCATAGACAGCAGTGGGCAGAAGGCAGGATTGTACCACAGTACGGCATGCTCTCTCTCTCTCTCTCTGTATTTGAAACATGCCAATTGCCATGGTGTCACTGTGCAGGATGGTATCGACAGGGCAGTTCACTTTCTTCCAGTATCTCCTTAACACCCTGCAGCACTGTTTTCAGGGCTGGGGAAGCGGATTGGGTCAGGGATCTGTGCCCAAGAGGCTGAGCTTGAATCCCCAACATGGAGCTGTGATGCTTATACGGTGGTGTCAGACAGTCCAGGGGCATCAAAGGGTATGTCTAGACTGCAGTGTGATTGCAGCTCATGCAGAGGTACCTGAGCTAGTTTCAATCTAGCTAGCTCGGGTCCCAGAGCAGTGAAGCAACTCGGCTGCACAAGCCCTCCCCAATCCCAATTACCCACAGGACTAGCCAGGAGTACTCTGGGACCCAAACTAGTGAGATTAATACTACACCATGATTGCAGTGTAGACATACCCTTTGTGAGCATGAGGGGGTCTAACATACAACACATCCGAGCCTGTCCCAGAAAGGGCCAGGCAAAAAGGAAATGAGCCCAAAGGCTGGCACAAAGGACCCTCAACACAAAGATGATCTGGACCATGGTGGTTGGGGCTCAGTAAATCTCTGTGTCTCCACAGGGAAAATCCCACGAAGGCATTTCCATGTGCATGCCAGCCAATGGAGGGCTCCTGCTACAGCCCTTTGGCTGGGAAAGGCTGCGATGAAGCTGACATTTCAGTGGGTTTTTTTGTGTTGATTTGGTTCCTTTCTGAAAACCCTTCTCCCCCCCTTCAGCTCTACCCCATCCTCTCTGCTGTCAAGGCCATGTCCCTACTGCCTTCAGCAGGGGCAAGGAGAGGGTGCAGGGCAGCTGGGCTCTGATGCCCAGTTCTGCAGCTCAGACATGGTTCACTGGTAAGTGTCAGCCTTGCCTGCCACATGAAGATGTTCAAGTGGGGGTGGGTCGGGGAAGGCTCCTGGGAGGTGCTGAGTACCTCTAATGGTACATCTCTTCCTTCCTCCATCAGTCCCACATAGGGTTGCCAACACTCCCAGATTGACCAGGAGACTCTTGGAATTGGGCTTGATCTAGTGGAGGCTACTGAAGCCAATCTGGGAGATTTTAGGCCACTAAAAGTCCAGCAGTTCAACGGGGCTAAGGCAGGCTGTCTACCTGCCCTGGCTCTGCGCGGCTCCTGGAAGTGGCTGGCATGTCTGGCTCCTAGGCACAGTGGCATCCAGGGGTCTCCGCACGCTGCCCCTGCCCTGAGTGCCGACTCCGCAACTCCCATTGGCTGGGAACCGTGGACAATGGGAGCTGAGTGAGTGGTGCCTGCAGGCAGGGGCAGTGTGCGGAGCCACTTGGCCGCCCCTGAGCCTAGGAGCTGGACATGCCGGCTTCTTCCTGGGAGCTGCCCGAGGTAAGCGCTGCCTGGCCAGAGACTGCACCCCATCCTGCATACACCCCAACCCCTTGCCCCAGCCCTGATCCCCTCCTGAACCTCAACTCCCTACCCCAGCCCTGTGCCCCTCCCATACTCAAACGAACTCCCAGAGCCCGCACACCACACCCCAACTCCCTGCCCCAGGCTCAGCCTGGATCCCCCTCCCACATTCCGATCCCCTCGGCCCCACCCCCCAGCCCAGAGCCCACACCCCAAATCCCTGCCCCAGCCTCGTGAAAATGAGTGAGGGTGGGAGAGAGTGAGCAACAGAGGGAGGGGAGATGGAGTGCATGGGGGTGGAGCCTCGGAGAAGGGGCAGGGCAGGGGGTGGGGCAAGGGTATTTGGGTTTGTTTGATTAGACAGTTAGCAACCCTAGTCCAAATGTACCACCTTCCACAGCTATTGGCCAAATTTCAGTTGCGGAATAATCCATATCTGATACTCAGAACTGAAGTAAGGCCTTTCTTTAATACACAGACAAGGGCCCCTTCTGGTGAGGTAATGAGCTTCTCCAGTGAAGACCCTCAGCTCACTTCACATAAAATAGCTCCATTTCTCTCAGCATGACATAATGGCCTGACCCCTCCTCTCACTGAAATCAATGGGGGTCCAAGAGGATGGGACCTCTAGGGACATGTCTCGTGGACAGGAGAGAAAAGGGCCATTGATGTCCCTGAAATTCCTCCTGCTGAACCTCCGGTTTGGTTAGTGGTCTGTGACAACCAAAGGAGAGCTAGTCCCAAAGAACCCATCCTGGATTTTGCAGAAGGCTCAGTACATGCTGGGACAGGAGGATATGGTTAGATCTATGTAGATACCCAACAATGCTGCATGCATTTGATAATGAGGCTTGGCTGGAGACAGTATACATGCCTTGTTTCTTAATATGTATTTTATATTTGGGATTTTAAAAACATGATAATGATCCCTAGCTTTTGTCTCATGCTTTCCTTCAGTCGATTCCAAGTCCATCATAAAGGAGGGCAGGATCTGAATCCCCATTTCACGGCTGGGGACACCTTGGAATGAATATGGCTTAGTGCTGGTGAAGGGCTAACAGCGCTAGAGACAGAGGCCTACTATCATTGTGTGTACAACAGTAACCCTATTAGGTTCCACCCAGCGTGGAGGCCAGTCAGACATAGCCTGTGCCCTGAAGAGTTTACCATTTAAATAGACAGTGGTGGAAAAAGAATCAGAGGTGGTGGAGCCAAAAAGAGAACCCCCATCTTCTTCATCCCACCCCACTAGCCCATGCTTCCTCCTGGGTAGCCATCAAGCAAGTACAGGCAGGGCAGCAGTGCGGACACATCGACATGGGCCCACCAAAGTGCCTCAGAGCTAGGACAGCCGAGTGAGTGGCCATGGCAGGAGCAGGAGCAGGAGCAAGAGCAGTCTGTCAGAACTACCAAGCAGCTGGGAGTATCCCCGACATGGTAGCAATGCTGAACAGACTGGAGAGAGTACCTGCCTTGGGGTCTCCTAGTTAGACTCTTGCTTGTGGCTTGGCTGGACCCTCAGGACTCGCAGGGAATTATCTCAGCTGACTTCTCAGGCTCTGCCTCTAAGGGTGAGAGGGGAGTTCAGCCTCCATGGCTCATTCCATCCCTGGCCTCCCTGCCTGGACAGACAGCTGGGGAGGCAGGCCATGCTGATTCTGATGGATGGGGCTTAGACCACTGCTGTCTTCAGTAGCATCCCCATCAGATTCCTGACCAGCATCTCAAGACAGTGAAAGAAGAATCCATTCTCCCTCCACAGCACAGATTCCTGTCGTGGATTTATTCCAAGCCCAGTGCATGCTGGGACAGGACTTTGTGAAGTTATGATTGTGCAGTGTGGATGCCCATGCAGCACAGACATGACCAATACAGCTCCAAGCTATGGACCACTCTGTCAAGCCGTGGTCCCTTGATTTAGGGAACCCCCAGTCACATAGCAATCCAACAATGCTTTTCATATAGGCAACCAAGGAGCCATCAGATGCTAACAATTTTCAATCATTTCTGTATTCTGCCCTGTGATGTTGAAGTAAAAGGCACAGTACCCTGAGGCATCCATGCCCCCGCCAGAAAGGAGTGTATGCTGCTGAAAATATAATCACCTGAGATTCAGAACTGTCTTTGCACACGCTTAGTCTGGGAGAGCTTTAGTCAGCTGAGAAGTCTTCCATTTATTTAGGGCTTCTAGCAAAATGGTGCCCGGACACCTAGATTTGCACATAAGACACAGCAACCTAACCCCTGGAATCATCTAGCAACTGAAGCCAGCAGGCAGTATAATAACATATTTTGCAACTTTAGGAGTGCAACTTATAAATTTTGGAAGAGCTGCTGCTGCCAGTGAAATAGATCAATGGCTTTAAGTAGCATTGTCAGACTGCAGACAAAATCAAGTTTGTCAGCAATTTGCAAACATTAGTCTGATGCTGCTGCACTTCCACCAGCCTCCAACTTAAGTCCACATGATTTCCCAGCTCAGCTCCACAACCCTGGTTGTTGGAGAGGGAGGTTAATAAATCAACTCTTGCAATATCTATGACTGTGTGACTGTGTGGTGTACAAGTCTACATATTTGCACACACTATGCTGCATCCACAACCAAGAAGGATGATGACCCCATCAATGATGATGACACCAGCTTGGACTTCCTTCCGTTGCTAGCTGTTCTCCCAGGTGGCTAAAGACCCCATCTTGTGGCTGTCATGTTACACAGAGAAAAACTATATAAGGCCCTAGAAACCCCTCCATTTTGTCTTCAGCTGGCTCAGAAGATAGCCTCTCCACCCCAAAGAGATGCCTGAAAGAAACTGGAACAAAGGACAGTAACTACGGGGGTATGAGTGCTTGCTGGACCCAGGCTAGGAAGGAGTCTAGTCTGTCAAAGAAGCTTATTGGAAAATCTCTGAGGGTGAGATTTACGTACATTTAGTTTCCTACTGTATTAGGCTTAGACTTGCATGTCTATGTTTTATTTTGCTTGGTAATTCAATTTGTTCTGTCTGTTACTACTTGGAACCACTTAAATCATATTTTTTATATTTAATAAAATCACTTTTTGCTTATTAATTGACCCAGAGTACATAGTTAATACTTGGGGGAGCAAACAGCTGTGCATATCTCTCTATCAGTGTTATAGAGGGTGAACAATTTATGAGTTTACCCTGTGTAAGCTTTATACAGAGTAAAACGGATTTATTTGGGGTTTGGATCCCAGTGGGAACTGGGTATCTGGGTGCGGGAGACAGGAGCACTCCTTAAGCTGTTTTCAGTCAAGCCTGCAGTTTTTGGGGGACGTGGTTCAGACCTGGGTCTGTATTTGTAGCAGGCTAGCATGTCTGGCTCAACAAGGCAGGGTACTGAAGTCCCAAGCTGGCAGGGAAAACAGGCTCAGAGATAGTCCCAGCACATCATTTGGCAGTTGCAAGGGAGTCTCTGTGACCCAGCCCATCACACCCTGCTCCAACTAAATGGTTCAAGCAAGTGGATTTTCACCCCTTCCCTTTAGTGAGTAATGGATCTCACTGTTAGGTAATTTTCATTTGTTTGATTTCACCCCATTATTCCTATTTATACCTCCATGTACCATTGTGGTTCATCACAGTCCATTGCTCTCCTGTCATAAGGTCACTACACCATTTCTAATGCTTCTAGGATAATATCCACCATCTGTGCACCCATTGTGGCTGTAGGCACTCGCCGTACCCTTTCCATAATGGGGCCCAAGTAGCACAGCCTGTACTGATCCTGCACACAGCCATACTCATTGAACCAGGGAGCCAGAGCTACAGAATGCTGGACATCTTCCTCTTACTATTTTTTAGTACTTGTATTACTATAGCACCTAGGAGCCCCAGTCATAGCCAGGATCACATTGTGCTAGGCATGGGCGCCAGGTTTGTATAATTTTTGGTGGTACCCAGAACAGGTCCAAGCAGAGCTGTCCTGTCCATAGGATGGACCAGGGCAACTGACTCAAGCCCTGTGCTTCGGGGGGCCCCGCACTTCAGGGGGACGCAGGGTCCAGGGTGGCCTGGGGAGTTAGTAGGGTCACTGGTGCCGGCAGCAGCGAGCGACCCGGCCCCAGCCTGCCCCACTCCGCTCCGCTGGCTCCTGGCATGGCTAGGGGGAGGGGGCGGAAGTCAGAAAGAGACAGGGCAGGGGTTTGGGAGAAGGGGTAGAATGGAGGTGGAGCAGGGGTGGGAAGAGGCAAGGCTTGGGGGAAGGGTGGCGTGGGGGCGTGGGTGGAGCAGGGGCAGAAAGAGGTGGAGTGGGGTAGGCTGGGGCCACGTTTCTTGCTGCTGCCAGTGCCAGGCCTCCTGCTAACCCCCCGAGGCTGCCCTGGACCCCATATCCCCCCGAAGCATGAGGCCCCCCAAAGCAGTGCTGTTTTTCTCCTATTTTTAACTTTTAGACACCCCGCTACCCACAGACCTCCCCACTCCCAGCACCCCACACACAGCCCCACCACAACTTCCCAGTGCCCCACAAAGACCCCTCACTGCCCAGCACCCCTATGGATGGGATGGATCTGATTAAATATAAGCCCAAACATTGGTGGAGCCGGGTCCACGTTCCTGAATATTGGTGGAACACGGGCACCACGGGCCCATTTAACTCGCCACCTATGGTGCTAGGGGCTGTACAAACACAGAACACAGAGATGGTCTAAGACCTCTCCTGGACCAGAGAACTGCAATCTGGTGGGGGTGGAGCCCAGGGCAGCGCTGATTAGAATTGGAGGGTGGGGGGATTGCCCTTCCCTCTGTGCTTGTCAGCAGCTCCCAATCCCCACTCCCTGCAATCAGCCTTGGATGCTCCTTGCTGGCTGGACAGGCCAAATGGTTCCCTGCTCCTCTGCAGCTTCATCCTGAGGATGAGCATTCCACAAGCTCCCAGCCCAGCCAGCATCTCTGCTGTGGTTCTGAGAGGCTCCCAGAGGTGAGGTAAGGGCTGCTCATGGCTGGAGCCCGCAATGCAGTCAGAGTAGGGATGACACCAGCTTGGCAGGGCTCTTGCAAGAAGGGCTGGCCCCACCCACTCGGGTGAAGCAGCTGGGAGAGATGGGAACAAGGAGCAGAATGGAGCATCTGCTGATCCAATGAGAGTGGGCCTCTCCCTTTGCAGCCCAATGAGTCCCCTGAGCTCAGGTACATCTCCCCCTTCTCAGAGTCCTGCAGCCAAGTGCCAATCTCAGGGAACAACTGGCCACTGCTGGACCACTTGACACCAACATTTTGTGGGGGGATGGATGACAGAAATCTTCCCTGAGCTCCAGAGCATCTATGGCCCTGCAAGAATTCAGGGTGCCTCTGCCAGGTCTGCCTCTCTGCACTGTCCTAGGGAAGTTGTTTCTCCCCTCCTTGCCACAGTTTCCCTAGCTGTAAAAATGGGGGACAGCGGTACAGCCCAACCTCGCAGAGGAGTCGCGGGGCTCACGGTGTGCAAAGCGCTCTGAGATCCACAAGGCACACATCTCTGCGTGATACAGAGCCTTGGTGGGAGGGAGAAGGGAAGTTTACAGCTCCAGTGGCCATAATGAAAAACAAACCTAAAACCGCACACGCCGCTCCCCACCTGCAGCCCACCTCATTAATCTGCAGATCTGGCTTCTAAGCATGAGCTCCTGGCTGGCTGTGCTGCCAGGAGGGAGCGGGGAAAGCAGAAGCAGTCGGCTATGATGGCCTGATTTCCATCCCCTTAGCTTTGTTAGTGCTGTTTAAGCTCCTTGCGCTTAAAAAAAGCAATATTCTTCCCAGCCACGGAATACAAAGGCCCTTTCCCCCTCCCCCCTGTTATCCTCAGCCTAATTAAATTCAAGACAATTTCTTCCTAGAAATAAAGAGGAGGAGGAGGGGAGAGGGTTTGTGTTTTCCATTAATGCTGCCATGGAGCTGTTTGTTTTATGAATCCCTCTGCATCTGGCAGTCCCCGATAGCCACATTTGCATTGCACAGTTCTCATCCTGTTTAGGAGCACCATCGCACCATTGTGTTCTGGGCGACATGAGGGGGGCATCCTTTCGTGAGAGGAGTGTGTACGCCCAGCTTTCAAGTCAGCAATTAGGAGGCAGGAGCCAACTAGGCTGTCATGACATTTAGCGGAGCCTATAGTCGTTCCAGCGATGCGGTGCAGGAACAGTTTCATGGGCTTCAAAGGAGATACTCAACTACCAGAGAAATCACATGGGCTTGGGTGCTGGGACTAGAACACTGCTCCCCCAACAAAGTCTTTACTACACCAAATGAGCTAAAGGAGAATCTGTTAGCAATAGTAGGTCAATTATCCTGCATGGGCCAGCCACTAGAGGACATGACACACAAACATAGATACATACATAGTTGTGGTGGGGCTGTGTGGGGGGTGCTGGGTAGTGGGGGGGTCTGTGGGTGGCAGAGTGTCTAAAAGTTAAGAGTAGGAGAAAAACAACAGGTGTGTCCTTTGCAGATGCTCTGAGCAGGGCGGGGAGCTGGGCTGTTTGCTCTGGCGTATGAGAAGAATGCAGGATCATTACATTCAGGGGTAGCTCTGCCCTGTGGTCATACGAGCCCCATCTCCTTTCCTCCATCAATTATTCAGCCAGGTCTGAACAGTTCCTTCTAGCTAGAGAACCCTGACTGGTACTCACAAGTCACTGTATATGGAGTGAGGTCAGGTAAATACTCTGGGCAGACAAATGCTCTGGTGGGCTTCAGTGTTTCAGATTCTCTTTCCCTATGAATCCGGGGCTCAGATGAAGATTGAAGAATAGAGTTTGGTTTTCTATAGCCACCTCCAATACTGCATGTGTCTCTAAGCACCTGACAAAGCAGTGAGTCAGATACCAGTGCTGCCGTGACCACATTGACAAATACAACAGACAATCAGGTGCTCAGTGAATGCCCACAAGCAGCCCTGGGCGTGTCAAACCTGTTTCTGTTGGAACTGGAAATATGTTGTTAGTAAGCAGGACTCTCCTTCTGCCTCTGAGACAATACTGGATTGACACAAAGCCCCAGAATGATGCTAGGGGTGCTGGGCTGCTGGAGGAGCACTCACTGGGACAGAACATAAAATAGAGGGCCTGAATCATAGAAATGTGGGGATGAAAGGGACCTCAAGAGGTCACCCAGTCCAGCCCCCTGCGCTGAGGCAGGTCCAAGTAAACCTAGACCACCTCGACAGGTGTTTGTCCAACCTATTCTCAAACCTCCAATGACAGGGATTTCACAACCTCCCTTGGGAGCCTGTTCCAGAGCTTAACTCACCTTTGAGTTAGAAAGGTTTACCTAATGTCTAACCTAACTCTCCCTTGCTGCAGAGTAAGCCCATTACTTCTTGCCCCACCTGACATGGGGAACAATTGATCACTGTCCTCTTTATAACAACACCAAACACATTTGAAGACAGTTATCAGGTTCCCCCTCAGTCTTTTTATTTTCAAGACTAAACACGCCCAGTTTTTTTAACCTTTCCACATAGGGCAGGTTTCCTAAACTTTTGTTCATTTTAGTTGCTCTGCTCTGGACTCTCTTCCATTTGTCCACATATTTCCTTAAGGCGGTACTCAGAATTGGACACAATGCTCCAGCTGAGGCCTCTCCAGTACCGAGCAGAGCGGGAAAATGACCTCCTGTATCTTCCTTTCCCCACTCCTGTTCATACACCCATTAGGCACAGTAGGCATGTGCCTATGGATGCAGGTATTATAGGGGTGCCTAAAAATTCAAATTTTGCCGCTCCCCAGTCCTGGCAGGAAGCAAAGCCAGCTGAGGGGGAGATGGCCCCACGCAGCCTTGCTGGAGCGCTCCGCGCTCAGGCCGGCAGTTGGAGTCACCTCCCAGCAGGGCCGGTAAGTGCAGCCAGGGGGCAGTGCTTGGGAGAGTGGGTCTCTGGGGCGGTTTGTGGGGAGGCTCTGGGCAGTGAGGGGGTGGGTGGCCCTGGGCAGTGGGAGGTTTGTGGGGGGCACTGAACAGTGAGGGGTGAGGAAGGTCTGTGTGTGTTGGGACACTGGGCATTGTGGGGTCTGTGTGGGGCACTGGGAAATGGTGGTGCGGCCGTGCAGGGGGTGCTGGGCAGTGGGCAGTCTGTGTGGGGCACTGGAAGTTGTGGTGGGGCTGTGGGGGGTGCTGAGTAGTGGGGGGTCTGTGGGTGGTGGGGTGTCTAAAAGTTAAAAGTGGCGGGGTAGGGTAGGGTTAAGAGCTCCTGGCTGCCACAGGTGGTGGGGGGTCCTGAGCCCCAGAGCCTACGGGCACCCAAGGTGTAAATCCAGCCCTATATACACCCTGGAAGGATATTAGCCTTTTTTGCAACTGTTGAACAGATGGGGTCCCGTTACAGGTCCCCTGGAGAGCTGGCATGTGGCTGGCAGACACCGCGTGACATGGCGGGGATTCAGCTGAACAAACAGAGCATGTAACTTTTTCCTGTAAGGCCTCTGGGGATCCCATCTCTCCCCTGATGCTTTTTTCCTCCCAGCCTTTGTCAGTTTTGTCTATTTAGATTGTGAGCTCTTTGGAGCAGGGACTGTATCTGACTGCATGTATGTACACCACCTAGCACAGTGGTTCCCATCACATGTAGGGCCTCTAGTGGCTACTGTAATCCTCCTCCTCCACTGCCAGAAGATGACCAGGACACCAGGTTTGGAAGCATTTTTGTCTTTGAGATCACAAAAGTACTTCAGAAGTGCCCATACTGTTATGAGATGCATACAGAGGGGTATGTCAAACACGCCACTAAAAAGGTCTTTTCCTTGCATCACCCTGTGATGCATCACCAACACTACACTCTGATGTCGCAGTCCTGAGCCCTGAGCTGCTCTCACATGCAAAACAAGCTGAAAGCAGCTAGATCTCCCATCCAGCCCTCTACAGACATATTTTTACAAGCACATAAATGCAAGCATCCCCTTGGAGCCCCCAAGCAGCTGCAAAATGCCTGCTCTCCACATTAAGTGGTTTTCTAATCAAAGCAGCATTTGAAAAAATTAAGAGCACTAAGAAAACTCCGCTTTCAGTATCCCATGTCCTGAAAGCAGCTTGAGCCATTAGCCATCTTCAAAATGAGCCACAGCAAAATGAAGCTTAATTTGACAGATTTTGCCCCTCTGGCTTCCATGGATGCCAGATTGGAACAGTCCAAATATTTGAATGCAACAGACCCTGTCAAGGCTGATTCCCCACTCTGGCACTTCGAATGCAGAAGGTGGGGGCCTGCAAGGATTCTAAACATTAATACTGGCCACTCCAGGCTGATATTAAACTCACAAGGTCACAGCTTCTCTCTGACCTTGGATGGGTAGATGCAGCCAACACCCAAGTGCAAAAAACTCCTTTGGCACACTTGGGAATTCCTCCTAGTGGGGTAGCCTCAAGCCCTTTCTCTCTCTCTCTCTCTCTCTCTCTCTCTCTCACACACACACACACACACACACACACACACACACACACGGAAGAGCTGAGAAAGAAAAACAAAGGAAATCAGCTGTTGCTACCAGCTAATTAAACAACATATGCACAAACCACTTAGAACACAAAAACCCCAATTCTGTTCTTAAAAAAGGTAAATTTTATTAAAAACAAAAAGAAAGAAAATACATCTGGAACTTAGGTTATTGCTAGATTTAAAAAGAGCAAATATAATAATTAAGCATCAAGAATGGTTTTCTTGAGGTCCAGCTTAATGGTTACAAGCAAAACAAAAGCATTTGGGGGTTAGCGCAGAGGAGTCCACAAGCCAATAAGGAACAAAAAAGTGATAAACCTAATCGCATCTTCCTAGACATTCTCTGATCTACTTACATATCTGGGGATTTCAAATAAGTAGTCTCTAGGTATGATCTCATGGTTTTTCATACCTGGCTTAAAGCTTCCTACAGCACAGTTCATCCCTGTTCCTGCTCTGCGTCTCCATCTCCGGAGAACAACAACAGACAGACAAAGGGAAAGATTTCCCTGATTTTAAACAGGCTCTAGCCCTCCCATTGACTCTTTTGGTCAGGTGCCCACTCCTTTCCTTAACGCTTTATAGGTAAAGCAAGTAGAGAACAGCTGCTAACAGGAATTTTATAGCTAACTGGCTGGCTCAGTATCCAAAAAAGGGAGTTCCCCCCCGCCCTTCATTTATCACGCGCCCCCCAACTCATAGATGGTGTCGGCCAGCCTGGTTCAAGTCGGGTCCACACTGGCTGGATTTCTTCCTGGAAATTTAAGAGAGTTAATAAGATACATGCAGCTCTAATTTTACTACTAATTACTTGAAGAACTAAACAGTATTTTTCACATTTCAAGGACTACAATGACTTAGAATAGAGGGACATTTTACCTGGCTGACTCTGGGAAACCTTCCCAGGAGAGAGCATCAGCCACTTTATTAGAGGCTCCTGAAATGTGTTGTATTTCAAAATCAAAGTCTTGAAGAGCTAAACTCCACAGAAGTTTTTTGTTAGTTTCTTTGACTGTATGAAGCCACCTCAGTGCAGCATGATCAATCTGCAGGTGGAAACGCCATCCCCAAATATATGGGCGTAGCTTCTCCAGAGCATACACAATGGCGTAACATTCTTTTTTTGAGACTGGCCAGTGGCTTTCCCTCTCAGAAAGTTTTTGCTGAGAAACACGACAGGATGGAATTGTTGATCTGGTCCTTACTGCATTAAAACTGCTCCTACACCATGGTTGTATGCATCTGTGGTTACGACAAAAGGTTGGTCAAAGTCCTGGGTCCTTAGTACAGGGTCAGATGTGAGGGACACCTTAATCTGGTTAAAGGCTTTCTGACACTTCTCAGTCCAATGAACTGCATTTGGTTGTTTTTTCCTGGTTAGGTCTGTCAGGGGGTGGCAATTTGGCTGTAGTGTGGTACAAATTGTCTGCAATACCCGGCCAAGCCCAAGAAGGATTGGACCTGCTTCTTTGACTTAGGGACAAGCCAATTTTGGATAGCATTTACTTTAGCCTGTAGGAGGTTGTTAGTTCCTTGACCCATCTGGTGTCCAAGGAACATTACCCTGTTTAGGCCTATTTGACACTTCTTGGCCTTAATGGTTAATCCTGCCTCCCTTATGTGCTGGAAGACAGCTTGGAGGTGTTCCAGGTTTTCTGCCCATGAATCTGAGAATTTGGCCACATCGTCAAGATAGGCTACTGCAAATTCCCCAAATTCAGCCAGAAGATTATCTACCAGTCTCTGGAAGGTGGCAGGTGCATTTTGCAGTCCGAAAGGGAGCACATTAAATTCATACAGCCCTACTTTGGTGATGAAGGTGGATCTTTCCTTGGCTGGGTCATCTAGCGGCACTTGCCAGTACCCCTTAGTAAAGTCAAAGGTGGAGATGAACTGGGCATGTCCCAGTTTTTCCAATAGCTCATCGGTGCATGGCACTGGATAGTTCTCTGGGCGAGTTACAGCATTTAGCTTATGGTAGTCCACAAAAAAATGGATTTCCCCATCTGGTTTGGGAACCAGAACCACTGGAGAGGCCCATGCACTCTCAGAGGGATGGATTACATCCATCTGTAACATGTCCTGGATCTCCATTTCTATTGCGGTTTTAGTTTGAGGAGCCATCCGGTAGGGTGGGGCTCTAATTGGGCGAGCATCATCTGTGTCAATGTAGTGGTACGCCTGTTCTGTCCATCTGGGGTGCCTGAAAACATTAGTGCAAAGTCACACTGCCGACTCATAGTCATCCTGCGATCAACCAGGACTCCGAGGTCCTTCTCCTCTTCTGTTACTTCCAACTGATGCGTCCCCAGCTTATAACTAAAATTCTTGTTAGTCATCCCTAAATGCATAACCTTACACTTCTCACTATTAAATTTCATCCTATTACTATTACTCCAGTTTACAAGGTCATCCAAATCTCCCTGCAGGATATCCCGATCCTTCTCTGAATTGGCAATACCTCCCAACTTTGTGTCATCCGCAAACTTTATCAGCCCACTCCTACATTTGGTTCCGAGGTCAGTAATGAATAGATTAAATAAAATCGGACCGAAAACTGAACCTTGAGGAACTCCACTGGTAACCTCCCTCCATCCTGACAGTTCACCTTTTAGTACGACCCGCTGCAGTCTCCCCTTTAACCAGTTCTTTATCCACCTCTGGATTTTCATATCGATCCCCATCTTTTCCAATGTAACCAATAATTCCTCATGTGGTACCGTATCAAATGCTTTACTGAAATCAAGGTATATTAGATCCACTGCATTTCCTTTATCTAAAAAATCTGTTACTTTCTCAAAGAAGGAGATCAGGTTGGTTTGGCACAATCTACCTTTCGTAAAACCGTGTTGTAATTTGTCCCAATTGGCATTGACCTCAAGGTCCTTAACTACTTTCTCCTTCAAATTTTTTTCCAAGACCTTGCATACTACAGATGTCAAACTAACAGGCCTGTAGTTACCCAGGTCACTTTTTTTCCCCTTCTTGAAAATAGGAACCACATTAGCTATTCTCCAGTCAAACGGTACCACCCCCAAGTTTACAGATTCATTAAAAATTATCGCTAATGGGCTTGCAATTTCTCGCGCCAGTTCCTTTAATATTCTTGGATGAAGATCATCCGGTCCTCCCGATTTAGTCCCGTTAAGCTGTTTGAGTTTGGCTTCTATCTTGGATACAGTAATGTCAACCCCCACTCCTTTATTCCCATCCGTCTCACTTCCACTATTCCTCAGCCCTTCATTAGCCTTATTAAATACCGATGCAAAATATTAATTTAGATATTGTGCCATGCCTAGATTATCCTTAATCTCCACTCCATCTACAGTCTTAAGCGGTCCCACTTCTTCTTTCTTTGTTTTCTTCCTATTTATATGGCTATAAAAGCTCTTACTATTGGTTTTAATTCCCCTTGCAAGGTCCAACTCTACACGGCTTTTGGCTTTTCTCACTCCATCTCTACATGCTCTGACCTCAATAAGGTAGGTTTCTTTGCTGATCCCTCCCATCTTCCACTCCCTGTACGCTTTCTGTTTTTTCTTAATCACCCCTCTGAGATGCTTGCTCATCCAGCGCGGTCTAAATCTCCTGCCTACGAACCATTTTCCTTTTCTCGGGATACAGGCCTCCGACAGCTCCTGCAACTTCAACTTGAAATAATCCCAGGCGCCTTCTGCCTTTAGATCCATAAATATGTTAGTCCAATCCACTTCCCTAACTAGTCCCCTTAATTTATTAAAGTTAGCCCTTTTGAAATCGTAAATCTTAGTCTCCGATTTAATTCTGTTAATCTTTCCATCCCACATCCCATAGCAAACACTGGCCTATGGGTCCTGCACACATCCCTTGGCAAAAAACTGGTCTATGATTCCTCCCCACATCACATAGAACACATTAATCTGTGGGTCCCCACACATCCCATGGTACACACTGATCTATGGGTCCCCCCCAAATTGCATAGCACATATTGGCCTGTGGGACCCCCCCATATCCCATAGCAGACATTGACCTATGGGTCCCCCCCATCCCATAGCACACACTGGTCTAATGGTCCCGCCCCCATCTCCACATCCCAGAGTACACATAGACCTGTGTGTCCCCGCAACACCCCATAGCACACTCTGATTGTGGGTCTGACAATACATCCCATAGCACATACCATCCTATGGGTCTGCCCCACATCCCATAGAACACATTAACTTCTTTGTTGCCCCCACGTCACGTAGCACATACTGACATATGGGTCCCCCTCACATCCCATAGCAGACACTGGCCCATTGGTCCCTCCCACATCCCATAGCACACACTGACCTATGGATCCCCCATTACATTCAATAGCCCACAATGTCCTGTGGGTCCTCCCCCCGCCCACATCCCACAGCACATACTCGTCTCTGGGTCCCCTGCACATCCCATAGCGTACATTGATCTGTGGGTCCCAAGAACATTCCATAGAACACATTGACCTATGGGTCCCCACCACATCCCATAGCACATTCTGACCTATGGGTCCCCCCAGATCCCATAGCACACACTGGCCTGTGGATTCCCCAAAAGATCCCTTAGCACACACTGGCCCATGTGTTCCCCACCACATCCAGTAGCACACATTGACCTTTGGGTCCCCAACCCCCATTCCATAGCACACATTAACCTGTGTGTTCCCCACCCATGTCCCATAGTACACATTGACCTGTGGGTTCCCCCACATCCCATAGCACATACTGGCCTATGGGTCCCCCCACACATCCCATAGTACTCACTGGCCTATGTATCATCCACACATCCCACAGCAGACACTGGCCTGTGTCTCATGCACTCATGCCATGACAGCTGAGATGTACATTAAGTTTCTCCTGTTCCCTGGGCTGACAATGTCACAATAAAGCCACTATATACAGGGAAGACTCTGGTCAGAGGATTTCCCTCCAAGGGCCTCTTAATTTTGACAGCTTTGGGCAGACTAAGTGAGCGGCCTGACTGCATGATGGAGGACACGGATTGGTACTGAAGAGACTTCAGCTGGTTGGCTTCCGAGGTTACCACATGCAGCAAAACCACCAATGTCCAGTCAATAGTTATAAAACTACTCAGATGAATGAATCATCACTTTGTAAACACACACACACACACCCCTTAATGAGGCCCCTTTTAAATAGCAGCAGCAGAGTGAGAATGGAAAGAATTCCTGAATGCATTAAAACACAAGCATGCATGGTAGCACTGCCCTGCGCTTGATGCTGCTCTGTGCTGTGGATTCCCACTGCTGAGTTGCTTCAGCAGCCGGCAGGGGCCAAAAGCCCAGCTTTGAAACAGAGACATTGAGAGGCTGAATGATTTGTGTAAGGTCACACAAAAAGCATGCATTAAGACAGGGAACTGAAGCTGGATTTCCCCACTCCTAAACTAGTGTCCAAAGTGCTGCGCCAGCCTTCAGCAAAAACTGGATTAGAAGCTCAGTTTTCACGTTTTTAGAAAAGGAAGTTTCTGGTCTCATGATTGCAGGGAAAGGTTGGAAAATCTAATTCCTAAAGTCTCAAAAGCCAAAGGCCGATAAAAATCCCAAGAGGTGTTATTTTTAAAATCTCATTATTTAAGCCAAATATATGACTTGTAGGAGGGGAAGCTGACTCATGATCTTTGCATGTTCAGAATTAGCAATGCTGCATTTTATATGCTCACTGCTCTTACACCATGCACAGAAGCAGCTGTTTTGACCTAGTGGATAGTGCGCTAGTGTGGGATATGGAAGACCTATGTTCTAATCTCAGCTATCCTACTGGATGACCCTGTGCCTCAGTTTCCCCTTATACAAATGTAGACCAAGGTCCTGTGTGCTTCAACAGCAGCCCTGGGAACTCCAAGTGTGGACTACAAACCGTGGCATGTTGGGAGAACTTCCTGGTTCCTGCCAGGATGTACCCTCTGCCCCGCCCCCAGCAGGAGGTCTCAGCACTGCCTGAGCTGGGAGCAGGTAGCAGGCAAGCAGAGAGGCAGCTGCTGGATTGTAATCCTGTTCTATGTTCTTTACAGAGTAAAGCCTTGTTCCTGGTGGTTTGTTTGAGTGGGTCTGGTCTGAGGTGAACACACACTGACACACAATGCAGAGCACACAAAGGAGCCTCAGGGCCTGTCTCCCAGAGCTCCCAGGCAGGCTTCCGCCATCTTAAATGACCTCATACTGGGTCAGTGAACAGGAGAGGGGGCGACACAAATAATGATGCTGATCTCCTTTGTGAGGCACATTCAGGTATATAGGTGAAAGCCCTAGATAAGAGCTGAGTGTTAGTATTACTATATTTCATTCCATCAAACATAGAAGTCATTTTGTAGACTTGGAAGAATTAGGTTTTTATTGATGAATGTTCGTAAACGTCGATTTCACCATACACACACAAACCGATGAAGAAATAGTTCTATCAACAATACCAGACATGGGAGAGACAAGGTGGGTGAGGTAATACTTTTATTTATTTATTCTGTTAGTGAGAGAGACAAACTTTTGAGCCATACAGAGCTCTTCTTTACCCACCTTGTCTCTCTCATATCGTGGGATGACAGCTACAACTACATTGCAATAACAGAAATATACATACAGGCAAAGTAAGAAAAATACTCTTGAGAACTTTAATTACATTCAAATCGCACTGATATAGACTTTGGAATTAGGCTAGTTGCAAATAGTACTGGGATTTTGTTCTCATTTTTGAACATGTTCAGATAATTTATTTTCCTGTTTAATTATTTTTACATACATTTAAAGTTTATTGTGCAAATTTCCCTACATTTTATTGTTTGTACATTTGTATAATTATGAAATAATGGAGTACATGATTGTACTGAATTTCACAATGGTTTCAGTTGAGTTGGCAAGATAGGTCTGGAAATATCATGGGAACAGACGCTTTCAGTTGCTTTATAAAACTTCCTGCTTCCAGGAAATAAACAAGAAATGGCTTTGCTGCTGAATTTTAGGCCATTGCACTTCTGTTCCCAGCAGGAACCTGAAAGTGCAGGAGGGCAACAAAAATAAATTGAAAAAGAAAAGTCACTGAGCATGTCTGAGCATCAAGAAAACAAAAGGTGGAGGGACGGTTTCAAGCTGAGTCGTGAGAAGAGTGACAAACAGAGTTTTGAGTTCCCTGGCCATTTTGAAATATATATTTTTAAAAATTGATCCGGTTTGGATCAAAATTAAAAATGTTCTGCAAATCAAAAACTCAGGATAAAAGTTGTTTCAGGGCTAATGAAACATTTAGTTTTGATGAAAAAGAAATGTTTCATTTCAATTTCAAGCTTTTAAAAATTATTTTGAATTTTTTAAAGGAAAGTTTGAAATGAAAAGTTGTTTCATACCAAAAAAATCAAAATGTTTTCTTTAGAAAAATGATTATTACATAGTTTTGGGAATTTAAAAAAAATTAAAATGAGCAAGTCAGTGAAATTTATACAAATTCACAAAACATTTTGGTGTTGCCGCATCTGCATTTTTCACCAAAAAACAGTTTTGTATGGGAAATGTGACTCAGCTGCAATCTTGAGTGAGTCAATGTGGTTCAAAGGGCAAGACGTCAGTGGAGGACCTAGCTGATCCGAATTCTAATCCCAGCTTAGGGACTGAGCTACTCTGTGGTCCTGGACAGCTCATATTGCCTCTATATCCTCTCCCACCTGTTTTCTGTCTTGTCTAAGGAAGCTCTTATGAGTAGGAACTGTCTCTAGTGCTAGAGCCCAGTGCATAAGAGACTCCAGGTGCCACCATAACAATAAGATCAGCATGGGATTGAAAAAGACAATAATAAAAATAGTATGAAAGATATGAGATCGTAGACAGCAATCACAAATTAAATATGAAATAATAGCAAGTGTATTAATCATAACACCATAATAACAAGATGTGGCAGCTGTCATCCTGACCCTTTTGCTGCTATGTTGTGTACCTCTCCTCCACTCGCACACCTTTCTAGGCCCCTGTCCTGCAGTTGGGTCCCTGCACCCGTGTGCAGGTAGATCCAATCACAGGATTGGGGCCCTAGAATGCCAGATCTTTGGGGCAGAGAACTGAGCCTTTTCTGCATGTCTGTACAGCACCTAGCACACAGCAGGTGCTGCTGCGAGCTAAAGAATACATTGAAGAAAAGAGAAGCTGCCTGTGCCAGAACACTCAAGCTGACACCTCAGCAGGGTTTGCTGCCGTATGACAGGCAAGCAAGGCGCAGCTTGGACACACTATTAACTTACCCATGAGCAAATATGTCTCTTGACTTCTGCAGAATGGGGCTGGATGAAGGATACAGCATGAAACCCCAAACCAGCATGTGAGGTCAAGCAGCACTGCCGACACACTTGCAGCTGACATGGAGACTTCAGGCCCGAACTGCCTTGGACATTATCCTGCCAGTCTCACTCTGATATGAAAGAGAACCTCTCTGGGGGGACAGATGCTGCGTGCCTACACTGGGGGCTATACGCAGGAAGGTGGTGGGGAGGAAGGTTCACATTATACCGTGACACCTGCAACCTGAGTGGCATCTTTGGTCAGAGAAGGACCCTGGCTCCATCTAATTTGGTGGCAGCTTTGACACTGATTGCAGAGGGAGTGGGGCCAGCCCAGTCACTAGGCAGGAGCTGTGTGAGTGCACTAGGACAGTATCTAAAGGCTCACCAGCTGGGATAAAAGGACGAAGGTTCAGTAACCCCTATGTAACACCTGTACTGGGGGGCACAAACAACCCCCCTCCCATGCACCTAGCTGTGCAATGCTAGATTGTGGGTTTACCTCTCCCTCTTGTAACTGCCTGATTCAATGGTGTGGAGGGAATGGGGGCTTGGGGAGGGAGTGGGGGGATTAGAGAGGCCCCAGGCCTGTGTGGTCATTGTCCTCCCCACAGGGATGGGGGGCTTTTCCCTGCGTGCAGCTGGGGTCCACTTCCGGTCCCAGCTCTCACTAAGCGTCAGTCCTGCTGCTGGTGAGAACAGGTATCCCCAGCCCCGCTCCTACTGCTGGACTCTCGGCTAGGCAAGTCACCTCCACCCTGGCACAATGACACCACAGAGGCCAGGATGGGATCTGGTCTTAGCCGGGGGGGGGGGGGGGGGGAGGGAAGAGACTAATCGATGGTGGGTGCAAAACCTGAGTGGCACTGTAACCTGGTGCATGATGTCACAACACCACTTGTTGAAACTGGGCCCAGCCACCCCTCCAGGGGATGCTGGGCTAAATATCAATGAGTGGCATCGCAACCCAGCACGCAGGTCACAGCTCCACTCAGGTGTGTCCTGACTTGGCACCCACACACCGCAGCTGCAATCCTCCTTGCGCTGGAACCTCTCCACAGTGGGTTACTGGACTGGATGGAGCTCTTCCACTGCAGCAAATCTTACAGGGCAGGAATTTTTCAATGAAACATTTTTTATCAGAAAATGCTGATTTGGTGAAACCATAACTTTACATGGGGAAGGAAATAGAAAGTTCCATTTTCGAGTTCAAAATGAATTTTCGTTTTGCAATTTAAGCTACTTTCTTTTGGCTTTTCAATTCATGAATATTTTTCAAGATTTTGACTTTTCTCACAATTCAGGCCAGGAAACATTTTTGAAATCCTGAGAATTCTCACAGGATGGGAAAACTGTTTCTGACCCAGCTCTAAGTAGGAGAGTGATTTTTTGTTTTACAGTTATACAGTGAATCCTCTCTGCCAAATCTCTTGGGTAGATTTTCTGCATCATGCAAGAGCTTCAGGTTAACAATCACTTTCAAGAAAACTTTGATCATGTACCAAGGGAAGAACCAATGTCTGACATTACTCTGGAGGGTAAATCTCTTGGTGGTGTCAACAGCTTTTGCTTCTTAGATTCTACGATCAGCAGGAATCATGACCTTCAGACTGAACTGACTAAGAGAATCAGAAAAGCAGCTAAGAATTTTGGGCTATTACAAAAATGTGAATGGAATAACAGCAAACTATCAATGAGATGAAGATGAAAATCTACAAGACTTGTACGCTGTCATCCCTGCTCTATGCTTCAGAAACATGAACTCCATATGCTAGGCACATCAGGAGATTGAACAGCTTCCTCATGAGATGCCTGCATAAAATTCTGGAAATAAAGTGGGAAGACAAAACACAAACACAGAAGTGCTGGAGCATGCAGGATTCACACATTTAGAAACCACTATGAAGAAGAGGAGGTTGTGATGGCTCGGCCATGTCCGGAGAATGGGAGGAGACAGTATTCCCAAGAATATTTGGTACAGGAAGATTCGAGTCGGCTCTTGAAAGTGGAATCACCTTTTATGGTGGTACCACAATATACAAAAATGATATGAAGTTGTTTAACATCAATGTAGACAGCTGGGAGGAGCATGCAGAATCCCATCCAATCTGGAGGGCACATCTGGCACTGGGTGCTCAACATGAAGCGGCTGTGATCCAGAGGATGGAAGCAAAGCGAGAAAGAAGAAAGCTGCGTGCTGTAATCTTGGACTCCACTGTAGACAACACATGGATCTGTGAAACTGTTAACAAGCTGTGTTGCTGTCAAATTGGGTTTGTCAGCCATAAGCAGATTCATCAGGCACCTGACTAGACCTTTAACATGTGTACTGTGATCCTGTGGATTGACTGTTGCTTATTATTATATAGGTCCAACCTCTTGTGTGAAGCAAGCTATATTGGTATAAAGGTGCCTTATCCTTATTCCTCTTCTCCTACAACCAGGGTAACTGCTTCCACACTAGAGGGTCTGTATCACTTTGACCAGAGCAGCATAATTAAAGTGGTACAACTTTTGAATATAGACAAGTCCTCAGATAAAATCCTTTGACCTCTAGAAATCAAGGCTGGGGATCTCATGAGAACATGGAGTGCTCACCAATGCTTTGCTAGGTAAGCTTCAAGCAGTATTCAGAGTCCATTCTGGCCAAGATGGAAATGCCACAAGGCCAAGCCAGGGCAGGAAGTGCACAAGGGGCCATCAATCCAAGAGCAATGAGCTGGGCCTTTGTTACCCCTGGCAGGAGAGGGTTGGGCCATGTGTCCCTGGGAGGAAAAGAGCAACTATTTTTCACGGGAAATGTGACATCTTCAGTGCAGGGACAAGGGTTTGGTTTTGTCCAAATTGCCCATAAAAATATTTCAGTTTTTCAATACAATCAAAAACATTTTTCTTATGTTTTTTGAACACATTTTAGGTAAAAAGAAAAACCACAAACCTTTAATTTTCAGTTTCTAGGTTTTCAACCAAACCCTCAAAATTTTGTCAAATGAAATAATTCCACAAAAATGTTCACTTTGGATGAAAATCCATTTCTCACCAAAATTACTTTTCAGTGAACTAAATCTGCCTGGCCCCATCCCTGCACAGACGCTGGATTTCAGGCCGCATCCAGTAACATTGGCAGCCTCGTCATGCCCATTAAAGCCAGTTGGGATTGTGCATGTGAACTGGTGAGCTGATGGAGATCTTGATGTTCACCCCTGCCTGACTAGTCCTGTAGCCATTAGATTGTGCCCTGGAGGGGTAGAGCAGTCAACACTCCTGGGGCTGAATCCCCACCATATGCACCAGGATGCTTTCTCTTTCTCTTCTGTCTCCTTTCTCTCCCTTGACTGAGCTCCTGCTGATTTTTGCTTTAAGTGACAATCAAGTTCCCCATCAGAGCTTCTTGTTGTGAGCTGAGCTGCAAAGCCCCTGCTCCTGACCTCATTATTCTCCACCACCCACATAGCTGTCTGCCTGCCAGACTCTCCCACTTGCTGGGCTGTTTGCTAAAAGGGACTTGAGGTCTCTCCAGGGCCTCCAGAGGCAGCAGAATCAGCCAGAAGAGGAAGGAGGCTGGAGAAGGGTAGCTGGAGGTCTATAAAAGGCAACTGATTGAAGTATTTGGAGTGGCAGACAGACATGCCCGATTCTCACATTTCCCCATGCAATAGAGCCTGATTATAGGGGGCAGTCCTCTGGAGATTATGCTTCAGCCCTGGGCACTGGCTCTCACTAGCAATTAATTGTAAAAACCATCCCACTAATTGGCAAGAGACTGGCAATGATGCTCCCAAACCCAGCCAGCCAGCCAACTGTGGAATCAATAGCAGCACCGGGAAAGGGAGGTCAGACCTTGGTGATATAAGGGGGTGAATTAAGGTAGTGCCTTGACTGGGATATCACTTCCAGAGGCCTGGGTTCACATGCTTGGTTTCTTAGGTTCCATTACCTCACCTAGGACTGCAGTTTCTAATCCCCCAAGCAGGAGAGCAAACTGAACGGCTGCTGTTTGCCAGCACAGTCACATCAGTGCTGTCATGATTATACTTTGCCATTGTTGCCAAGTTTCACACAGCTCCTTGTGTGATTTTTAATGCAAATAACATAATGAGCTATATGCAGATGTAAGAAGAGTCTGAATGAGCTCTCCCCTGACATCTAGTGGTGAGCTGTGGAAAAAGACTTCAGGAACTGATCTCATTTGCATAGACACACCCATGCTGCCTACATGCTCAGCATGATGGGATTTCTTGCTCAAACGATCACTTGTGGCTGGTATTGGATCCCCAATCTTGTTATTGGGGCAGGAGTAATAAAGGGTTGTTACTCTTGTGTGAACCGAGGGCAGCAGAACTGTACCTGGCATACCCTGATGGAGGGACTCATCCTCAACTGAATGGCACTCACTAGGCAGGGGACATGGGTTCCAAAGCAAGAGAAGAGGAAGGAAGGAAGGAAGGATGGATGAGGTCTACTTTAAGACAGTGTGTCTATGGCAAGAGACTGCCCAGTGTGCACCAACTGTAAGTTTACCCTACTAACAACTGAAATCACTGAGACCTGTGTTAATAGGGGGTCCTAAAAACATCTTGGTGCAGCTAGCAAGGTATTGTATCCACCAAGCAAAGTATTAACAACTTCAACAGAACTTTATTTACAGTGGAAGTCTTTTCCAAGCTGTAGTTGCACACTCTGTAACTCTCCCAGCCTCCTCAACTCCTCCCCCTTTCTTCCTGTTTCCTGTCCTTTCAGACTCCCAACAGCCAGTGCTCTCAGTTCCAATAATCACATGCAGCATCTAAACACCACATTCCCTCCTCTCTTAAGAAACTTTCCAAATTAAAATAAACATTGTTGTTCTAACCACAGGAACAAATATGAAACAAGACACTATACTGTTGGCAGGAATATTACACTGAAAACACTGTAGATACTACATAACATAGTCTTTAGTCCAGGCAGGTGGTCGTCTGAGTCTGACAGGCCGTCTCTCAAGCCCTGGTTCCAGCGCAATGTCTTGTTGTGTTGGTTCTACAGTGAAGTCATCCAATGCAGACCGGGTGTTGGCATAATCTCCTCTTGGTGCATAGGCAGGTGCAAGATAAGCATTCCATACCCGCCCATCAGAAAGTCGATAGGTGTAAGGTCCCTTCTTCTCTATGATTTTAAGAGGAGCTCTGAATTTATGGTCCCCTTTGCATAAGATTCCAGGTTTTCGTATTCTAACAAAGGAACCACACTCAAACTTTGGTTCCTTAGCACCCCGCCATTTGTCTGTGAAAGCCTTAGACTTTGCTTGGTTCTGTTCAACTGTCTTTCTCACATCATCCTTGTGTGGGGCATCAGGTCGTGCCTTTAACAATCCAGCAATGTTCAGTTTAGTAGTCATCTGTTTCCCATGAAGTAACTCTGCGGGTGATCTTTGCGTTGTGGCATATCGTGTAGCCCGGTATGCTTGCAAGAAATCAGTAGTGAAGGGTATCCACAATCTCCCTTCCAGTTTAGCTGTTTGCAAACTCTCTTTCAAACTTCTGTTAAATCATTCGATTTCCCCATTGGCTTGAAGGTAATATAGGGATGACCTCCTGTGTAAAATGTTCCTCTCTGCTAAAAAATTTTCAAACTCCGGGGAAGTAAATTGACTACCATTATCTGAAACCAGTTCTTTGGGGTTACCTTCCCGGCTAAAAACTGAAGAGAGGAACTTAATTACTGTAGCAGAAGAAATTTACGATGTAAATGCCACCTCAGGCCATTTGCTGAAATAGTCTATTAAAGTGATGGCATAATGACAGTCAAGTGGAGCAGTATCAAAGGGTCCTAAAATATCAATTGCCACTTTTTCCCATGCAGATTCAGGAAAAGGAACAGGCTGTAATGGACGGATACCTGTCACTGCTGTCTTATCATGCATTTGGCAAGTGACACAGGATTTTATGAGTGCTTCAGTTTGAGAGTCCATCCCTGGCCACCAATACAGATCCCGTAGTCGTTGTTTGGTTCTGACAATTCCTTGGTGAGTATCGTGTGCCAGGTGTATGAGTTTTGACTGTAATTCTTCTGGCACAAGGAGCCGGTATGTACCTCGTAGCACACAGCCATCGAGCAAAGAAAGTTCATCCTGAACTCTAAAATAAGGCAGCAAAACTGGGTCAAGGTTTTTAGGGTTACTGGGCCATCTCTTTGTAAGAAATTCCAGTAATTTTTGTTGAATTGGACACGCTGAACAAGCAGCTTGAAATTGTTCTCTTGTAACTGCAGTAAGAGTGCTTGTAATAAGCGCAACTACTACATCCTCATCCTCCGGTGGACCATCTGGTGAAGGCAAAGGCAGGTGAGAAAGGCAATCAGCTACCACATTTTGGTTTCCAGGCTTATATTCCAGTTCATAATTGAAAGAATGTAGTCTTGCAGACCATCTAGCAATATGATATCCTGCTCTTCCCAGTCCTTTCGTGGTGAGCAACGTTGTCAAAGGGCTGTGGTCTGTGCGCAACTTGAACGTGCGGCCCCACAGGTAAGTTCTCCATTTTTCAGTAGCCCAGACACAAGCAGGTGCTTCTTTTTCAACTGTAGAATATTTTCTCTCAGCATTACTTAGTGTCCTTGAAGCAAATGCAACAGTCCTCTCTGTGTTGAACTTATGAAGTTGTGTGAGGACAGCCCCAAGTCCATAATCAGAAGCATCAGTAGTTACAATTGTGGGCAATGCAGGACTGAATAATGCAAGTACTGGACTATGTACAATCAAGTCTTTCACCCTTTCAAAACTAACTTGTGCATTCATTGTCCACACTAAGGTTGAATTTCTCAGTAGTAATTCTTGTAACAGTTCAATAACAGAAGCATAATTGGGAATGAATTTTGCATACCAGGAGGTAAGACCCAAGAAGGAATGTAAGGTTTGCAAATCTGTTGGAGGAGGAGCATTTGAAATTGCCAGGATATGATCTGGATCAGGTTTTAGTCCAGCCTGTGAAATTGTATGCCCCAGAAAGGAGAGTTCAGTTTGTCTAAATTTGCATTTGGACCTATTGAGCTTGAAGCCTGCTTTGCTGATGCAGTTTAGTACAGACTGCAGGTTATTGTCATGCTCCTCAGTAATATTTCCAACACAATAATATCATCCAAATAGCACTGAACTCCATGTTGATTCTTCAGAATCAATGACATCATTTTTTGAAAGGTACTTGGGGCTGATGCGAGACTGTATGGAACACGTTTTAAACGAAATAGTCCCTCAAGTGTAATAAATGCTGTGAGGTCTCTGCTATCTTCATGCAACATAACCTGATGGTATGCGCTCTGCAAATCAAGAGTAGAGAACATCTTTGCTCCATGGAGTTCTGCAAATACTTCCTCTATGTGAGGAAGAGGATGGCTGTCAATCATAATAGTTTTATTTGGCTCCCTTAAGTCCACACAAAGGCGAATGTCTCCACCCTTCTTCTGCGTCACTACTATAGGTGAAACCCATTCCGAAAAGTTAATCTCTTCAACAAGGTCCTTTTGAACAAGTTTTCTAAGTTCCTCTGAAACAGCTTCCCTGACTGAAAATGGTAAGCGCCGTAATTTCTGTCATACAGGCAACACATTATTCCGCATTTTAACTTTATGCAGAAACCCATAAGCACAGCCAAGTTTCTCCTCAACCTGGAGTTGGGTCCCAGCTGAAACTGGTGTGTGTACCGCAAGAGTGCTTTGCTGAGGAAGATCAATTCGTCCATTAACTACCCTGAGATTTAAAGCAGCTAATAAATCTCTGCCAAGGATAGGAGTGCCTTTGTGAACAATGTAGAATTCCACAGTTACACAGCGATCACCAAAAGTAACTATTGCTGGCAAGCAGCCATGTACTGGAATATGGTTTTTCAAATAGCATACCAAGTGAAGTTTGGGTTCAGTAAGAGGCACATCTTTAAAGTAATGCAAATAGATGGAATCAGGTAGTATAGATACTGCTGAGCCAGTGTCCAACATTAGCTGAATAGAGTGTGATTTGCCTGAGGGTATGGCAGAAATATTTACAGTGCATTTTATCTGTTCTGGAATAAGTGCAGTAGTGATTTTGTCTACATTCAGCACAGTAACATCTGGTATTGTAACTGCATGCACCTGTTGATTGAACTGGCTACTGCAACATACTTCAGCAAAATGCCCAATCTTTTTGCAACGATTGCACTGAGCTACTTTTGCTGGACATCCTGTGTAGCTTGCAAGATGTTGTGGGGATCCACAGTGAAAGCATGCTTTTACTGTATTTTGCATTTGCTGATTTAGTGGCTTTTCATTAGTTTTCCTTTTGCAATTGTTTGTCTGCAGTGATAGTGAACTTTTCTGCAAAGGAGTCACAGCCTGGACTGGGCCTTCTGTACCCTGGCTCATTATTTTGGCTTCAGCTGTAGCTGACTCAATCTGAGTAGCAATGGTTATTGCTTTTTCTAGTGTAAGTTGTGGTTCTAGAAGTAAGCGTTCTCTTACACAAAGCATTGTTGTTTTCTCAATGAGCTGGTCTCTAATCATCTCATCTGCCATATTCCCAAAGTCACAAGTTACAATCAGACTCCTCAGGAAAGCCATATACTGCATTATAGTCTCCCCTGGTTTCTGCTCATGCTGGTGAAATCTGTTACGATTAGCTACTACATTCACTTTTGGCACAAAAAAGTTCTTTAATGCAGTGAGTGCAGTCTCATATTTATCATCTGCAAGGGGAAAAGTGTAAAATATACGCTGCCCTTCTGCTCCAAGGCAGTGGATTAGCAGAGCATGCTTTCTTACTTCAGAAATCTCTGTAGTACTGATTGCAAGCAGACAAGTCTCAAACATATGGATCCAGGCAGTAAAAGCAATTGGAGGCTAACTGTGAAGCTGAGCCCAGAGGGGAGTCCTCTGTGTTTTAAACTTTTTATTACCCTGTAAAGTTACCTTCCATCCTGATTGTGCAGGTGTGATTCTTTTTTTATTTATAAATAAAGTTCTTCTTTTAAGAACCTGATTGTTTTCAGTGTCCTGAAGACAAAGTGTCTGGTCTGTGCTCACATTGCTAAGGCAACTGGTTGATTTATTATTCTCAAGCCTCCCCAGGAAAGGGAGTGAAGGGGTTTGGGGGGATATTTTGCAGGGAATAGGGATTCCAAGTGACCCTTCTCTGAATTTTTGTGTAAATCACTTGGTAGTGGCAGCAATACCATCCAAGAACAATCATAGAGCAAGGAACCAATTTTGAAGCACTTGGAGGAGAGGAAGGTGATCAGGAACAGTCAACATGGATTCACCAAGGGCAAGTCATGCCTGACCAACCTGATTGCCTTCTATGAGGAAATAACTGGCTCTGTGGATATGGGGAAAGCAGTGGACTTGATATATCTTGACTTTAGCAAAGCTTTTGATACAGTCTCCCACAGTATTCTTGCCAGCAAGTTAAAGAAGTATGGATTGGATGAATGGACTATAAGGTGGATAGAAAGCTGGCTAGATTGTCAGGCTCAACAGGCTAGATTGTCGGGCTCAATGGCTCGATGTCTAGTTGGCAGCCAGTATCAAGTGGAGTGCCCCAGGGTCAGTCCTGGGGCTGGTTTTGTTCAACATCTTTATGAATGATCTGGAGGATGGGATGGATTGCACCCTCAGCAAGTTCGCAGATGATACTGAGCTGGGGGGAGAGGTAGGTAAGCTGGAGGGCAGGGATAGGGTCCAGAGTGACCTAGACAAATTGGAGGATTGGGACAAAGGAAATCTGATGAGGTTCAACAAGAACAAGTGCAGAGTCCTGCACTTCTCATCCACTGTAATCAACAGGTCCTGTTGATTACAGTGGATGAGAAGCTGGATATAAGTCAACAGTGTGCCCTTGTTGCTAAGAAGACTAATGGCATATTGTGATTATTCCCCTCTATTCGGCACTGGTGAGGCCACATCTGGGGTATTGTGTCCAGTTTTTGGGATCACCACTACAGAAAGGATGTGGACAAATTGGAGAGAGTCCAGCAGAGGACAATGAAAATTATCAGGGGGCTGGGGCACATGACTTGCGAGGAGAGGCTGAGGGAATTGGGCTTGTTTAGTCTGCAGAAGAGAAGAGTGAGGGGGGATTTGATAGCAGCCTTCAAATACCTGAAGGGGAGTTCCAAAGAAGATGGAGCTAGGCTGTTCTCAGTGGTGGCAGATGACAGAACAAGAAGCAATGGTCTCAAGTTTCAGTGGGGGAGGTCTAGGTTGGATATTAGGAAAAATGATTTCAGTAGGAGGGTGGTGAAGCACTGGAATGGGTTACCTAGAGAGGTGGTAGAATTTCCATCCTTAGAGGTTTTTAAGACCTGGCTTGACAAAGCCCTGGCTGGGATGATTTAGTTAAGGAGGTGGTTGGACTAGATGACCTCCTGAGGTCTCTTCCAATTCTCATCTTCTATGATTCTTCTATGATCTCAGAGGCGGGAGGCTGTGTGAATATCAGCCTCAACCAGTAGTCGTGACCTTTCTGAGTAAAGCTTGATGGGAAATGGTTTTCCTATCCTGTGCATATTGTCAAGAGTTTGAAATTTTCTCCCACCTCAAATGAGGATGGAAAGTCAAAATCTCAAAAATATTCACAAATCGAAAACCCAATTCTCTTTTTCCAGTTTGGGTCAATGGAAATATTATGGTCCAATAATTTTGAAACGTGTTTTGACTGCAACATTTCTGTCACCTTTTTCAGTCTAAATAGCTGAGATTTTGTAACAAGTCATTACAAACAGTCACAGGGAAACTGGAGTTTTTTTCATTTTGACACTGCTTACAATAGCCTACCTGTGACTATTAGTAGTTAATATCCCCAATGGCCATTGATGGGACACTAGATGGGGAGGGTTCTGAGTTACTACAGAGAATTCTTTCCTGGTGTTTGACTGGTAGGTCTCATGCACATTCGCAAGCTCTAACTGCTCACATATTTGGGGTTAGGAATTATTTTTCCCCGAGTCAGATTGGCAGGGACCCTTGGGGTTTTTCACCTTCCTCTGCAGCATGGGGCATGGGTCACTTGCAGGTTTAAACTTTTGTAAATGGTGGTTTCTCTGTAACTTGAAGTCTTTAGATCATAATTTGAGGACTTCAGTAACTCAGCCAGAGGTTAGGAGTCTATTACAGGAGTGGGTGGGTGAGGTTCTGTGGCCTGCAATGTCCAGGAGGTCAGACTAGATCATCATGATGGTTCCTTCTGGCCTTAAAGTCTATGAGTCTACGAAACAGTGTAGAAATTTTTCCTTAACATTTTTTCAGCCCTCCACAAAATGTCACCACTGGTAGTTTATGTGGCCTTCTCCTCCAAGGCCACTGCCATGTGGTGCAGCCTTCTTGGGTCCCTCCACCTCGTCGTGCCTTTTTAAATCTCCTCTGGCCACATCTTTTTGGCCCAGTCTCTAATGGTGCCTATGGAGGCCTCTCTCCCTCTGCTCTGGCATCGCTTGGCTCTGCCAGACATGCAATTTATATGAAAAGCCCAGTCCAGAAGAGAGTTGCATTGTGTTTTACCAGTACAGGCTTTGAACTGAGTCCTCAGTGACTTGCAGGAAAGGCTGCAAAGGGGAAGGAGGAAGAGCAGATTTGTCAAACAAATTTAAATCTAGTGGGGGAAATTAACCCACGTACAAACACAGTTGCGGGACTCCCTAGGGCCTGTGGGGATCTGGAGACTCCATTTTCATGATTCACAAATTGCAGTGCCACCAGAAATTGCTGTGACACTGCATTCAGGACAATTACTTGTGTTGTGCTGTGGCCTGACCTCTCTCCTTTCTGCATGAGACAGGCTTCGAAAATCGGTTGGAGGAAAACACAGATATATATTGACAGAAGAAAAAGTCACTTTGCATGAAAGGGGGGAAATGATGGTAATATGTATAGGTGATAAACTGAGGGTTATGGGGCACACTGAAAGAGATGCCTTTGTGACTGCTGTCTGGAAGGTCTCAGGTGCTGGGATTCTGAGGAGCTTCCATGAACATCCACAGCTTGTACTGTTCTGGGGATATTTGCATACTAGGAGGTCAGGAAGTAAGTGAGCAAAGGAGTTAGCAGCTGGGGGGATGAACAAGTGAGCCTGATGGGGGCTGAGTGATTGGTGGCTGAACACAACACCCATTGATGTCAAGAGGAAATTCTCCATTGGCTTCACTGGAATTTGGATCAGCCTCTGGGTGAAAGTGAGAATGGATAAGCAAGTCAGTGGGTAGATGAACAGGTGGAAAGTCATGTGGGTCATTTAATGGCTCGGTGAGTGAGTTGGGTAGGTGAGAGTATGGTGGGTGAGTGAGTTGAGTAGATGAGTACATGGCCTGTGAATAAGTTGAATAAGTGAGTGCATGGCAACTAAGTGAGTTGGGTAGGTGAGTGCATGGCGGGTGAGTGAGTTGAGTAGGTGAGTGCATGGTGGGTGAGTGAGTTGGGTAGGTGAGTGTGACGTTCCCCTCTCGTGCTATCTGGACCGGTGATCTGCTAGGTCACTCCAATCCTCGACTCTGGGAGCGAGCCTTACCCTGCTCTGCTGTGAGAACCCCCACTCCGGGCTGTTCACGCACAGCCTCTAGCATATAAGCTGGTCCCAGCTATGTGAGTGAGCACTTTTGGCCAGCTTCTGCATGGATTGTGCAACCAAATGACACTAGCCAATATCTCCGGTGCCAGACACAACCCTAGGAACCTCTGTCTTGTAGTGTCCAGTTATGCCCGCTGGATGCTGCAAGCTTATATTAGTTCATCAATTTAACAACGAAATTGATATGTATCAGGCTTGTTATCCCAAGGGGAGTCTCTGACATGCTTCAAACCAAATGCACTGCTTCAGGTAGAATAAACAAACAAATTTATTAACTACAAACATAGATTTTAAGTGATTATAAGTCAAAGCACAACAAGTCAGATTTTGTCAAATGAAATAAAAGCAAAACACATTCTAAACTGATCTTAACACTTTCGGTGCCTTTACAAACTTAGATGCTTCTCACCACAGGCTGGCTGGTTGCCCTTCAGCCAGGTTCTCCCCTTTGATCAGCGCTTCAGTCACTTGGTGGTGTTGTCTGTAGATGGAGGAGAAAGAGAGAGCACATGGCAAATGTCTCTCCCTTTTATCATGTTATTTCTTCCCTCTTGGCTTTGCTCCCCCACCGTTCACAGTCAGGTGAGCATTACCTCATCGTAGTACCAAACTGACCAAGGGAAGGGGGGTGACTCACTCGATAGTCCAACAGATCCGTTGTTGCTGCCTAGGCCAGTGTCCTTTGTTCCTGTGAGGCTGGGCTGGGTTTGTCCCATACATGCCTGATGAGGTGTGAACTGCTCCTCTGCTCCTGGAGAGTTTTGCATGGGCTTGTCTTAAGCCATGAGGACACATTTTCAGCCTCATAACTATATACATGAAATTACAACCTATAACATTACTATAACAACAATGCTCAATGCATTATGAGCCTTCCGAAGACACCCGATATGGCAAACTTTGCATTGGATACCACACAATCATTTTATAAGGATTAACACAGGGGTGAAGGGTGTTTCCCAGAGGCACAGATGTCACACCTCCCCCATTAATTTACTGCAAGAGGGTTAGTCACCGACTAGCCCGAAGGCAGTTTGTGTTATAGTTCTCTTGGGATCCAGCCCTCAGTGCCATGAGGCGGTGTGCCTGATTCCCAATTCATACACATCAAACAGGGGTTGGTTTGTTTGGTTTCTCTGCTGTGATAAGCTTTACATCTATTTACAAGTATTAACTGAGAACCAGCGTTATCATAAGGTTTAACATCCGTATCAATATTCTTCTCCTGAAAACTTAACATTAATATCGAGATTAATGGTGAGTGAGTTGGGTAGGTGAGTGCATGGTGGATGAGGGAGTTGGACAGGTGAGTGCACAGCCCATGAGTGAGATGGGTAGGTAAGTGCATAGCCCATGAGGGAGTTGGGTACATGAGTGCATGGCCCGTGAGTGAGTTGGGTATGTAAGTACATAGCGGGTGATTGAGTTGAGTAAGTGTGTGAGTGGCCAGTGAATGATTTGTGTAGGTGAGTGCATGGCAGCTGAGTGAGTTAGGTAGGTGAGTGCGGGTGGGTGAGTTAGTTGGGTAGGGGAGAGCATGGCAGTTGAGTGAGTTGAGTAGGTGAGTAAATAGCCAGTGAGAAAGTGGGGAAAGAGAGTGCATGGCTCGTGAGTGAGTTGCGTAAGTGAGTGCACTGCTGGTGCGTGAGTTGGATGGTGAGTGCATGGCGGGTGAGTGACTTGAGTACGTGTGTGCATGATGGGTGAGTGAGCTGGGCAGGTGAGTGCATTGGGGTAACTAAGTTGGATAGGTGAGTAAATGGCCGGTAAGTGATTTGGTAGGTGAGTGCCTGGCTGGTGAGTGTGTTGGGTACGTGAGTGCATGGCAGGTGAGTGAGCTCAGTAGCTGAATGCATGGCTGGTGAGTAAGCTGAGTAGGTGAGTGCATAGCGGGTAAGTGAGTAGGGTAGGTGAGTGCATGAGGGGTGAGTGAGTGAAGTAGGTAAATGCATGAGGGGTGAGTGAGTTGGATACGTGAGTGTATGACAGGGCAGTGATTTGGGTATGTGAGTATATGACGTGTTTGTGAGTTGGGTAGATGAGTGCATGGCCGGTGAGTGAGTTGGGTAGATGAGTGTATATCGGGTAAGTGAGTTGGGTAGATAAGTGCATGGAGTGTGAGTGAATTGGGTAGGTGAGTGGATGGCCGGGGAGTGAGTGGGTTAGGTGAGTGCATGCTGGGTGAGTGAGTTGGGTAGAGGGGTGCATGACCAGTGACTGAGTTAGCTAGATCACTATATGGGGGTTAATTGAGTTGGGAAGATGGCGGGTGAGACTGTTGGGTAGATGAATGTATGATGGGTTAGTGAGCTGGGTAGATGAGTGCATGCAGGTGAGTGAGTTGGGTACGTCAGTGCATCGAGGGTAAGTGAATTGGGTAGGAGAGTGGATGGCCGGTAAGTGATTTGGGTAGGTGAGTGCATGGCCGGTGAGTGAGTTGGGAAAGTAAGTGCATGGTGGGTGAGTGAGCTGGGTAGGTGAGTGCATAGCAGGTAAGTGATTTGGGTAGTTGAGTAGATGGCCGGTGAGTGAGTTAATGTAGGTGAGTGCATAGCAGGTTAGTGAGTAGGGTAGGTGAGTACATGGTGAGTGAGTGAGCTCGGTAGGTGAGTGTATGACCAGTGAGTGAGTTAGGTAGGTGAGTGCATAGAGGTTAAGTGAGTAGCTGAATACATGACGGTGGAGTGAGTTGGGTCCATGAGTGAATGGCAGGTGAGTGAGTTGAATTAGTGAGTGCATGTGGTGGGAGTGAGTTGGGTAGGTAAGTTCATGGTGGGTGAGTGAGCTCGGTAGGTCAATGCATGGTCGGTGAGTGAGTTAGCTAGATCAGTGGATGGGGGGTGATTGAGAAGGGAAGGCCAATGGATGGTGCATGAGTGTGATGGACAGATGAGTGTATGATGGGTTAGTGAGCTCTGTAGGTGAGTGCATGAGGGTGAGGGAGTTGGGTACATCAGTGCATCGAGGATAAGTGAATTGGGTAGGTGAGTGGATGGCAGGTGAGTTAGTTGGGTAGGTGAGTGCATGGTGGGTGAGTAAGCTCGGTAGTTGAGTCCATGGCCGGTGAGTGAGTTATATACATGAGTGCATAGATCAGTGTATGATGGGTTAGTGAGTTGAGTAGGTGAGTGCATGGCCAGTGAGTGTGCTGGGGTAAGTGAGTGCATGGTGGGTGACTGAGTTAGTAGATGAGTGCATGACCGATGATTGAGTTGGGTACATGAGTGCATGGCGGATCAGTGAGCTCGGTTGGTGAGTGCATGGCTGATGAGTGATTAGGGTAGGTGAGTGGGCTTGGTAGCTGAATGCATGGTGGGTGAGTGAGCTCAGTAGCTGAGTGCACAGCTGGTGAGTGAGTAGGATAGGTGAGTGCATGACTGGTGATTGAGTTGGCTAGATCAGTGCATCGAGGGTAAGCGAATTGGGTAGGTGAGTGGATGGCCGGTAAGTGATTTGGGTATGTGAGTGCATGGCGGGTGAGTGAGCTCGGTAGGTGAGTGCATGGCCGGTGAGTTTGCTGGGGTAGGTGAGTGCATGGTGGGTGACTGAGTTGGGTAGATGAGTGCATGACCGGTGATTGAGTTGAGTACGTGAGTGCGTGGCAGGTGAGTGAACTTGGTTGGTGAGTGCATGGCTGGTAAGTGATTAGGGTAGGTGAGTGCATAGAGGATAAGTGAATAGGATAGGTGAGTGCACAGCCGGTGAGAGAGTCTGGTAGTTAAGTGTATGGGAGCTGATTGAGTTGGGTAGGTGAATGCGTGGCGGGGAGAGTGAATTCAGTAGGTGCGTGTATGGGGGTGAGTGGGTTGGGTATGTGTGGGGATGGCTGGTGAGTGAGTTGGTTATGTGAGTGCATAGCGGGTAAGAGAGTATGGTAGGTGAATGCATGGCAGGTGAGTGTATTGTGTAGGTGTTTGCATGGCCTGTGAGTGAATTGGATAGTTGAGTGCATGGAGGGTGAGTAAGTTGGGTAGGTTCATGTATGGGGGTGAGTGGGTTGGGTATGTGAGTGCATGGCTGGAGAGTGAGTTGGTTAGGTGAGTGCATGGCGGGTGAGTGAATTCAGTAGGTGTGTGCATGGCCTGTGAGTGAGTTGCATAGGTGAGTTCATGGAGGGGGAATGAGTTGAATTAGTGAGTGCATGGGGCGTGAGTGAGATGAGTAAGTGAGTGCATGGAAGGTGAGTGAGTTCGTTACGTGAGTGCATGACAGGGGAGTGATTTGGGTAGGTGAGTGCATGGCAGGTGAGTGATTTGGGTAGATGACAGTATGACAAGTGATTGAGTTGGGTACGTGTGCAGACAGCGGGTGATTGAGCTCAGTAGGCGAGTGCATGTTCAGTGAATGAGTTGGGTTGCTGAGTGCATGGCCAATGAGTGAATTGGTTAAGTGAGTGCATGGCAGGTGAGCGAGTAGGGTAGAGGGGTGCAGGACCGGTGACTGAGTTGGCTAGATTAGAGCATGGGGCATGATTGAGTTGGGAAAGCGAGTGAATGGCGGATGAGTGTGTTGGGCAGATGAGTGTATGACGTGAGTTGGGTGAGTTGGGTATGTCAGTACGTAGAGGGTAAGTGAATTGGGTAGGTGAGTGGATGGTCAGTTAGTGAGTTGGGTAGGTGAGTGGATGGCCGGTGTTTCTGTTGCGTAGGTGAGTGCATGGCCAGTGAGTGAGTTAGGTAGGTGAGTGCATAACACGTAAATGAGTATGGTAGGTGAGTGAGCTCGGAAGGTGAGTGCATGGCCGGTGAATGAGTTGGGTAGGTGAGTTCATGGCCGGTGAGGGAGTTAGGTAGGTGAGTTCATAGCAGGTAAGTGAGTAAGGTAGGTGAGTGCATGTTGAGTCAGTGAGCTCAGTAGGTGAATGCATGGCTGATGAGTGAGTTAGGTAGGTGAGTGCATAGAGGGTAAGTGACTAGGGTAGGTGAGTGCATGAGGGGTGAGTGAATTCAGTAGGTGAGTGCATGTCCGGTGAGTGAGTTAGGTAGGTGAGTGCATAGCTGGTAAGTGATTATGGTAGATGTAAGCCAACCGATCACCGGTTTCAGAGGCAATAAAGTCATTATTGTTTCCAAATCATACATTCTTTATTCATTCATCACCCAAATAGGGGGAAAACTTGCAAGGTAGCCTGGGAGGGGTGGGTGAGGAGGGAAGCAGCGGGTGGGGTGGTGAATAAGGGGAGGAGGGAAGGACAAGGCCACACTACAGTTCAAAACTTATTGAATGCCAGCCTTCTGTTGCTTGGACAATCCTCTGGGGTGGGGTGGCTGGGTGCCTGTAGCCTCTCCCGTATTCTTGGGCATCTGGGTGAGGAGGATTTGGAACTTGAGGAGGAGGGCAGGAGGTTATACAGGGTCTGAAGTAGCGGTCTGTGCTCCTGCTGCCTTTCCTGCAGCTCCACTAGATGCCTGAGCATGTCAGTTTGCTCCCCCATTAGCCTCAGCATTGCATCCTGCCTCCTCTCAGCATGCTCCTCTTTCCTGAACTCTGCCATTGTTTGCCTCCATGCATTCTGCTGAGCAATTTAAGTGCGGGAGGACTGCATGAGCTCTGAGAACCTCTCATTGCGAGTACATTTTTTTTGCCTTCTAATCTGTGCTAGCCTATGGGACAGAGATGATAGGGGGAGCATAGAAACATTTGCAGCTGCGGAAGGAAAAAATGGGAGAGTAGTATTTAAAAAGATACATTTTAGAGAACAAAGGGAAGACTATTTCATGCTGAATCAAGCGATTCATATTACATAGCACATGTGCTTTTGCTACAAGGTCGCATTTTGCCTCTTATATTGAGTGCCTGCTGGTTTGGTGTGAGACATCACACATGCTTGGCTGGGCAACAGAATTCGGCTGGCAGGCAGCCATGGTAAGGCAAAGGGTTTCGGCTTCTTCATCCTTCATAACATGTGGGAACAGTTTCAAACAGCAGCGCCCTCCTTTCCCATACTAAGCAAAGCCATGCTTTTAAATGAGTTGGCCATTTAAAAGGAGGGGCTGCGGTTTTAGGGTGAATGTGCAGCACAATCCAACCCCGCACCCCCCAATTCTCTGGGATGATTGCTTCACGCACACCCCACCACCACCACTTGGCTAGTATCAGGGAAGATCCCTGTCAGCCAAATGCAAACAGCTCAGCATGAATGGGACTCCCCCCACTGCGTGGCTAACAGTGCTTTCAGTTTTGAAAGTGCTTTCAGTTTGATTCCTCAAGGTGGTTGGAAACAATGAAAAATTTCACTTGCCAAAAAATTCCAAACAGCGGCGATGGGTTCTTTTTTTGGAGGGGGGGAGGAGAAGTGGGGGAGGGTAAGTTTAGGTTGTTTATGCAACGGAAAAATTCCACAACAACACCATCTCCTGATCTTTGCATGCTGCTTTGATCTTTACTTTGTAGTTGCCATAGTGACAGGTTTAAAAAAAACCCAGCATAGGTGGAATGAATTATTGTAGGTTGACAACACACTATATCTGTTACTACATTATACATAGATAACCCTGTCTACGCACACCTTGTATTTATAGGAACCACCATTACAATGTATATGTTCTGAAATGTTATATATATCCAGTATATCTATATCTATATCATACAATTTATATCAGTATTATGTTGAATTATATCTATATGCTTAAGCATAATACTTTATATAAGTATGATGGGATGGATAGCCCACCTTAGTTCGGAGAGAGTCAACTGGAGCTGAAAAGGCTCAGTTAGGGCACCTGGATACACTGCAGGGTGGGCCAGGCCTAATTAAAGATGAGTCGCACGAGCTTGGTGATTACTGTAAAGAGAAGAGTAGAAGCACTATATGGAGGATGGGATGGGATGGGATTTGATTTTACAGTTTTTCTCTTGGCAGTAGACTATAGAGCAGTCTAGGGGAAGAGGGATGTCCTCTCCTGAAAAGTTGCTCTGGTGAAAGATCAGGTGGGATGGGGTGCAGGCTCTAGAGTTGCCAACTTTCTAATTGCACAAAACCGAACACCCTTGCCCTGCCCCCTTCCCTGAGGCTCCGCCCCTACCCTGCCCCTTCTCCGAGCCCCCCTCCCACCGCTCACTCCATCCTCCTCCCTCCATCACTCACTGTCACCCTCCCTCACTCACTTTCAGTGGGCTAGGGCAGCGGGTTGGGGTGTGGGATGGGGTGAGGGCTCCGGCTGTGAGTTCAGGCTCTGGGGTGGGGTGATAAATCAAGGGTTGAGGGGCTGGGAGGGGGCTCAGGGCTGGGGCAGGGGTTCAGGGTGCAGGATCCAGCCGGGCAGTGCTTACCTCAGGTGGCTCCCCAAAGCAGCTGGCATGTCTGGCTCCTAGGTGGAGGGGCCAGGCAGCTCTGCGCACTGCCCCCACCCTGAGCACTGGCTCCGCAGCTCCCATTGGTGGGGAACCATGGCCAATGGGAGCTGCGGAGCTAGTGTTCAGGGTGGGAGCAGTGCACGGAGCCCCTGTGGCCACCCTTCTGCTTAGAAACTGGACATGCCAGTCACTTCCGGGAGCCACGTGGAGCCAGGGCAGGCAGGGAGCCTGCCTTAGCCCTGCTGCGCTGCTGACCAGACTTTTAGCAGCCCGGTCGGTGGTGCTGACTGGAGCTGACAGGGTTCCTTTTTGACTGGGCGTGCCTCACCTCTGGTGATGAGGAGCCCTGATAAAAGTTCAGGATCTGGTTTTCCAGGGAGAGAATCCTGGAAGGCACTCAGCTGAGGAATGGAGCAGGGGAACTTAAGAGGAAGGAAAGGTCAAGCTGGAGGAGGGCAGAAGTCTGTATAAATATATATATATATTTGGTGAAAGAAGGGTGAATGTAGAGAGGCCATGGTGTTTGGGTGAATTATAGGCGCCCAGTGGGCCCAGGAATGGGCTGTGGGAGATGCCTGCTGACATTGTTGAGATAGGAAAAAGTCCAGGGAGGTAGCAGAAGGTGGGTCTGAGTAGATCTACCTGGCCTGCTCACCACAGGACAGGCCTACACTTGAAGTGGTGTGTAGACTACAGACACAGCATACCCAGCTAGCACAGGTATAAAAATAGTGTAGATCGGGGTAGGCAACCTATGGCATGCGTGCCAAAGGCGGCACGCGAGCTGATTTTCAGTGGCACTCACACTGCCCGGGTTCTGGCCACCGGTCCGGGGGGCTCTGCATTTTAATTTAATTTTAAATGAAGCTTCTTTAACATTTTAAAAACCTGCGTGGCCCTGAATACTTTGTTCTGCGGCCATGCAGCTTACAGGGAACCTAGGTTGCCACCTCTCTGGATTTTACCCAGACAGTCTGGTTTTTGGCTTCTGTGTTTGGGTGCCATTTAGGATTCCCAGGTGCCTGGTTTTTGACCGAAAAGTCTGGTTGAAAAGGAGACCTGGTAATCCTAAATGGCACCCGAACCAAAAGTCTGGTTACCGCGGAGTGGGGGGAGGTGTTGGGTCATTAATCCATGCCACCCCCTGCTCAGCCAGGCCCGATTCCTACCTGCAGACAGGCTCCTTGAGATGATCCAATGAGTGATGGTGGGGAGAAGAGTGAGTGAAGGGGGGTGGGGATTTGGGAGAAGAGGCAGGGCAGAGGGCGGGGTCTCAGGGGTCCAGTTACCAGCAATTAGAAAGGTGGCAACCCTACTGCCTACCTGCATGGAAAGGGGGTGACAGTTAAGCAGTGGCTCTATCTTCCCCTGTGTGGGCTCTGGGGATGTGGCTGGGCCACACAGGGGACCCCTTACTCCCCTGGAGGAGCATGCAGTGTGGCTACACGACTGAGACCAAAGGGACTGACCCAAATCCTATGAACGTCCATGAGGGTCTTTCCACTGACCATAGTGGGCTTTGGGCCAGGCTGCTAGCCACTTCCCTGGGGACACTTCTAAGTTGCCAGGCCTCTACTGATATATTTTTAATTCATCTGCCACCAAAATGCTGTTGCTTCCTCTTCCACCCCTGCAGAAATGGACTTTCCTCCAAAATGTCTCTGGTCTGGAGCATGGGATGGGCCATGTTTAGTTTTAGGCCAGTGATTGGTTCAGGAGATATTGGACTTCAAAGCATGAGGACTAGATCCTCATCTGGTATAAATCAGCAAAGTCAATGGGTGAAATTCTACGCTCACCGGGATCGTTTCCGACCTTGGTACCAATGAAATCCTGACTTTGCTTATGTCAATGGCAATCTCCCCATTAACTTCAGAGGGGCTGGGTTTCACCCTAATGACTAGTGGGAATGGGGACTCCTCCTTTTCTGAATAGGGGTGTTTGTTTTTAACCATAGCATGAGCCAAGAAACCAAAACTTAAAGCCATGGCATTGTGGCCCCAACCTGTTGCTAAACATCATTCGCTGAGATCTTAAGCCACCTTTGCACATCACTGATTCTGAACTGCCATCCTAGACCAGTCCCACCACCCCGTGTAGCTTTGTCTGTGTGTCTACTCCCACCCTACGTTCATACTGGTGTCTGTCCTCTAGCCCCCACCTCACCCCATAAAGAAATCCCAAATCAAGGCTAAAATCCACAAAGATCTAAAGATGGGCTTGGGAGGAATGTCTTTTAAAGCAGCCTCCAATTTTAGCAGCCACTGTTGCCCCTCTTCTTCTCACCCCTCCCCCGCCACTTTCTGCTCTTTCGCTTCCTCCTTATTTATGAAGCTAGGTCTCACCAGGAACTAAGATGAGCCTAGCAAGTCTTCTAAAGTGTGCAAGATGAAATGAAGCACAGATCAAAGGGAGGAGCTCTGTGCATCCCAGCTCTGGCTGCAACCAGGGCCATGCAGACACTTCCCTTTGATGTTTTGAAGTGCAAGGGGTTGGCCTTCCTATGCCTAGAGATCCAACTTTGGCTGATCATCAGACACTCACACTGCCTCTCGCCGTCCTGCTCCCCAGAAACCGTTACAGCTATAGAGTGTCACTCCCCAGGAGAGGGAGGTGAGAAAGAAGAAATCTCTGATGGGGGTCTGGTGGGAATCCCATCTGGTCTCCTGCATTGGTGGTCATGGCATGTAGCCTTATGGGTAGGGGAAGATGGGGGGTAGCCTTCCTAAGAGTCTGATCCTGCCCCTCCCCCCCCCCGCAGGATTCTGTGTATGTAAGCATAAGGAAAGAAGAAATGGGCAGGGCGGGGGGTGCAAGAGAACCTAATTGTGCAGCTGCCAAGATAGTCTTGCCTAGTAGTAAGAGTGAGGCCTAGGAGGGGGAGCACCTAGTTCAGCATCATTTGCTATTGAGTGTGAATGCCTTGAAGTAGGGAGCTTCCAGTCACATGGGACATACTAGTTACTTGTTCAGTGCTGGACTGCATAGAGCTTTCAGACTGATAGCTACGCAGTCAATGCACCTTAAAGACTGGCTATTCTGGACATAGAGTTGAAGGGCTAGATCTTCATCTGGCCTAACTCTAGTGAAATCAGTGGAGCTAAACTGACTTACACCAGCCAAGGATCTGGCTAAGAGGCCGGTCAGCTGCCATTATAATCAGAACAGAGTCTGGAATAGGCATGCTCTCGCTATACTGACTTGATTTATTTTTGTAGTTCATTATTTACCTGCTGTTTTCACTCTAATACAATTAAAATAGTTGGCCAGTTCCTTAGCTGGTATAGATTGGTGCAGCTTCATGGAAGTCGGTGCTGTTTTAATAATTTACACCAGCTGGTCCTTTGTACTTAAATCTAAAAGCACAGTTGGGTTTTGCAAGAAATAACAAATAGGTTATTAAAAGTGAGCAAGTTTGAACTGCTCCTGTTCCTAGATTACCTCAGCTTTGAATCTTGCTCTTCCTATTTACCTCCTGCTGAGATATGGACTCAGGGCAACTTCCCGGCCTATCAAGTTTTCTATAAAAGGAACAAGAATATTATATTGCAGGATATGATTACTGTTCTTTTCCCATCTCTGGGCAATTGAAAATTTCATTCTGGCGTTCACGTTTCACGACTGACTAAATATGCCAACCTGGCAATTTCTGCTGGTAGCCAGGGAGCCTAAGAATCTGATCACTGTGCGGGTTTTCATTTGTTTGCAGAATGTATGTTCTCATATCATTATCAAATAAGAAGCCTGGTTGTTTTGTTTGATTTTTTTCATGGAGGTTATTGAATTGATGTGGATTCCTAGGGTGAATGGAAATTGATACATGATCTGCAATTGGCAATGGCAATAATGCTACCTGGCACTATTTATAGTACCTGGCATCTGAGCTTCTCCAAGGGTGTGGCAATTAATCATCACAGCAGCTTTAGGAAGGAACCCAAAAGGTAATGTGGCTACTCAAGGCCACACAATAATTTAGTGGCAGTGAGGGGAATGGAACCCAGGAGTCTTCACTCATAGTACCATGGTCTAACTGCCAAGCAAAATGTCCTGTATAGTTTAATATTTTTCTTACAGCGGGGGATATAATAAAACATAGGCCAGATTTGGCATTTATTTATGCTGCTGTAAAACAAGAACATCCTCGTTTTTGTGGATACAGACTAACACAGCTACCCTTCTGATACTTGTAAAACAAGAGTCACTCCATTTTTTAATGATTGTTTCTACCACAGTAACACAATCTGAGAGCAGGGTCCCAATGTGCTAGGAGCTGTACATACACACAGTAAGATGGGCCCCGCTTCTGCAGTGTTTACAGCCTGAACAGACAATACAGACAAAGGAAGGGTTAGCATTAAAGTTGGTTGGGAATATTTCAACAAAATGGTTTTTGGTCAGAAAATACTGACTTGCCAAAACTGTTTCTTGGGCCCAGGATGGGATGTAGGATTGCCAGGTGTCCGGTTTTCTACCGGAACACCTGGTCAAAAAGGGACTCTCCCCAGTCTGGTGAAAATGAGCAAGTAAGTGAGGGTGGGGAATTTCTGACTACAGGTTCATGAGTCAACCACAGAAGTTTCCTGGCAATGAACTGACGTACAGAACAGGTACATGATATACATCTAAGGCTGGCCTGTTTGCTTGCCTATATATCTTTTCTTATAAGTTTCTTATTTTCTTATGGGTTTGATTATTTGTTTTATTACAATAGTTTTATAGATCTATATTTGAGTATATTTTGGCTGTAATACAAGGGACCTGCAGGCCACATCCTGTATGTTGAGCTAAGGCAAAGTTAGCATAAATATGTTTGGGAACTTTCACCTAGATAGATGGTGATGAGCTAAAGCATAAGGTCCATGTGTGGCTGCGACCTTTAACATAGAGGATGCGTTAAAGCAGGTTGGCATAGGGGCTTTCCTAAATTCATACCCTTTTAAACTTAACAGGTACACCACAACTTGGAACTTGGAAAGAACTGAAATAACCAGTGAGGACAAAAATAACAAATGTGATACCTAACCACGAAAGGGCCATGGTAACAAATGGACGTATATGATAATAAGTTGAGATCATTGATATACTAACCTATAGGAAAAAGACACTCCAACATTAATAAGGCAAGGAAATAGAAAAAAGGAAAAGGGGAAAAAAATCCCCTACTGAATATGCATCAAACATAGTGGCATCAGCATAACATATTATAAAAGTGGCATCCCAGCCTATGGGCAGTAGGAGAGAGAGAGAGATGTAATATATAATTATTTGATATAATAATTTGAATAATACTGAGCCTGATCTTGGGGCAAGAACCTGGCAACCCTCAAAGTGATAACTGGGGATTCTTAATCAATATATAATATAAAGATTGGGCAACACTAGGCGCTGTACACACATACAAGAAGTGACAATCCTACCCTGTATGGGCCAGTCTGTGGGGATTGAACCCATGCTCCGAAAGGTATGTGCTTCCAACTCTCCTAGCTGCAGACCCAGCTTGCTGAAGCTACTTGCAGTAGGAGACCTAAATCAAACCTCTCCGAGTCCACTCACACTCTCAGAGGGGTCAGTGACGGTTACACCTGTGACTCCGGCAATTCTTTCCCTACCATGCTGTCTTCTCCCCTTTCTTGGTTTTTCTTTCTTTTCTGTTTGTTTCCAAAATGGTCTTCAATGGAGCCAGGGAGTGAACCCAGAACCTCTTTGGTTAACTGGGTGCATCGCTACTGTCTGAACTAAGGCTGATCAATTATCTTAAAGCCACTAACAGACTCAAGGACAGCTTCTTTCCAGCCAGTAAAGGGGGACAGAGCCACATTCTGCAAGTGTGGGCTCAATAAATATGGAGAGTGAATTTCATTGGCCATGAGACCAACATATTGACTTGGAAGCTTATTTTGCCTCCTCCTCCCCTCCCCAGGTAATGTGGGATGGATCATGGGGAGGGGAGGAGGAGAGCATGGGGCCCCAGGCTGGGGGCGAGGCTGGGTCACATGAAGAGTCACGTGGGAGGGATCACCTGGGGAGGTCACGTGCTCCCCCCCTTTAGCTGGTGCAGCATACAGGTAAGAAATGCATTCTATTTGCACCTCTGGTCATAATCTTCTTCTTTCTTGCCATTTCCCTATTTGGGGTCAGCAACTTTTATAGACTTCTTACAAAACTTTTGATTGTATGCCTGACTATCAGGCCAATTGGTCTCTCTAAGGTCCGCTGATATCCAGTCCACGTACCAAGCCTTTGACCTCCTGCTTGGTCGTTTTCCATCTCTGATCATTGCAAGGACCATCCTGCCAATAAAACTTAGGTGTCGACTGGACATGTCCATATCAACATAGCCTAGCCTCCCTCAACTTGTCTCCAGTTGGGGCAACCCATGTTAGGCCCCTCGCAACCTCATTTGGTTTCCTATAATGGAGTGTCCAATGACTTGACCATCTCAACATCTTCATTTCTGTAGTGGAGAGTATACTGATTATTTGTGATTGACAACATCCCTTGGTAATCTAGTCCAACAAATGAATTATCCTTGCTGCTAATCAAAATTTTCACCTTATTTCTAATTTCCAGCCAATTCTGCTGATTTCAACTTCAAGCTATTGAATCTTGTAATACTTTTATCAACTGGGTTAATGAGCTGTCTGATATCAGATCTTCTCCCTGTGCAGCCAGTCATCAAATCTCTTCTTAATCTTCTCTTAAAGTCTGTGATGCTTTGGTCTCTCATTGAAGGACATGTGTTCTAAACCTCAAATCATTCTTGCAGCTCTTCTTTGAGCCCTCTCTGTTTGTTCAACATCCTCTTTAATGTGTGGACAGAGTGTTCCATTAGTTGTCTCCCTGATGCCATAGACAGAGGTAGCATAGCATCTCTTCTCATACTCTGTGTCACCTCTGGACTCTTTCCTGCTTGATCTCCACCTGAGTCACTGCCCTTGTAGGTTCACAAGGAAGCCCAGTGGGTGAAAATTAACAGATTTGTCTCAACATGTATGTAACCCACACACCTCCTGAGTGGTGTTGTTCTGTGCCATCTAGTGGCACTGAGACCACTTGGAGAGAGATTAATGAGTCTGCTACAGGCTTAGCTAACAGACATATGGCTTTTAGCTCATGCAGGAGAGGTTCATGCATATAGCTTCAGAGGCCCCAGATTCAATCCCGCCCACCCATGACAGTGGTCTGTTGGTGATACAAGTCGGGGCTCATCCGGGATTTCAACTGGGAAGTCTCTGAAGCTTGGGACATGCTATGATGTTGCACCCCATAATGCTTTATAGAAATATGCTTATGAGTGTAAATATGACATAGCTGGAATATGTTTTATGCTAGATATGCCATATAACACATCTTTGCAAAGGTTATGATCTATTGAGTGTATTCATCCTATTTGTATAAATGTATCATTCTTGTATCTGAAACTAGAAACATAAAATATAACTCTGAGGTCCTATTGTAATTATGCAAAGTGTGGACCATTAATGGTGGCTTGGAATCTTGATGGCTCCCATAAACCAGGACAATTGGTTGTAAATGGCTCTGTTTACTTGTAAGTCTTCCTGTATACCTGTATGCTGGCAAGTGAGTAATGAAGTTTTACAGTGACATGTGATCGTGTCACCTGAACTGGAATCCATCTTTAACCTGGTTCTTTTCCATTTTGAAGGAGGGGTGGGAACCCAGAGAGGAACAAAGGATTCCCGCCTTGTGCAAAAGATATATAAGAGGGTGGAACAGAACAAAAGGGGCTGCAGTCATGAGAAATCCCTTAACTACCGCCTGAGCTAGAACAGGGATTGTACCAGAGGGAAGAGCATCTTCACCAGCAGGCTGGCTAACCTAGTGAGGAGGGCTTTAAACTAGGTTCACCGGGGGAAGAAGACCAAAGCCCTGAGGTAAGTGGGGAAATGGGATCCTGGGAGGAAGCACAAGCAGGAGAGTGCAAGAGGGGAGGACTCCTGTCTCATGCTGAGAAAGAGGGATGATCGATGAGTTATCTTAAGTGCCTATACACAAATGCAAGAAGCCTGGGAAACAAGCAGGGAGAACTGGAAGTCCTGGCACAGTCAGGGAACTATGATGTGATTGGAATAACAGAGACTTGGTGGGATAACTCACATGACTGGAGTACTGTCATGGATGGATATAAACTGTTCACGAAGGACAGGCAGGGCAGAAAAGGTGGGGGAGTTGCGTTGTATGTAAGAGAGGAGTATGACTACTCAGAGCTCTGGTATGAAACTGCAGAAAAACCTGAGACTCTCTGGATAAAGTTGAGAAGTGTGAGCAACAAGGGTGATGTCGTGGTCGGAGTCTGCTGTAGACCACCAGACCAGGGGGACGAGGTGGACGAGGCTTTCTTCTGGCAAGCAGCAGAAGTTGCTAGATCGCAGGCCCTGGTTCTCCTGGGAGACTTTAATCACCCTGATATCTGCTGGGAGAGCAATACAGCGGTGCACAGACAATCCAGGAAGTTTTTGGAAAGGATAAGAGACAATTTCCTGGTGCAAGTGCTGGAGGAACCAACTAGGGGCAGAGCTTTTCTTGACCTGCTGCTCACAAACAGGGAAGAATTGGTAGGGGAAGCAAAAGTGGACGGGAACCTGGGAGGCAGTGACCATGAGATGGTCGAGTTCAGGATCCTGACACAAGGAAGAAAGGAGAGCAGCAGAATACGGACCCTGGACTTCAGAAAAGCAGACTTTGACTCCCTCAGGGAACAGATGGGTAGGATCCCCTGGGAGAATAACATGAAGGGCAAAGGGGTCCAGGAGAGCTGGCTGTATTTTAAAGAATCCTTATTGCAGTTGCTGGAACAAACCATCCTGATGTGTAGAAAGAATAGTAAATATGGCAGGCGACCAGCTTGGCTAAACAGTGAAATCCTTGCTGATCTTAAACGCAAAAAAGAAGCTTACAAGAAGTGGAAGGTTGGACAAATGACCAGGGAGGAGTATAAGAATATTGCTCAGGCATGCAGGAGTGAAATCAGGAAGGCCAAATCACACTTGGAGTTGCAGTTAGCAAGAGATGTTAAGAGTAACAAGAAGGGTTTCTTCAGGTATGTTAGCAACAAGAAGAAAATCAAGGAAAGTGTGGGCCCCTTCCTGAATGAGGGAGGCAACCTAGTGACCGAGGATGTGGAAAAAGCTAATGTACTCAATGATTTTTTTGCCTCTGTCTTCACGAACAAGGTCAGCTCCCAGATTGCTGCACTGGGCAGTACAGTATGGGGAGAAGGTGACCAGCCCTCTGTGGAGAAAGAAAGTGGTTCGGGACTATTTAGAAAAACTGGACGTGCACAACTCCATGGGACTGGATGCGCTGCATCCGAGGGTGCTAAAGGAGTTGGCGGGTGAGATTGCAGAGCCATTAGCCATTATTTTTGAAAACTCATGGCGATCGGGGGAGGTCCCAGATGACTGGAAAAAGGCTAATGTAGTGCCCATCTTTAAAAAAGGGAAGAAGGAGGATCCGGGGAACTACAGGCCAGTCAGCCTCACCTCAGTCCCTGGAAAAATCATGGAGCAGTTCCTCAAGGAATCAATTATGAAACATTTAGAGGAGAGGAAAGTGATCAGGAACTGTCAGCATGGTTTCACGAAAGGGAAGTCGTGCCTGACTAACCTAATTGCCTTCTATGATGAGATAACTGGCTCTGTGGATGAGGGGAAAGCAGTGGATGTGTTATTCCTTGACTTTAGCAAAGCTTTTGATAAGGTCTCCCACAGTATTCTTGCCGCCAAGTTAAAGAAGTATGGGCTGGATGAATGGACTGTAAGGTGGATAGAAAGCTGGCTAGATCGTCGGGCTCAACGGGTAGTGATCAATGGCTCCATGTCTAGTTGGCAGCTGGTTTCAAGCGGAGTGCCCCAAGGGTCGGTCTTGGGGCTGGTTTTGTTTAATATCTTTATTAATGATCTGGAGGATGGTGTGGACTGCACTCTCAGCAAGTTTGCAGATGACACTAAACTAGGAGGCATGGTAGATACACTAGAGGGTAGGGATCGGATACAGAGGGACCTAGACAAATTAGAGGATTGGGCCAAAAAAAACCTGATGAGGTTCAACAAGGACAAGTGCAGAGTCCTGCACTTAGGACGGAAGAATCCACTGCACGGCTACAGACTAGGGACCGAATGGCTAGGTAGTAGTTCTGCAGAAAAGGACCTAGGGGTCACAGTGGACGAGAAGCTGGATATGAGTCAACAGTGTGCTCTTGTTGCCAAGAAGGCTAATGGCATTTTGGGCTGTATAAGTAGGGGCATTGCCAGCAAATCGAGGAACGTGATCGTTCCCCTTTATTCGACATTGGTGAGGCCTCATCTGGAATACTGTGTCCAGTTTTGGGCCCCACACTACAAGAAGGATGTGGAAAAATTGAAAAGAGTTCAACGGAGGGCAACAAAAATGATTAGGGGTCTGGAGCACATGACTTATGAGGAGAGGCTGAGGGAACTGGGATTGTTTAGTCTCCAGAAGAGAAGAATGAGGGGGGATTTGATAGCAGCCTTCAACTACCTGAAGGGGGGTTCCAAAGAGGATGGAGCTCGGCTGTTCTCAGTGGTGGCAGATGACATAACAAGGAGCAATGGTCTCAAGTTGCAGTGAGGGAGGTCCAGGTTGGATATTAGGAAAAACTATTTCACTAGGAGGGTGGTGAAACACTGGAATGCGTTACCTAGGGAGGTGGTGGAGTCTCCTTCCTTGGAGGTTTTTAAGGCCCGGCTTGACAAAGCCCTGGCTGGGATGATTTAGTTGGGAATTGGTCCTGCTTTGAGCATGGGGTTGGACTAGATGACCTCTTGAGGTCCCTTCCAACCCTGATATTCTATGATTCTATGTTTCTATGAAAGGATTGGGCCCAGACTAGAAGGAGGCTAGTCTGTCAAAAAAGCTTATTGGAACATCTCTGAGGGTGAGATTTACTTGCATTGTTTCCTACTGTAGTAGGCTTGGACTTGAGTGTTTTATTTTATTTTGTTTGGTAGTTTACTTTGTTCTGTCTGTTATTACTTGAAACCACTTCAATCCTACTTTTTGTATTTAATACAATCACTTTTTACTTATTAATTAACCCGGGTATGTATTAATACCTGGGCGGGGGGCAAACAGCTGTGCATATCTATCTGTGTTATAGAGGGTGAACAATTTATGAGTTTACCCCGTATAAGCTTTATACCGGGTAAAACAGATGTATTTGGGGTTTGGACCCCATTGGGAGCTGGGTATCTGAGTGCTGGAGACAGGAGCACTTCTTAAGCTGTTTTCAGTTAATCCTGCAGCTTGTGGGGGCCGTGGTTCAGACTTGGATCTGTGTTTGCAGCAGGCAATCATGTCTGGCTCAAACAAGGCAAGGTACTGGAGTCCCAAGCTGGCAGGGAAAATGGACTTAGAAGTAGTCTAGGCACATCAGGTGGCAGTCCCAAAGGGGTTTCTGTGACCCAACCCATTACACACGCTTCCTCAGCTGGGGGAAGTATGTAGCCCACACACCTCCTGGGTGTGGTGTTCTGTCCTATCTAGTGGCACCGAGACCACTTAGAGAGATATTAATGAGTCTGCTCTACAGCCTTAGCTAAGGGCCATATGGCTTTTAGCTTATGCAGTAGAGACTAATGCATTTAGCTCCCGAGATCCTAGGTTTGATCCCGCCCGCCAATGACTAGGGTCTGTCAACATTAAACATTGTTCTGTTATCTCCTAATGCCAAACAATATTCCAGTCAAGTTGGTATGTGGGGTAAGCCTGGCTGGTGGAATACTGATGGCAAAAGTACGTGGATCACCCAGCAGGAGGTAGCTGGGCTCACAGATTCAGACAGCCTCCAAGAAAGAGTGAGAGATCATGGTACTTGTATAACCACTGTCTTCCACTCTCCTCATGAGCAGAAATTGCTGGCCCGTTGTGAGCTTGTGTAATGTGAACGCTCCATTGTAATAAGCCTGATAATTAGGGCCTTACCAAATTCACAGTCCATTTTGATCAATATCACAGTCATAGGATTTTAAAAATCATAAATTTCATTATTTCAGCTATTTAAATCTGAAATTTCACAGTGTTGTAATTGTACGGGTCCTGATCCAAAAAGGGGGGAGGGGAGGTTGTGGTACTGCCACCCTTACTTCTGTGCTGCTGTAGGTAGTGGCCCTGCCTTCAGAGCTGGGTGGCTGGAGAGCGGCTGCTGCTGGCCAAGAGCCCAGCTCTGAAGAACCGCTGCCAGCAGTAGCGCAGAACTCAGGTTGGCATGGTATAGTATTGCCACCCTTACATCTGTGCTGCTGTGTGCAGAGCTGGGCCATCAGTCAGCAGCCTCCACTCTCCTGCTGCCCAGCTCTGAAGGCAGCAGTACAGAAGTAAAGATCATAGAATCATAGGGTTGGAAGACACCTCAGGAGGTCATCTAATCCAACCCCCTGCTCAAAGCAGGACCAACACCAACTAAATCATCCCAGCCAGGGCTTTGTCAAGCCAGGCCTTAAAAACCTCTAAGGATGGAGATTCCACCATCTCCCTAGGTAACCCATTCCAGTGCTTCACCATCCTCCTAATGAAATAGTGTTTCCTAATATCCAACGTAGACCTCCCCCACTGCAACTTGAGACCATTGCTTCTTGTTCTGTCATCTGCCACCATTGAGAACAGCCTAACTCCATCCTCTTTGGAACCCCCCCTTTAGGTAATTGAAGGCTGTTATAAAATTCCCCCTCACTCTTCTCATCTGCAGACTAAATAACCCCAGTTCCCTCAGCCTCTCCTCGTAAGTCATGTGCCCCAGCCCCACAATCATTTTTGTTGCCCTCTGCTGGACTATCTCCAATTTGTCCATGTCCCTTCTGTGGTGGGGGGAACAAAACTGAACACAATACTCCAGGTATGGCCTCACCAGTGCCGGATAGAGGGGAATAATCACTTCCCTCGATCTGCTGGCAATGCTCTTACTAATACAGCCCAATATGCCTTTGGCCTTCTTGGCAACAAGGGCACACTGCTGATTCATATCCAGCTTCTCGTCCACTTTAATCCCCAGGTCCTTTTCTACAGAACTGCTGCTTAGCCAGTCGTTCCCCAGCCTGTAGTGGTGCATGGGATTCTTCCTTCCTAATGGCAGGACACTGCACTTGTCCTTGTTGAACCTCATCAGATTTCTTTTGGCCCAATCCTCCAATTGGTCTAGGTCACTATGGACCCTATCCCTACTCTCCAGCATATCTACCTCTCCCCCAAGCTTAGTGTCATCTGCAAACTTGCTGAGGGTGCAATTCATCCCATCATCCAGATCATTAGTAAAGATGTTGAACAAAACCGGCCCGAGGACTGACCCCTGGGGCACTCAGCTTGATACCAGCTGCCAACTAGACATCGAGCCATTGATCACTACCCGTTGAGCCCGACAATCTAACCAGCTTTCTATCCACCTTATAGTCCATTCATCCAATCCATATTTCTTTAACTTGTTGGCAAGAATACTGTGGGAGACCGTATCAAAAGCTTTGCTAAAGTCAAGATATATCCACCACTTTCCCCATATCCACAGAGCCGGTTATCTCATTATAGAAGGCAATCAGGTTGGTCAGGCATAACTTGCCCTTGGTGAATCCATGCTGACTGTTCCTGATCACCTTCCTCTTCTCCAAGTGCTTCAAAATGGATTCCTTGTGAACCTGCTCCCTGATTTTGCCTGGGACTGAAGTGAGGCTGTAGTTCCTTGGGTTCTCTTTCTTCCCTTTTTTAAATATGGGCACTATATTTGCCTTTTTCCAATCATCTGGGACCTCCCCCGATCACCACGAATTTTCAAAGATAATGGCCAATGGCTCTGCAATCACATAAGCCAACTCCCTCAGCACTCTTGGATGCATTAGATCTGGACCCATGGACTTGTGCGTGTCCAGCTTTTCTAAATAGTCCTTAACCTGTTTTTTCACCATTGAGGGCTGCTCAACTCCTCCCCATACTGTGTTGCCCAGTGCAGCAGTGTGGGAGCTGACCTTGTCTGTGAAGTCCAAGGCAAAAAAAGCATTGAGTACTTCAGCTTTTTCCACATCATTTGTCATTATGTTGCCTCCCCCATTCAGTAAGGCTCCCACACTTTCCCTGACCTTCTTCTTTTTGCTAACATACCTGTAGAAACCCTTCTTGGTACCCTTCACATCCCTTGCTAGCTGCAACTCCAATCATGCCTTGGCCTTCCTGATTACACCCCTGCATGCTCTACCAATATTTTTATACTCCTCCCTAGTCATCTGTCCAAATTTCCACTTCTTGTAAGCTTCCTTTTTGAGTTTAAGCTCACCGAAGATTTCACTGTTAAGCCAAGCTGGTCGCTTGCCATATTTGCTATTTTTTCTGCACATCGGGATGGTTTATACCTGCACCCTCAATAAGGCTTCTTTAAAATACAGCCAGCGCTCCTGGACTCCTTTCCCCCTCAGATTAGTCTACCCATCAGTTCCCTAAGGGTGTCTAAGTCTGCTTTTCTGCAGTCCAGGGTCCATATTTTGCTACTCTCCTTTCTTCCTTTTGTCAGAATCCTGAACTCAAACATCTCATGGTCACTGCTGCCTAGGTTACTACCCACTTCTACTTTCCCTACCAATTCTTCCCTGTTTGTAAGCAGCAGGTCAAGAGCAGCATGGCCCCTAGTTGTACTTGTCCCAGGAAGTTGTCCCCAACACTCTCCAAAAACTTCCTGGATTGTCTGTGCACTCCTGTATTGCTCTCCCAGCAGATGTCAGGGTGATTGAAGTCCCCCATTAGAACCAGGGCCTGTGATGGCATGGTATGGTATTACAACACTTACTTCTGCACTGCTGCTGGCAGGGCGTCGCCTTCAGAGGTGGGCACCTGGTCAACAACCGCCGCTCTCCGGCTGCCCAGCTCTGAAGGCATTGCAGAAATAAGGGTGACAATATCGTGATCCCCCTAAAATAACCTGGCAACTCCCCCTGCAACTCTCTTTGGGGTCAGGACCCCCAATTTGAGAAACATTGGTCTCCCCCATGTAATCTGGTCTTTTTTTGTGTATAGTATAGGGTAAAAGCACACAAAAGACTAGATGCAATTGTGGGGAGACCCGATTTCATGGTCCATGACAACTTTTTTCATGTCTGTCAATTTGGTAGGGCCCTACCGATAATGTGAGCTGCATTGTAAGTGGTGGTTCTGGTGTTGGGCTGAGGAACTGACTGGGAAGGAAGACAGACTTTAAAAGAAGAGATGCCTTTATTAAAACCAAAACAGAATTATTGGCCACCCGGGCAGCTCAGTTCATTCTGCAAATGGGGCATCTGTGATCCACTCAGCCCCAGGGACAGGCATGAAATGCAGACACCTGCAGGAGAATAAAGGACCCCTGCTATGGGCTAGACAAAGGCTCCAGTCCTGCTCCCAGTAATGTCAATAGCAAAACTGACTCTAAGCTCTTTGGGCCATGGACCATCTTGCCTTTATGTTTGTGCAGCACTTAGCATCACGGGAGCCCTAGTCCATGACTGGGCCCTTTAGTTGCTACCACACTGCAGATGTGTAACAATGATACTCCATTGACCTCCATGGGAACATGTTAGGTTCCTCGCTTGTATGGGCCTTCATGCCCCTAGAAGGTGTGGCAAGGAGCTGCTCAGATAGGTTTCTCCCATGGCAGAGGGTGTTCTCCATTGGTTGCTAGCCATGACTGACCTTCCATTAGCCTAGTGCAAAGGATCTGAACTCCTACTCTTCCTATATTAATGAATGGGAGGGGGGAATCCTGATTAGATTTGGAGGGGGCATCCTGCTTGAAATCCACCGGCCTAGTGCATCAGATAATGCTGTGAGTTCAGTGAATGAGCTGAGCAGATGAGCAGCCAATTAGACCAGAATATCCAGAGGTAGAACAAACAAGCGTCTTGGCATGCCTCCTCTGGGGCATAAGCCAGCCCGTAACTCTGGGGCTTAGGAGGAGCTTTCCCTGGGGGCAGATTGTCCCAGTATGAGATGCTTCAGAGTTATGGGATAATGAACTTTGCAGGTCCCTTGGCTGATCCAGCCTGGCAATTGCTATGAAGGCAGCAGAACAGCAATGTTTTCTAGATCCCGTTGCTATAGGATGTGAGCAGCTCACAGTCTTCCTCCCTGTGAGGTAGGATAGGGCCATGATCTGCATGTCACACAGGGAGAACGGACATACTGAGGCTAAGGGATGTAAATTCCAGCTCGATATGACATACTCACATTGGCTCTGGTCAAGCTGGTGTGCAGCAGTGGGAGGGGCTGGATTCCCTGAGTACACACTAGGGATGGGCCTGGGTCAGCTAGCTTCTCCCACTGCTCTGGCCAGCATGTCTACCCTGCAGTTTGGGTGGGTCTATCTCTTCAATCTGGGAGTTACGTCCCCAGCTCAAAGTGTAGCTGGCCCCTATGAAACTTGGCCAAGCAGGAGAGGGTTGATTGAGCGATATCATTTCCTGGTTCTCATGCCACAATTCGCTACTCTGGTCAGGTAATCTCAGTTGCACATAGAAACTTGGTCACATGGGGCAAAGAGCTGAACCCGCATCTCCAAAGTGCCAGGCTAGTGCCCTACCCACTACATCCATGTCCGCCTCCCCTCACTCAACCTGTCTTCCCACTCCCCCCCTGCCCAGCTGCTGTGACATTGCTAGGAAGCGACCATGCCTGTGATGATGGGCTATCCAAGTACCATGCATTTTGCACAGTGGTTGGGGACCCTCTGGGCTGGCAGCAGGGAACTCCGGAATCATCACCCAATTGAGATCAGACCCACAAGAGTGCCAGCTGTCCCTTGATCCCACTCAGCCACTGGTGGGAAGGATCATAGTCTTCGTTAGCCTAAGATTTTCAGTGACACGCAGAGGCCTGGATGCAGCTCTTAACTTCTAGGACGATTGTGCCTCTCAGTCCCCTGTGGAAATCTTAGCCTTGCTCTTATGCCTCAGCCACCCCTCTATAGAACGGGTGTGTCAGTGCCCACCTCACAAGGCTAATATCTCTAAGCGCGTCATTCCCTACCCTCCAGGCATATGTACAATGCTATTACTGAAAGGTAAGCAGTGTACTTGATAGCAGAACAGGCAGCTTGTACCCAAGCCTTTCTTCCTGCAGCTGGATCTGCTTCACAGGAGTCTGTCATTTCCATGTATCTATTGATATGGTTTGGCGCCTGAAGAAAACCTCTTCCCAGGAGATCGCCCCAGCAGCCACCTTCCTTTCAAGTGTGCTCCTCATGACAGCCGAACTGACAAAGCCATATGCTACCTGTGCTCGGAGGGAGCTTTAATTGAGTTTGCAGCACGGATCAGTAATTGCTGATGAAATGGGACAGGTTGCTGGGGGTTGACCCCAGAAACCAGAGGGGAGCCCCAAGGGAAAACTGTTGAGAATAGAGGAAAACAATGGCACATCTTCCCTGTGCCCTGCTCTCAGTACATACCAGGTGAGAAATTCCAGATGGGGGAGGGCAAAATCCATTGGCTACTATAAGAAGGGGGCCCCTGCCCCAGGGAGCTTCCATCTTTGTGTTCAGAGATAATGTTCCCAGCTCAAGTGCCACGTGACCAAGTTTCTATATGCAGCTGAGGTCACCTGTCCTGGTCAGGGTATTGTATTATGAGTGCCACAGAATGAGAGCACTCAGTCCTCCCTCTCCTGCTGCTGGAGGGGGGAAAGCATTGCTGGGGCTGGTGTATATAAACTCTCGAGAAGGAAGATTTTACCACATCTCATCCCATATAAGCCTGCAGAGAGGTCCACAGCAACCAGTTTAAAAGGGGAAAATACCTAAACTGTGGTTTAGACTAAAGAGGAGGCAAGGTTTGCTGGTTTTCTCCACGGTACCAGCAAGTGTCAACAATGTGCCCTTGTTGCCAAGAAGGCTAATGTCATTTTGGGCTGTATTGCCAGCAGATTGAGGGACATGATCATTTCTCTCTATTCAGCATTGGTGAGGCCTCATCTGGAGTACTGTGTCCAGTTGTGGGGCCCACACTACAAGAAGGATGTGGAAAAATTGGAAAGAGTCCAGCGGAGGGCAACAAAAATGATTAGGGGTCTGGAGCACATGACTTATGAGGAGAGGCTGAGGGAACTGGGATTGTTTAGTCTGCAGAAGAGAAAAATGAGGGGGGATTTGATAGCTGTTTCAACTACCTGAAAGGAGGTTCCAAAGATGATGGATCTAGACCAGGGTTCGGCAACCTTTCACAAGTGGTGTGTCGAGTCTTCATTTAGTCACTCTAATTTAAGGTTTCGCGTGCCCGTAATACATGTTAACGTTTTTAAAAGGTCTCTTTCTATAAGTCTTTTATATATAACTAAACTATTGTTGTATGTAAAGTAAATAAGGTTTTTAAAATGTTTAAGAAGCTTTATTTAAAATTAAATTAAAATGCAGAGCCCCCTGGACCGGATCCGGGCAGTGTGAGTGCCACTGAAAATCAGCTCGCGTGCCGCCTTCAGCACTTGTGCCATAGGTTGCCTACCCCGATCTGGACTGTTCTCAGTGGTACCAGGTGACAGAACAAGGAGTAATGGTCTCAAGTTGCAGTGTGGCAGGTTTAGGTTGGATATTAGGAAAAACTTTTTCACTAGGAGGGTGGTGAAGCACTGGAGTGGGTTACCTAGGAAGGTGGTGGAATCTCCTTCCTTAGAGGTTTTTAAGGTCAGGCTTGACAAAGCCCTGGCTGGGATGACTTAGTTGGGGATTGGTCCTGCTTTGCGCAGGGGGTTGGACTAGATGACCTCCTGAGGGCCCTTCCAACCGTGATATTCTATGATTCTAAGTGCATGGCTCAGAGGATTGGTAATGGGCTGCCATCTAAACATCAGCACTCTGGATCTCTAGATCTGTTTCTGTTGCATCTGAAAATCCTTGGAGTCTGAAGGCTGACCTGTGTGGTGGACTGTGACCATCAGTACACTTCCTAGTGGACAAATGTCCACAGCAGGTGTGTAGTGCTGCACCAATTGGTGGATTGTCAGTAGTGAGGATCAGACCCTGGAACTCTGTATCAACAAGCATCAGCCTCTACTGTCGGAGCTGAAAGACCTACGCCTCTAACAGGCTCATCAACCTCTCTGTGTGGTCCAGTGAAGTTTAGGCACTAGCAGCCTACAGCTGTATGCAGGCTGAAAGGACTGCATATAGCAGAGTACTAGATACATCCCAAAGGATGTTTGGACTTGAAGGATAAGGCACCATGCTGGATTCCAATCCCACTCTGGTTTATCACCTACAGGGGGAGGGATAGCTTAGTGGTTTGAGCATTGGCCTACTAAACCCAGGCTTATGAGTTCAATTCTCAAGGGGGCCACTTAGGGATCTGGGGTAAAATCAGTACTTGGACCTGCTGGTGAAGGCAAGGGGATGGACTCAATGACCTTTTGGGGTTCCCTTCCAGTTCTATGAGATAGGTATATCTCCTTGTATATTTGGTGGGGGATAGCTCAGTGGTTTGCACATTAGCCTGCTAAACCCAGGGTTGAGAGTTCAATCCTTGAGAGGGCCATTTAGGGATATGGGGCAAAAGTCTGTTGGATGATTTAATTGGGGATTGGTCCTGCTTTAAGCAGGGGGTTGGACTAGATGATCTCCTGAGGTCCTTTCCAACCCTGATATTCTATGATTCTAGTAACATCAGAGGATTTATTCCTATTGTCATTGGTATAAGTGGCATCAGACCCACACATCAAATCCCAACTCTGTTTCTTGTCACATTACACCATTTTTTCAGAATTTGTCTCTGTGGAGTTACTCCTGATTTACACCTGAGTTGCCATTATCCTGGTCTATAAATACCCGCACAAAAAGGAGGTACTGGAGATTAGCAAAAACAACAAGGAGTCTGGTGGCACCTTAAAGACTAACAGATTTATTTGGGCATAAGCTTTCGTGGGTAAAAACCTCACTTGCTATGCATCTGAAGAAGTGAGGTTTTTACCCACGAAAGCTAATGCCCAAATAAATCTGTTAGTCTTTAAGGTGCCACCAGACTCCTTGTTGTTTTTGTAGATACAGACTAACACAGCTACCCCCTGATACTTGACACCATGGAGATTAGCAGACTCATCAAGATAAAAAAAAGGCAGAACAAGATCTGATGGCTGGAAGTTGATGGCTGCAAAGTATAAACTGGAAAGAAGGGGTATGTTTGAAACAGAGAGGGCAATTAACCACTGGAACAGATCACCATGGGTGTGGGGAATTCTCCATCACTTGGAGTCTGTACATCAAGACGTGGATGTCTTTCTGCACTCTCAGCAAGTTTGCAGATGACACAAAACTGGGAGGAGTGGTAGATATGCTGGAGGGTAGGGATAGGATACAGAGGGCCCTAGACAAATTAGAGGATTGGGCTAAAAGAAACCTGATGAAGTTCAACAAGGACAAGAGTCCTGCACTTAGGACAGAAGAATCCCATTCACTGTTACAGACTAGGGACCGAATGGCTAGGAAGCAGTTCTGCAGAAAAGGACGTAGGGGTTACAGTGGACGAGAAGCTGGATATGAGTCAACAGTGTGCCCTTGCTGCCAAGAAAGCTAATGGCATTTTGGGCTGTATAAGTAGGGGCATTGCCAGCAGATCGAGGGACGTGATCATTCCCCACTATTCAACATTGGTGAGGCCTCATCTGGAGTCCAGTTTTGGGCCCCACACTAAAAGAAGGATGTGGAAAAATTGGAAAGAGTCCAGCGGAGGGCAACAAAAATGATTAGGGAGCTGGAGCACATGACTTACGAGGAGAGGCTGAGGGAACTGGGATTGTTCGGTCTGCAGAAGAGAAGAATGACGGGGGATATGATAACTGCTTTCAACTACCTGAAAGGGGGTTCCAAAGAGGATGGATCTAGACTGTTCTCAGTGGTATCTGATGACAGAACAAGGAGTAATGGTCTCAAGTTGCAGTGGGGCAGGTTTAGGTTGGATATTAGGAAAAACTTTTTTACTAGGAGGGTGGTGAAGTACTGGAATGGGTTACCTAGGGAGGTGGTGGAATCTCCCTCCTTAGAGGTTTTTAAGGTCAGGCTTGACAAAGCCCTGGCTGGGATGATTTAGTTGGGAATTGGTCCTGCTTTGAGCAGGGGGTTGGACTAGATGACCTCCTGAGGTCCCTTCCCATCCTGATATTCTATGATTCTATGATTCAACCACATGTTCTTAGACTAGATGTGAGGTTCTCTGGCCAGTGCTATGCAGGAGGTCACACTAGATGATCACTATTGTCCCTCTGGATGTGGAATGTATGCTGTAAATGAGAGGGGGACAGTCAAGCTCTGAGCATCTAACTTTGCTTGTGGAAATGTCCTAGAACATCTCATGAAGTATCAAGTGGCGTGATTCATAATAGTTTCTTTCAAGTGCTTTTATCTTTGCCTCTTGGTTTTCAATGCTCTTTAATTAGGCACGTAGACAATTTCTTTCAAGATAAATCTCTTTCTTGGTGATTAGCTGCTTATGACACACAGACTTTGACTCTGTTTGATTTGATCTCAATTCATTTTTAATACATTTTGCACTTATATGCACAATTATCTTTGTTTAGTGCCATTATATTTTTACCATCATTATCTTTCATGCCTCATGAATGTGGTTTAGTATGGTTTTAGATATGCTCCCAGAATGATTCTACATGTGTGTTAAATTAACAAGCACAGAACTCGGTTTTATGACGCCGTTCAGTTGTTGTTGTCTTTGGGTGAAATTTACCTCTATGCACCCCATGACATAGGCACCATTGAAGCCCTTTGGATGTCCATTTGGAACTAGACTGAGATCAATTTAACTCGGTTATCAAATAGCTGTGGGATGGCATTAGCTACTTTCAGCTACAAACGAGTCAGATGCAATGTATAAATGTGATGCTCTAACAAAAATCCTGAGCCATCTATCCTCTGAATATTCCTATTGATGAGATTTCATGGTGGCATTAAAAAGGCAGTAAGAGCTAATGTGCAGGCACTTTCACAGTCCCCAGACACCTCCTGGGAACTAAGGACCACATCCTCAGCTGGCATAAATCGGAATCATTCTATTGCAGGAATTCTCAAACTTCATTACACTGCAACCCCCTTCTGATAAAAAAGTTACTACATGACCCTGGGGGCGGGGACTGTGGCCCAAGCCCCACGGCCCTGGGTGGGGGTATAGCTTGGGCTTCAGCTTCAGCCTGAGCCCCAACAAGTCTAATACTGGTCCTGGTGACTCCATTAAAATGGGGTCCCGACCCACAGTTTGAGGACTACTGGTCTATTGGAGTCTCCCGTACAATACCCACAACATTACTGCATCGTAGCCACTGGCATATGCCCCAGTCACCTGGCAATAATTTTCAGTCTCTTGCCACCTACTTTGTGCCCATGGCTGTACTAAAAGTAAAAGCTTCCTTCTCCCACTTCCTCTCCCCAGAGATGTACAGCAACCTGCTGTTTCTCTCTTGTTTAGATTACATTTCTTATCACTGCTAATCTGGGGCCAGAGAAGATTTTACAGCTATCACTGTGCTGCATATCCTGGGCAGTCCCCCGCCCCATCACCCCCAACACTTCTGCCAGAGAGCAGGGTTGAGGCTTGGGGCACCCATTTTTCCAAGACCCCCCCAATTGGCCGGGGCCCCTGGGCATAGGCCCTGTTCGCCCAGTGGCCAATCTGCCACTGACCCTAGGCCCTCAGAACTTCCCAGCAGGGAGTAAATTCAGGTCCTTGTCCTATAGAAGCATAGACCCTTGCCACTTTAGCTAAAGGAGAATCTTTGCTAACTGCTGGCAATATAGGGACTCTGATACACATATGAGAAATTCATCAACTAGAGGGCAGTGTTACACATCTACGGGTCTATACAACCCAGTCACTGGCGTGTTTTCCAGATGTGGTGCTCTTGAAAATAGGGAGTGAGGCTGCAGACAAGTTGCAAAGTGAAGAATGGGGCAGTACCACACTCCCTTTCCCTATAGCACCAGACCCTAACTGACCCTGTGTCGAGTCACTCTAGCAGCATCCTGGAATGAGGACAGTCACACATCTGAAGTCCTAGACCAGAAGTATGGGGGCTTATTAGCAAGATCTAAAACCTCCCTTGAAAACCTATAATCCATACATTTTGGAATCTGTTCCACGGCCGGCTGGCAAAGCGAGAAGATGGGATGGGGGAGTCTGTCTTGCTGCATGGGTGCAAGGCAGCTAGTAATGTCATGCACCAGGCTAATGGGTAGAGGCAGGAGAGACCCAAAGATGGGAGGGGAATGTCGCTTACTTTCTCAAACAACCCACATCAAAGGAGCCATGATTTAAGGAGAGAATTTAAAAGGCTGTAGTGACGCCAGTAATTACAGCGCATAGCTTTGAAGCTTTTGCTCTCTCGTCTGATGTGAAATGCTGGGAGTGGGGGGACTGAGCTGTGACGGGCTTAGTTTCACCATTCTCCTAGGGTTAGCTAAATAGCATTATGGGGAAGCTGTCATTCGACAGCACAGCCCCATTGATCCCAGCAGTAAACAGCTGCTGGGCTCTTGGATTTGGATTGTTAATGATACGTGGGGTTGTTTGCAGGCATTAGGGACTGTGTGCTTTTTTGAAGAACTATTAACTGATTTTTCTTCCACTGTTCTTTCACTTCCCACTGGGGGATGGCAGGGGGAGGATGGAGCCCTGGAGCTAGTTCACTCTAGGATGCATTAATGGCTTACTGGGATAGCCAGCTGTTTACATCTGTTCCCTCCCCCCACCCCACACACACAGCTGCACCAATGATTCATAATCCCGCCCTCAGTCTGTTTAAACTCCACTTGTAAGAGCCCAGTGAGATCACAGAAGATTAGGGTTGGAAGAGACCTCCAGAGGTCATCTAGTCCAATGCCCTGTTCAAAGCAGGGCCAACACCAACTAAATCCTCCGAGCTAGGGCTTTGTCAAGCCAGGCCTTAAAAACCTCTAAGGAAGGAGATTCCACCACCTCCCTAGGTAACCCATTCCAGTGCTTCACCACCCTCCTAGTGAAATAGTGTTTCCTAATATCCAACCTAGACCTCCCCCACTGCAACTTGAGACCATTGCTCCTTGTTCTCTCATCTGCCACCATTGAGAACACCTGTGTTCCATCCTCTTTGGAGCCCCCCTTCAGGTAGTTGAAGGCTGCTATCAAATCCCCCTTCACTCTTCTCTTCTGCAGACGAAATAAGCCCAGTTTCCTCAGCCTCTCCTTGTAAGTCATGTGCCCCAGCCCCCTAATCATTTTCATTGCCCTCTGCTGGACTCCCTCCAATTTGTCCACATCCTTTCGGGGGGGATGGGGTGGGGGGGGCGAGTGCAAAACTGGACACAATACTCCAGATGTTTTGTAGCAGCTTCCTCTCCTCCCATTTAGCAGGTGGACTTTGCCAAGCAGGAGTGACATTGGTTCACACTTTTGGGCCATCAAGCACCTAGCCCATGAATCCTTGACTACTTCTCCATCTAGTCACTAAATGCCTTTGTAGATTTGGGCCTAGGTTGCAGTCTGGATTCAGGAAGCGCATGCCCTGCATGGTGTATAAAGAGACAAGGGCAGCAACCAGGGTGTGTTGAGAGCTCAGGGCGCATTGAGAGCTCAGGGCGCAAGGAAAGCCCAAGCTTTTTCACTAGGAGGGTGGCGAAGCACTGGAATGGGTTACCTAGGGAGGTGGTGGAATCTCCTTCCTTAGAGGTTTTTAAGGTCAGGCTTGATGAAGCCCTGGCTGGGATGATTTAGTTGGGGATTGGTCCTGCTCTGAGCAGAGGGTTGGACTAGAGGACCTCCTGAGGTCTCTTCCAACCCTGATAGTCTATGATTCTATATCCCCCGCAAGCCAGCACAGAGACTGTCTCCACATGTTTCATGCTTTCAACCTTCCTCTAGTGGCTGGTTCATGTAAGAGGATAAGAGTCTACTACAGTAAGTGGTTAATGGATATACTTCTTTAGCTCATGTGATAAAATCCAAGCTTCTAGTGTAGAAGGGCCCCAAGGCATTCTCAGTTATGCTCTTACTTTCTATCTTCAATCATTTATAAGGCCTAGATCTTCAAAGGTAGCTTGGTGAAATGCTTTGGCAATCCTGAATTGTTTCTTCAAGTCAAGAAATTTGTCTAAACTGACCCTGTCCCACAAAAAGTTCTGGTTTTGGTGAAACATATTCTGACATTTTCTCATGAGCTGCAACTATAACCTCCATCCCAGGACTGCAGCATGACACTTCTGGACCTGCAGCCGCATAGTGCACACAGATCCCTGCCAGCCTAACCTAGGTCTTCTCTAGTATTCAGAGCCAATCAGAGCGGGGCCAGGAGGGCCATTTGGCCTGGGACTCAAGCTCAAAGGGGCTTCAAATGTAGACACTTGTTAATTTTTTGGCATTTGATAAGTTTCACAACTTGTTTTTATGCGCATCCCTATCAGACCAAAATGTAGCACCCTCAGCTTAGAGATGAAAATTTAAGCAAATAAGAGATGTGATTTGGTAAAAGACATATTTTTGTTAACTGATATAGATTGTCATATTAAAGAGATAAAATTGTTCATAAATATTAATAAAAATATATCAGTTCTGATGCCACAAGATTAGACTGTGATGAACATCTCCTCTCAGATCACCTGATTATATAAACAAGCCGCTACTAGTGGCTGGTGCTGGATCAAGTGCATGTTGAAAGATAGAGAATTGTTACATTTTGGTGCCTTATTTTGTTTTCATGTGTCATCATTTTTTATTATGGCTAGGGGCCTCAAAAGCTGGAAGTGGCCTGGGCCTCTCTGGTCCTCTTTGAGGGCCTACCAGCATTTCTGCTTCCCTCTACTTGTCCCTCTATCACTGGTATTGCGCATTCTGCCCCCCTGTATTAGCGAACATTTTTCCAGGCTGCGTCTCAGTTCATTATTCCCTGCCTAGGTCCCCTGGACATCACGTCCATCCTCTGTTCCTCCCTATGCCTCCTGCGTTAGTGCCATTTGCTAATGTAACTAAGCTGTTTAGTGCCTGCCCTTAGATCATTCATGATGCTAAATGAAGGCAAGCTTAATTGCTCTCCCTTGTGTCCAGACTACCAGCCAACTTCAGGCGTCTCATGAAGCTGATCTGACCTCACACTGCTGCTGGAGAACAGATAACCCTTCGGGTCTCATCGAGTGTGGAAATATCTAGTTTTTCCATCCATCCACTTCTAGTGCACCCATCACCAGCATATCTAGGCTCACCATCTACATGAGGGGCTATCTGCAGTAGAGTCACAGCACTGGAGGCAGCAGCTTGTCCTTATGACTAAAGATGAGCCTCAGCCACAAGGTTTGGATCTGTCCTGACATTTCCAAAACTGGGAGGTGTCTGGGTATGCAGCTTACATTTGGGCACCTCTCTAATGGGCAGCTGCTGGGCGCTCCCAGGGGATAGTGACATATCTGGGGCAACAGCAATCCAGAAGGGAAGGTCATCTCTATAGCAAGGACCATCTGACCTCACTCCAACCTACCTACCAAGTTTCTTGAGCTTTGTCCTGGTGCATGGAGAGACTGGCTTGGCTCGGAGGATGGAAAGAGGAAAGCTATGCTCAGATTCCTTAACCCCCTCACCCGAAAGGAAAACAGCATATAATTTATCTCTGCCTAAATTCTAAGGGTGTGATGCCCAAAGCAACGAGTAGGTCTACACTGCCATTCAAAAAAAAAAAAACTTGTGGCACTGAGTCGCAGAAGCCAAATCTGAGACCCCCCCTCTCAGGGCCCAGGCTCCAGCCCAAGCCCAGACATCAACTCTGCAGTTTCATAACACTGCAGCCCAAGGCCCACCAGCTACAGGCATTTCATTGCAGTGTATACCTACTCTAAAGTAATGGGACTGTTGGCCCTTTACTAAAAGTCAGTGGGGTTTTTTTGGTTGGCTAGCCCCCAGTACCAAAAGAAAGGGGGAGGGTCAATGGGAAATAAGGACCTTGAGACTGACAGTCCCCAGGGGCCAATGCTCAAGATCAGCCTGATTGACAGGGTAGGCAGGCTAATGAGCGAGTCAGGAGGCCAGGGGGGCTCCTGTCCTCCTTGTGATCTGGAATTGCCTGGAACAGAGTGGGGCTGAGTTAAGGGGAGAGCAGTGGCCTGAGTTGAGCTGGGGAGTAGGGCCACACCGTCAAGAGAGAACCAGCCCTGGGAGCAGGTCAGTGCTGGGAGGAGAACTGCAGTAACCAGAGCCAGAGGGGCCAGAGAAGCAGCCCAGGGGGCTAGAGCTGGGGCTGGAGCAGCTGGGGAGACCAAGGTGTGATGTTATCGACATAAACTGGGACAGGATAGATCATTGTTGCAACCAAGGTCCTGTAGTGGCACCCAAATCTTGTATAAAGGGGGTCAAATGGGGTGTCTAGGACAAGGTTATGGTTTACTGGTTATGATTATGCTGTCTATATGTGTGTATCAGTTTTGTAGTCAAAGTTATGAATATTGGCTCTATACTGTCTGTATGGCAAACTTATGCTATGCTTCTGGGTGACATCCCAGACAAGCTGAGATTAGCTCTGCCTAGCCTGCTTGATGGCCCATTAAGGACCATCAGCTATACAATGGACCCATTGAGAGAAGGCAGATACGCCTTGTAACTCAGCAAAGTATGCAGGGACTGGCCCATGTGACTCCAGACTCCATTTTGCTGTAATTTTCCACAGTAAGAACAAAGAGGTGTTCTTACACCTGGAAAAGACTATATAAGGCTGATGCCTCATCTCCATCTTGTCTTCAATCCTGCTTCTTACCTCTGGAGGAACTTTGCTACAAACTGAAGCTCTGAACAAAGGACTGAGGACCCATCCCAGCGGGGGATGTATTCCAGAGACTTGATTTGAACCTGCAGTTTATTCCATCGCTGCTGCAAGCCTGAACCAAGAACTTTGCCATTACTGTATGTAATTGATTCCATTTAACCAATTCTAACTCTCATCTCTATCTTTTTCCTTTTATGAATAAACCTTTAGATTTTAGATTCTAAAGGATTGGCAACAGCGTGATTTGTGGGTAAGATCTGATTTGTATATTGACCTGGGTCTGGGGCTTGGTCCTTTGGGATCAGGAGAACCTTTTTCTTTTACTGGGGTATTGGTTTTCATAACCATTTGTCCCCATAACGAGTGGCACTGGTGGTAATACTGGGAAACTGGAGTGTCTAAGGAGATTGCTTGTGAGACTTGCGGTTAGCCAGTGGGGTGAGACCGAAGTCCTCCTAGTCTGGCTGGTTTGGTTTGCCTTAGAGGTGGAAAAACCCCAGCCTTGGGCTGTAACCGCCCTGTTTTAGCAATTTGTCCTGAGTTGGTGCTCTCAGTTGGGTTCCGCCAGAACCGCATTGTCACACAAGGAAGGGACCCTGGGAAGAGGGTCCAGTGCAGGGAGATGCCCCCAGCCAAGAGCTTGCAGGCCAGACTTGGAGGGGGATTGTAACCCCAACAGGGGGAAGGGGTACTGATGCTGGGAAGAAGGGTCCTGCCACCTAGAGCCTGAGGGCATTTGGCCACCACCAGGGCAAGTGTCCAACATGGGGCATCCCTGCAGCACAGCCAGGGCAGGAGGCCTGGGATATGTGTGGAACAGACTGAACTGCCTTAACATTCCAGCGATGGCTGTTTGTGGTTCTCTTTAACTTTTCCCACTTTTTCCCCTTATTTTTTTAATTAGTTGCTGTTTAATAAATTGTATTTGCTTTGAACTACACGCAATGATAAGTGGGTCAGGGAAGCATCTAGTGCAGAGAGTGCACACCAGAGTGGGGACACCCTAGCCCCTCTCCTAAGTGATCATGACCAGATTGGGGGTTAAGCCCCCCACGAATCCTGGGCCCAGCCTTGTCAGGGTTACAAAGTCTCTGCCATCCTGGAGAGTGGAAGGGGAGTCCAAGGTCAGGCAGATCTCTGGGCAGGGCCGGCTCTGGCTTTTTTGCCACCCCAGGCAAAAATGTCTCCGGCCGCACCCCCCAGCGCGGCAAGGGAGGGCGCGGTGGGGAGGGCGGCGAGCCCCGGCCGGGGCTCCGCTCTCCCCGGCCCGGGCTCCGCTCTCCCCTGCGGCCAGAGCGCCGGGGGTGAAGGCAGCAAGCCTGGCCGTGGCCCCGCTCTCCCCGGCAGCCGGAGTGCCGCACCGCGCCACCCCCCTCCAGGTGCCGCCCCAAGCACAAGCTTGGTGGGCTGGTGCCAGCTCTGTCTCTGGGTAAAGGGAATGGGAGCGAGGACTCAGATCCTTTCGCTAGTCAGTCAATTTTACTAGGGTAAGTGTATAAGCCAGGAAAGATATCCACAATAGCGGGACAATGCCCCTGCTTATATAATTGGTGTCATAAACAGGATCCTATCCTTAGGGTCCATCACACTGGTTTACTGGTTGAGTCCTGGTAGCACTGTCCGGGTCTGGTCAAGAACCCTACCATGGCTGAAATTTAACAACTACAGGCCCAGTTTGCTGACCTTCAGCACATATTATCAGACCAAGCTGAGGCATTACAACAATCTATAACCAAGCAGAGAGAAGCCTTATCGCTGACTAAGGCAGTAATAGACCAACAGGCAGCAGAAGCTAAGAAACCCCATACTATTTATGTCCCATAGGAGCAGAAGGTCACAGAATTCAATGGCTTCCTGACTCGACCAGGAGACATTATGGTAGCGGAGTGGGTCAAGTCTGTGAAGTCAGCTCTGCATGTGCTAAGAGTACTGAAGAAGATCATGTGGACTTCATAGAGGAACATCAAGGGCCAGGCCAAGGCCACAGTAAAGTTCATGGCAATGACAGACAAGAAAGATGTGGAAAAGGTATTTGAACTCCTTCTAGAAGTGTATGGAGACAAGGTACCTATTGGAACCTGACTAAAGGAGTTTGAGAGAAAGCAGGTGCCCAGTGAAATTGTCTGAGCATATGTGTATGACCTCCATTAGAGAATGAGCAAAGTGGAGCAGCGAGACCCTCGACGAGTTCAATATCCAGATATGGGTCTGAAAAAGCAGTTGGTGCTGGGGCTCTGGGATGATTCCCTCCGCTGTGACATGAAAAGGAGTTTTAAGGAAGAGCCCACTAAGAAATTCCATGAACTCATGCAGGCTGCCATTATGTGGTCCAAAGAAGAGGAAGTTCCTGTGGCAGAGACAGCCAAGCCTAACCCCCATACATGAAGTGGGGGCCTAGTGAATGCAACTACTAGGGAAAAAGGCCCTGCCCCAAACAGTTAACATTGGAAAGTTTAAGTGAAGCTGTCCAAAAACTGGCGGTCCAGCAGGAGGAGATGCTGAAAGTGATGACCGAGTTGATGAAAGAAAAAAATCCAATTAGTATGCCAAAGTACCCAAGGGCACCAGGATTCCAAAGATCCTCTCTGAAGGACGAGCTGGAAAGGTACATGTGACAGGTTGGATCACAGAACCCCCCTTGGAAGTTGCCACCTGATGTGCCAAGACTACCTCTTCCCCTGCTTTCCTGCCCTGCCAGCTTAGGACTTCAGTGCCCTGCCTGGTTTGAGCCAGACTTGCTAGCCTGCTGCAAACCCAGACCCAGGTCTGAATCACATCCCCTAACAGCTGTAGACTTACCTGAAAGCAGCTAACAGAGGTGTTCTTGTCTTTAACACTCAGGTGCCCAACTCCCAATGGGGTCTAAAACCCAAATAAATCCGTTTTACCCTGTATAAAGCTTATATAGGGTAAACTGATAAATTGGTCGCCCTCTATAACACCGATAGAGAGATATGCACAGCTGTTTGCCAACCAAGGTATTAACACATACTCTGAGTTAAATACTGTAATAAGTAAAAAGTGATTTTATTAAATACAGAAAGTAGGATTTAAGTGGTTCTAGGTAGTAACAGACAGAACAAAGTAAGTCACCAAGCAAAATAAAACATGCAAATCTATGTCTAATCAAACTGAACACAGATAATCTCACCCTTAGAGATGCTTCAGTAAGTTTTTCCCTCAGACTGGAGACCTTCCAGGCCTAGGCACAATTCTTTCCCCTGGTACAGCTCTTGTTCTAGCTCAGGTGGTAGCTAGGGGATTCTTCATGATGGCTCTCCCATATATATCTTTTGCATAAGGCGGGAATCCTTTGTCCCTCTCTGGATTCCCACCCCGTCCTTCTCAATGGAAAGAAGACAGGTTAAAGATGGATTCCAGTTCAGGTGACATGATCACATGTCACTAAGACTTCAAGTCTTCATTTCTCCCAACCTGACTCACAGGAAGACTTGCCTGCAAACAGAGCCATCCACAGTCAATTGTCCTGGTTGATGGGAGCCATCAAGATTCCAAAACACCATTAATGGCCCACACTTTGCATAATTACAATAGGCCCTCCAAGTTATATTTTGTATTTCTAGTTTCAGATACAAGAGTGATACATTTAGGATGACCACACTCAGTAGATTATAAGCTTTGTAATGATAACTTACAAGAGACTTTTCATGAAGCATATTCCAGTTATATTATATTATATTCACTCATTAGCATATATTTATAAAATCATATAGAGTGCAATGTCACAGTACATTTGTTACACTTGTGAACAGGGCATACTAGCTGAGAATGTCCACTGAGAAGAACAGAGTCCCAGGCACTTGAAACCAATGGGACACCTAGAGTGAGTAGTCCTTCTACAGTAGGACTAAACCAAACCCTTCTGCAATGGCAGAAGGATTCCTAGGCTTGTCTTCGGTGGAGAAAAAAAATCACTCTGCATACAGTGTTGGAAGGAACACAGGCAGTGCCAGCATATCTAGCTACTTCAGTAAGCGAGCATTTGGAGACTATCTAACTGCTGAAGTATGTATAGCAGGGATGAAGACCCTGATGTTTGTTAGATACTGGCTCAGAAGTCACCACCATTACTGAGTCACATTTTCAAAAATATATGAAGGACAAGGAGCTGACCATGCACAGCACACAGTTCGTACATCTAACAGGAGTTAATGGACTGGCAATCCCAGTGGTGAGATGCCTCGAAGCAGACAGAGTACATGGGCCAGACACTGCCAGGAAAATGCATCTTCATCCTGAAAACAAATCCTCTGAAGGGAGCCATATGGGAGAAGGAGTCCCAGGGATTCTAGGAATGAACATCATTAGTGAGCTGAAGGAGCTACTGTTGCCAGGAGAAGGAACCAGGATGATGAACAGTCATGGGCACTGTAAGAATGCTGTGCTGAGTAGAGTACTGGCTTGAGTGGAGAGGCAAGGTTGTTCCCTGGGCCCCATGGGGCAGATTGGAAATGTTAAAGTGGGCAGAAAACAGAAGACCGTTATTCCTCCTTGGAGAGGGAAGATGCTTGATGAACACTGCTGTGTACCAGGAAATACCAATGGATATTGAGTGCTTGTAGAGCCTACATCTGGGGCAAGCCTACCTAATGGGCTCCAGCCAGCCAATGTACTGACTAATATCATCAAAGGAAGTGTACTGGTGAGTCTTCTAAGCTCAAGTGCAAAGCCTGTGGAATTGCAGCCTTGAAACAGAACTGCAGAGGTACACCGGCCTGAGGAGGTGGTTCCTCAAGTGAAGGGAACATTTGAAGACAATGGAAATGAGCTGTGGGTGATAAGGAGGGAGAAGGGAGGACAAGTTACCTTTCCTCAAGAAAGATGAAGTGGAACTGGCAGTCTCCCACCACAAGTGTCACTCAAAGGGATGATTCCTGTGCAGGTGGCTAACTTAAGAGTGTTGCCAGAGAAGCATCAAGAAGTCTTTTCTAAGGATGAGGTGACCAATTTTCATGACTGAGTCAAAGATGCCCATGACAAGCCAAAGACAGCTGGCGAAGTTGCTCTCAGTACAAGTAAAGACACAACCTAAAGTAGGAAAAGGACTTATGATCGCAAGTCCAGTGAGACTCTCATCAGACCTGGTGACTGTGCACCAGTTCGTAACCATAGACGCTGGAGACATAATAAAATACAGGGCAAGTGGGAGTCGAATCTCCACACTGGAGTCGCTTGCAACAATCCCAAGCTGCCAGTTTACACTATCGAGCCTGAATGAGGAGGTGCTGAGAGAGTAATGCATAGGGACAAGCTAAAACATCGCACTCTTCGTCCAGTCAGGGATCATAGGAGGCATAGATTAGCACACCCCGAGGAGACTGAAACCAATTGGGGAATGGTTCTATTCCCACAAACCAAATACCAAGGGGAACAGAGTGGGGCAAACCCAAACCCTAATGAGAAAGGCCAGATCCCTCAAATTGTCCTGGTGATACCTGGGGACAGGGGAATAGAAAATATGGGTAATGAACCATAAGTCTTAAGAAGGTCCCAGCGAACTACTAAGGGTGTACTGCCTGTTAAACTTAGAGATGATTATGTTATTGGTTCTATGTAGTGTTTTAATGAATATTATCATGTATTAGTATAAAGAAGCAGACAGGGAATGTTCAATATGTTAAATGTTCTTTTGTTAATTGTTAATATTTTTTATATGACATGATGTGGGTATATGTTAATATGGGGCCCGGATGTACTGGTGTGAATATTGTGGCTGTGGCAAAATTTTAGCAAGGGGGAATGTAAGGAGACTGTTGGCCCCTTACTAAAACTCAGTGGGTTTTTTTGGTTGGCTAGCTCCCAATACCGAAAGAAAAGGGAAAGGTTGATGGGAAATCAGGACCCTGAGACTGACAGTCCCCAGGAACAATGGGGAGAGGCCAATGCTCCAGGTCAGCCTGATTGACAGGGTGGGCAGGCTAATGAGGGAGTCAGGAGGCCAGGGGCATCCCGTCCTCCTTGTGAACAGGAATTGCCAGGGTCAGAGTGGGACCAAGCTAAGGAGAGAGCAGGAGCCTGATCTGAACTGGAGAGCAGGGCCGTGCCAGCCAGAGAGAACCAGAGAAGTGGAGCAGGTCAGTGCTGGGAGCAGAGCCACAGAAGCAGCCCAGAGAGCAGCCCAGTGCTGGGAGGAGAACTGCAGCACCCAGAGCGGCCAGAGAAGCAGCAGCAGGGCTGGGGCTGGAGTAGTCCGGAGTCAGGTGCAGTGAGCAGCTGGGGAGAGCGAGGGGGTGACCCTGGGCAGTGAGTCAAGCACAGGGAGATGCCCACAGCCAAGAGGCCCATCTCTCCCCATTCATGGTATGGGGAGCTGAGGTGCCTCACTCAGGCCTGGTCTATGCTGTGGGGTGGGGGGAAAATCTAAGTTATGCAACTTCAGCTATGTGAATAACATAGCTGAAGTTATACGTCGACGTACTTAGATCTACTTACCTCGGTGTCTTCATAGAATATCAGGGTTGGAAGGGACCTCAGGAGGTCATCTAGTCCAACCCCCTGCTCAAAGCAGGACCAATTCCCAACTAAATCATCCCAGCCAGGGCTTTGTCAAGCCAGGCCTTAAAAACCTCCAAGGAAGGAGACTCCACCACCTCCCTAGGTAACGCACTCCAGTGCTTCATCACCCTCCTAGTGAAATAGTGTTTCCTAATATCTAACCTGGACCTCCCCCACTGCAACTTGAGACCATTGCTCCTTGTTCTGTCATCTGCCACCACTGAGAACAGCCGAGCTCCATCCTCTGTGGAACAACCCCTTCAGGTAGTTGAAGGCTGCTATCAAATCCCCCCACACTCTTCTCTTCTGGAGACTAAACAATCCTAGTTCCCTCAGCCTCTCCTCATAAGTCATGTGCTCCAGACCCCTAATCATTTTTGTTGCCCTCCGCTGGACTCTTTCCAAATTTTCCACATCCTTCTTGTAGTGTGGGGCCCAAAACTGGACACAGTACTCCAGATGAGGCCTCACCAATGTCAAATAAAGGGGAACGATCACGTTCCTCGATCTGCTGGCAATGCCCCTACTTATACAGCCCAAAATGCCGTTAGCCTTCTTGGCAACAAGAGCACACTGACTCATATCCAGCTTCTTGTCCACTGTGACCCCTAGGTCCTTTTCTGCAGAACTGCTACCTAGCCATTCGGTCCCTAGTCTGTAGCAGTGCATGGGATTCTTCCGTCCTAAGTGCAGGACTCTGCACTTCTCCTTGTTGAACCTCATCAGTTTTTTTTTTTGGCAAAATCCTCTAATTTGTCTAGGTCCCTCTGTATCCGATCCCTACCCTCTAGTGTATCTACCACGCCTCCTAGTTTAGTGTCATCTGCAAACTTGCTGAGAGTGCAGTCCACACCATCCTCCAGATCATTAATGAAGATATTAAACAAAACCGGCCCCAGAACCGACCCTTGGGGCACTCCTCTTGAAACCGGCTGCCAACTAGACATGGAGCCATTAATCACTACCCGTTGAGCCCGACGATCTAGCCAGCTTTCTATCCACCTTACAATCCATTCATCTAGCCCATACTTCTTTAACTTGCTGGCAAGAATACTGTGGGAGACTGTATCAAAAGCTTTGCTAAAGTCAAGGAATAATATCCACTGCTTTCCCCTCATCCACAGAGCCAGTTATCTCATCATAGAAGGCAATTAGGTTAGTTAGGCACGACTTCCCCTTGGTGAATCCATGCTGACTGTTCCTGATCACTTTCCTCTCCTCTAAGTGTTTCAGAATTGATTCCTTGAGGACCTGCTCCATGATTTTTCCAGGGACTGAGGTGAGGCTGACAGACCTGTAGTTCCCCGGATCCTCCTCCTTCCCTTTTTTAAAGATGGGTACTACATTAGCTTTTTTCCAGTCATCTGGGACCTCCCCTGATCGCCATGAGTTTTCAAAAATAATGGCTAATGGCTCTGCAATCTCATCCGCCAACTCCTTTAGCACCCTCGGATGCAGCGCATCCGGCCCCATAGACTTGTGCATGTCCAGTTTTTCTAAATAGTCCCGAACCACTTTCTTTCTCCACAGAGGGCTGGTCACCTTCTCCCCATACTGTACTGCCCAGTCCAAGGGAGCTGACCTTGTTCGTGAAGACAGAGGCAAAAAAAGCATTGAGTACATTAGCTTTATCCACATCCTCGATCACTAGGTTGCCTCCCTCATTCACTAAGGGGCCCACACTTTCCTTGACTTTCTTCTTGTTGCTAACATACCTGAAGAAACCCTTCTTGTTACTCTTAAGATCTCTTGGTAGCTGCAACTCCAAGTGTTATTTGGCCTTCCTGATTTCACTCTGCATGCCTGAGCAATATTTTTATACTCCTCCCTGGCCATTTGTCCAACCTTCCACTTCTTGTAAGCTTCTTTTTTGCGTTTAAGATCAGCAAGGATTTCACTGTTTAGCCAAGCTGGTCGCCTGCCATATTTACTATTCTTTCTACACATCAGGATGGTTTGTTCCTGCAACCGCAATAAGGATTCTTTAAAATTCAGCCAGCTCTCCTGGACCCCTTTGCCCTTCATGTTATTCTCCCAGGAGATCCTGCCCATCTGTTCCCTGAGGGAGTCAAAGTCTGCTTTTCTGAAGTCCAGGGTCCGTATTCTGCTGCTCTCCTTTCTTCCTTGTGTCAGGATCCTGAACTCGACCATCTCATGGTCACTGCCTCCCAGGTTCCCGTCCACTTTTGCTTCCCCTACTAATTCTTCCCTGTTTGTGAGCAGCAGGTCAAGAAAAGCTCTGCCCCTAGTTGGTTCCTCCAGCACTTGCACCAGGAAATTGTCTCTTATCCTTTCCAAAAACTTCCTGGATTGTCTGTGCACCACTGTATTGCTCTCCCATCAGATATCAGGGTGATTAAAGTCTCCCATGAGAACCAGGGCCTGCAATCTAGCAACTTCTGCTAGTTGCCAGAAGAAAGCCTCGTCCACCTCATCCCCCTGGTCTGGTGGTCTATAGCAGACTCCACCCACGACATCACCCTTGTTGCTCACACTTCTCAACTTTATCCAGAGAGTCTCAGGTTTTTCTGCAGTTTCATACCAGAGCTCTGAGCAGTCATACTGCTCTCTTACATACAACACAACTCCCCCACCTTTTCTGCCCTGCCTGTCCTTCCTGAACAGTTTATATCCATCCATGACAGTTCTGCAGTCATGTGAGTTATCCCACCAAGTCTCTGTTATTCCAATCGCATCATAGTTCCCTAACTGTGCCAGGACTTCCAGTTCTCCCTGCTTGTTTCCCAGGCTTCTTGCATTTGTGTATAGGCACTGAAGATAACTCATCAATCGTCCCTCTTTCTCAGCATGAGACAGGAGTCCTCCCCTCTTGCGCTCTCCTGCTTCTGCTTCCTCCCAGGATCCCATTTCCCCCACTTACCTCAGGGCTTTGGTCTCCTTCCCCCGGTGAACCTAGTTTAAAGCCCTCCTCACTAGGTTAGCCAGCCTGCTGGCGAAGATGCTCTTCCCTCTCTTTGTTAGGTGGAGCCCATGTCTGCCTAGCACTCCTCCTTCTTGGAACATCATCCCATGGTCGAAGAATCCAAAGCCTTCTCCCCGACACCACCTGCATAGCCATTCGTTGTCTTCACTGCAGTAGGTCGACTGCTGATGCTTCCCCGTTGACTCCGCCTATGCGTCTCGCTCCAGTGAAGTACAGGAGTCAATGAGAGAATGCTCGGCGGTTGATTTATCGTGTCTTCACTAGACGCGATAAATTGACCACCACTAGATCAATTGCTCTGGAGGAAGTCTGGACATACCCTCAGGTGCTGTGGATCACAGGTGTTGTTCCTGGGGACTTTTTTCCCCCCAGGTGCCTCAAAGTTAGGCCCCACAATGCTCAGGTGTGGCTGCACAATAAAAGGCCTGCAGCACAGCCCTGGCTGGCCTGGGTCAGCTGACTCACACTCTGGGACTAGAGCTTTGGGCTTGGGCTGGAGCCAGGGGCACCAGAACAGGGGGGAACAGGAGACTATGGCCCCACCACTTTTTATCAGCTGCACGGGTGAGCAATGGGCTGTTGGGGTGGGGGCAGGGCCTCAGGGGAAGAAGCGGCATGGGGGTGGGGTCTCAGGGAGAAGGAGTGGTGTCAGGAAGGTCCTTGGGGACAAGGGGTGGCATGGGGGGGCAGGGCCATGGTTCATGCACCAGTGGGCCCGCCACACACTTTTAGGAAGCTTTTGCCGCTCCTGCCTGGAGTCTGGGTTCTGAGACCCTGCATGGGGCGAGGGTCCCAGAACCCAGGCTCCATCCCAAGCCTGAACCTCTACAGTGCTATTGCTAGCCCTGTGAGCCTGAGTCAGCTGACTTGGGCTCAGACTCATTGCGTGGGGTTTTATGGCAGTGTAGACATGCCCTCCGTGTAGCTATGCCTAAGTCCCTCCGACAGTACCACCCTATGGTGCTGGGGGCATAGACAGAAAGGTAAGAGGAGAGAGAGCCATCATGCCAAAGACTGTGTGTCCCCCTCTTCACCCACAGCCAGGCAGATCACCCAGAGTGGTTTTAACCACTTAGCTGGAGTCCCGCATTAAGCAGGTGGATATTCCTTATACACCCCAGAGCAGGGGTAGGCAACCTACGGCACACATGCCAAAGATGGCACGTGAGCCAATTTTGAGTGGCATGCAGCTCCCTGCCGCAGTCCCAGCCCCCAGCCCCACTCAGCCCCCCCTCCCACCGCTCTCCCCTGTGGGGGCAGGAGGCAGAAGCTTGGTTCTGTGGCAGCCAAGCTTCCCCTCTCCCCCACTTCTTCCCCCAGCATGGTGCTTTCCTGCCTCTCCCCTCTCCTTCCCTGCGCCAATCAGCTGATGGCCCTAGCGAGGGGGAGGGGGAAGAGCGGCAGTGTGCACACAGCTCCGTAGAGAACGCAGAGAGAGGTAGGGACGGAGCCTGGGGGAAGGGGATGGTACAGGACATATCCCTTCCAGCCCCCTGCCATGAGCTGCTCAGGGCAGGGGGCTGGGAGCACCCCCACAAGCCGAGCACCCCAGCCTTCTGCCCTGCACCCCCCCACACACCCCAGCACTCTGCCCTGACCTTTGAACCCCCACACACACCCAGCCTTCTGCCCTGCACCCCCCACACCCCCCCAGCCCTCTGTCCTGATCCCTGAACCCCCACACACACCCAGCCTTCTGCCCTGATCCCCCCTCCCCCAGCCCTCTGCCCTGACCCCTGAAACAACCCCCCCACACACACAGGTCTGGGGTCCTGGCCGCAGGCCCTTCTCAGCCCACTGCTGGCCTAGGTGAACAGAACCCCAGGCTGGCAGCAAGCTGATCAGGCTGGTGGCGTAAGATCAGCATTTTAATTTAATTTTAAATGACGCTTCTTAAACATTTTGAAAACCTTGTTTACTTTACATACAATAGTTTAGTTATATAATATAGACTTATAGAAAGAGACTTTCTAAAAATGTTAAAATTTATTACTGGCACACGAAACCTTAAATTAGAGTGAATAAATGAAGACTCGGCACACCACTTCTGAAAGGTTGCCGATCCCTGCCCCAGAGCCAGGGCTCAGTTGGGGCCTCTGATACTCTGTAGCCAACAGCTTTACTAGCCGAGCTAAAGCAGGAGCTGGGCCAGGGCTGGAGGAGAGATTGTCACGCTTTCCTCAGTAGGGAAGCTCAGCTATGCGTACAACCCTTCATCCTTTTTCATTAAAGTAGGTATAGGGTGTGTGTGGGGGGGAGGGAGAACCTGGACAACCTCTCTTCTTCCATGACTTTCCAAAAGCCAGAGTGTCAACGGGGGGGAAGAGATGGCCAGGCCCCCCAGTTCTAAGCCCTCATGTCACTGCTCCCATCTCCACTTTAATCCGTGATGTTACTCCAACAGGATATGAAACTGCTGGAGGGAAAAGGATGGTGGGATAGCACAGACATGACACGGTTTTCTTTCATTACTCATGATTAAACACTGATATCTCCCAACAGGGCAGGCCTACTGAGCAGAGTTCAGAATGCTCTCCAATCTCAGCAGCTGGGGGGTGGAGGAATAAATAACTCTGGGGAAACAAAAATCTCACCTTTGAGCTGAACCCTGCTGTTCATATTGCCCCAAAGATCTCATCCAGACTGACAGACATCCACTTTGCCAAGCTGAGGACATTGCTTAATGTAGGAGACCCTTAGCAACAAGGTGAAGCATGGCAGGGAAAGCCAAGCCCACCATTACCAACTCTTGTGTCTCATGATATTTGGTGTTTTCCTTAAGGCCCCTGCTCCAGGAATCCTGGGATTATGCACAAATCTCACTTTTCATTTACTAAAGTAAGGGTGGGTGTGGCAGGGCAACAACTCACCAGTGCAGCACCTCCTGCTGGTTGTCCAGGGAATTAGCCTTTTTCCAGCTCCAGAGCACCCTCTGCCAGCTGATGTCTCACCTGCTGCTGGCCCCATGTCCCTCATGGACCCCAGTGCTCTTTGCCCAGGGGTTCTGCCCACCACATTATCCCCTCACTCTGGGTCTCCCCTCCCAGGGGAACTCCTAACCCCCTTGCCTCAGTGGCTACTGCCAGTCATCATCTAGCACCCACTCCCTGAGACAGACTGCAGTCTATAAACCACTCATCATTGGCAAGGAGGGTTGGACACTCTGCCTATATCTGGGCTGCCCCTCTGCAGTACTAGTACCCTTTTGTGAGCCCTTAGTTTAGCCTGCAGCTTTGCTAGGCTGGAGCTCCCGAGCTCCCTCTGCTCCACCCAAGATACCCACCTCTGCTCAACTTCCCAGGCAGCCAGATCCTTCTCTCTCAATTATGCTAGAAAAACAGCCTCCTCTTGAGGTCCTGGCTCACAGCCCTTTTATAGGGCCAGCTGTGGCCTGATTGGGGCGTGGCCTCAGCTGTGGCTGCTTCCCCAATCAGCCTTTCCCCAGCCACAGCCCTCTCCAGGGCTGCTTTTAACCCCTCAGGGCAGGAGCGGGTGTCCACCCCACTACAGAGCGTGCTCAGGGTCCTCTGTGACTGCCCTGTTGGCTGGAGCTCTCCCTCCTTCTCCTTTTCCTCTCCACCTGCCCTGCTAGTTGGAGCTTTCCCTTACTCCCTGGGCTGCTGCTGCTGGCTAGAGCTCCCTCCCTAGACTGCTGCTGCTGTTGCTGCTACCACTGCTGCTGAGTCAGGGGTGGGGGGGCCTTGCCGGCCAGCCCCCCCTCCCCACCATCTCTGGAGGGAGAAGCTAGGACCCCCACCTTCACCATCGGCACTACCACCTGTGGGGGGGTCCTTCCTGCCTGGCTGCCAGGGTTGCCGGAGCTACTGCTGCTGCTACCGCCGGTGCTGTGCGTGTCCTGGGGAGCTGCTGGAGCCTGGAAGTGGAGGAAGAGGACTGCGCGGTCCATCGGCTGCTGAGGGAGTGCATGAGAATCTGGAGACCACTGTGGAGGGGGCTGTTTTGGACTGAGTATTTTTCGAACTGTGCTCTAGTGGTGGGGGTCTAGACTGTGTTTGTGGGGACACAGGGGGTGTGGCGTGGAGCCTGCCCCCTGGTCCATCTGTGTGTCCCCCCCCCCCAAACCCCCACCACCACCGGTGCCCCCTCCACCACCAACCCCACAGCCCATTTTCCATCTGCCTCCGCTCCTGCCTCTGGGACTCTGCTGCTTTCCTGGCCTGCCACGCCCTACTGACAGCGTTTGGGCCTGCAGCGGCGGGCAGGCGGCCCGCACATTGACTTTTCCAAAGCGCTCGTGGGCGCACCTACCCCCCCCTGGACTGACCCCTTCCCCTTTTGCAACAGGCCTCCCAGCTTTGCCCTTTGCTGCCTACCCCCTTTGCCCTCTGTAGGCTTTTGCCCTTCCCCAGCTTCAGTTTGTTTGCCTGCCCCGCCCCTTTCCCTTTGTAGTTTGGTTTCGTTGTCCCACCCCAGCCCTGCGGTTAGCCCTTCGGTTCCTCTGCCCCATTCCCAGCCTTGTTGCTCCCTTGCGCCCCCCTTGCCCTGATTGACCTTTCCCCTCGTGTGCCCATGCCCCCTCCCGTGCGCTTGTGCCCCCCGTCACATTTTGGTTAATCACTGCACCCCTTTCTGTTATTGTGACCTTCCCTCCCTTAGTGTAACTAGAGGAGCCGGTGTCGGTGATTGTCCCCCCTAAGCCCTTGATACTCCCACATCTCCCTGTGTTTCGGTGCCCTCCTCCCCTGCCTGCAGCCTAGCGGGGAGGAGTGGTTGACCTGCCTTTCCTTTAGCCATCCCCCCCCCCTTTTTTTTTCCAGTGTGTTTTCCCCTCCCTCCCTGCCCAATATGGAGGGGAACACGGCGGGTGAGCCTCCCCAAATAGGCCCCGCCACCCCTCCTCTGCCTGTCTCCTCAGCCTCTACCTCGACCTCCGCTGCTAAACCATCTGCCACCACTGCGGCATTGGCAGCGGCGGGCGACGGGGTGACCTCCGATGCTGCCACGCCCTTCGCTCCCTCCAATTATGGGGGAGCTGCCCCAGCCGGCAGGAAAGGCCAGGGCAAGAAAAAAGGAAAGAGCCCCGCTAAAAAGACTGGGCCCTCCATGGCAGGGGCTGCCTCCACTGCTGCGGCCCTGCCACCGGCCGCAACAATCCTTCCCGCTGCTCCCTCCACCAGCTCTGCGGGTGCCCCTCCCCCAGCCCCTAGGGCGTATGCCCAGGTGGCAGCGGCCACCGGTATGCCATCTCGCCCATCCACCGCCTCCGCTTCCAACTATAGTGGCCTGGGCCCCTTCCCCACCTTGACTAGGAGGCATGGCATCCGTTGCCTCCAGGTGCCCGCCTCGCCGCACGTGGAGACCTACGTGCGGGCGTTGGCGAGGGTGGTGGGGCCCGCGGCCATCGTGGCGGCCTCCAAAATGTATGGCAAGGTTGTCTTTTTCCTTGCCTCGGAGGCCGCCGCCCAAGAGGCGGTGGAGAAAGGCCTGGCGGTGGGGGGCGTATTCGTCCCCCTGGAGCCGCTAGAGGACCTGGGTGTCCGTGTGGTCCTTACCTCTGTTCCTCCTTACCTTCCCAATGTCGCCCTGCTGCCCGCCCTTTCCACCCTGGGGAAACCTATTTCCATCGTTCGCCCTCTCTCGCTAGGCTGCAAGGACCCCGCCCTCCGTCACGTCCTCTCGTTCCGCCGGCACGTGCAGCTCCAACTGCCGCCGGCGGCACGTGCTGGAGAGGCGCTTGAGGGGTCTTTCTTGGTCCCCTATCGGGGGACCCATTGCCGGGTGTACTATTCTACGGGGGAGGCCCGGTGCTACCTCTGCCGGGCGATAGGGCACGTCCGGAGGGACTGCCCCTTGGCCCGGCACGGAGGAGCGTCCGGGACCCCCGAGCCCCGGCAGAGTGCCAGCCCCACCATTGCTGGCGCTCCTAGTTGCCCGGTACCCGGAGCCGCCCCTCCTCCTTCTCGGACCACCACTGCTCCCGCTCGGGCTCAAGGGGTATCTCCCCCACCATGCCCAGATGAGCGAGAGAGCCCCGTCTCTGCTATGTGCACTGTGGCGGGGCCTGTAGAGGAGGGTGCGGTGGGGGTATTGCCGGGCGCGAGAGAGGGCCCTCCCCAGGGGGATTCTGCCCCCCCTCCTACTGCCCCATTGTTACCTCCTCAGGTCCTCAAGCCGTCATCTCTGCCCCCCGACCCAATCCCTGTCACCCAGCCCGCAGACGATGCCATGGAGGGCTGGACCCTAGTACAGGGAAAGCGGGGCAAGCGGAAGGCTCGAGCTCCGCTCCTGCCATCCGGTGCGGAGGCCCCCCGGAAAACCAGGAAGGGGGGCTCCGCTGCTGAGCCTTCCGCTTTGCCCGCGGGTGCATTACATCTACCGTTGCCGGTTGGGGAAGCTGTGGCAGCACCGGAGGATGCCGCCATCCATTCTCCGCGGTCCTTCCTCGCGGAGGCCCACGTTGCGGCCCCTCCTACCCCCTTGCCACCTATACCCTCTGCGATGCTCGAGGCAAGCGTCGCCTCGGGTGTTAGCGGGGATGATCCCGGGGTGGTGGGAGGTGAGCTGCCCTCTATCTATGAGGAGATCGAGGCCCTGGGTCTGACCCCGGTCACCCAGGGGGAGGACGACCCTTTGCCAGCGGGCCTCGATCTGGCCGCTCTCACTTCAACCCCCCTTTCTGCGTCTCCTGTTCCCCTGACCGCTGCTCCTGCCTTCGAGGAACCCCTGGACTCCTTGACCTGCCCGGCTGCGGGTGACACATCGCTGACGGCCGCCGAGCCTCTTCAGGCGACGGCCGGTGCCTCGCGGCCGGGACTCGAGTTACCAGGGGTATCCCTTGTTGGCGTGGGGCAACCGAGTTCCTTCCCGAGTGGGGGCCCCATTGCAGATTGTTCACCACCTGCTGCCGTGGCTGTTCCATCTGCCGTAGAGCCTGAGCCCGGCATCCCTGGGGACCCCCTCCCTAACCCTCAGACCCCTGGGCCCGACCGAGAGGAGCTACCTTCCAGCTGTCCAGCTCCTGGGGCCCAGGATCCCGCCTCTGTCCCTCTTCCCGACCCTACTCCTGCCCCCGGCCCTACTCCTACTCCTGACCCCAGCCCTGTCCCCTCCACCTCCCACGATGCCATTGCCGCCTCTGGGGATGTCTCTTTCTCTTTCCCAGAGGGTGACCCCCAGGGAGCGGCCTTTGTGTTCCCCAGTCCCGACCCACTAGGGGCTGCTCTTCTCCCTCCGCCGCCGCCCCCCATTAAGCCGGGGTCTGAGGCGGACCGTGTGGCGCCGGTCCATCGGGCGCCACGTCGAGGGTCCGCCCCTTGCCTGCCCGTCTCAGTGGGCCACGGGGCCGAGCCAGGGGCCCCAACGGGGGATGATCTGCAGCCAGTGACCCCACCCCCCCATACGCTGCGAGAAGAGCTGCGGGAGTTTTTAGAAGATGTGCGTGGCTCCCGCAATAAGGTGCCGCTCGCTCTCCAGCGATGGGGGGATTTCCACCAGATCCTCCGGGCCGCGAGGGCCCTCATGGGGGAGGGTAAAAGGACCGGGAAGCAGGGTGCTGCGGCTTACCAGCGGGTCCGCAGCTTCCGTGACTCCTTGCTCACCTTCGGGGTGGGTCACGGTTTGCTGCGCGGCCCAATGGGGGCCGCGAGCGTCCCTGCCAGCGAGGACCCCCCCCAGCCCTCCTCATGCCACCTCTCTCTTTCGCAACATTGAACACCCGGGGCTGTAGGGTGGGTCTCCGCAGGTGCCAGGTGCTCTCCTTCCTTCGGGAAGGGGGGTACTCTGTGATTTTCCTGCAGGAGACCCACACGGATCCGGCCGCCGAAGACAGCTGGCGGCTGGAGTGGGGGGACAGGGTCTATTTTAGCCATCTCACAGCTCGTACGGCTGGAGTGGCTACCCTGTTCTCTCCCGACCTACGGCCCGAGGTGCTGGGGGTTGCCGAGGTTGTGCCGGGCCGCCTGCTGCACCTCCGGGTCCGTATGGAGGGGCTTGTGGTCAATCTTGTCAACGTCTATGCCCCGACATCGGGCCCGGAGCGGCTGCCTTTTTATCAGCAGGCATCCGCCTTCCTCGGCTCCTTGGATCCTCGTGAGTGCCTGGTCCTGGGCGGGGACTTCAACGCTACCCTCGAGGAGCGGGACCGCTCGGGGACCGAGCAGTGCCCGGCCGCCGCGGACGTCCTCCGGGAGATTGTAGAACGTCACTCCCTGGTGGACGTCTGGCGCGACCACCACCCGGACGATGTCTCCACGTTCACCTATGTCCGGGTGGAAGCCCATCGGTCGTGCCACTCCCGGTTGGACCGCATTTACTTGTCACGTCTCCATCTTTCACGAGCCCACTCCTCTGACGTGCGGCCGGCCCCCTTTTCTGATCACCATTTAGTCACCGTGACGGCCTCTCTATGTGCGGAGAGGCCGGGGCCGGCCTATTGGCATTTTAACAATAGCTTGTTGGAGGATGTGGGCTTCGTGGCGTCCTTCCGGGAGTTCTGGCTGGTCTGGCGAGGGCAGCGGCGTGCCTTTCCCTCGGCGCGGCGTTGGTGGGACCTAGGTAAGGTGCGCGCCCGGCTCTTCTGCCGTGATTACACCCGGGGCGCCAGCCGACGGAGGGATGCGGCGATAGAGCAGTTGGAACGGGAGGTCTTGGAGCTAGAGAGGCGTCTGGCCGCCAGCCCTGAGGATCCATCCCTTTGCGGAGCGTGCCGGGAGAAGCGGGAGGAGCTCCGGGCCCTCGACGATCATCGGGCCCGGGGTGCTTTTGTTCGATCCCGCATCCGCCTCCTTCGGGAGATGGATCGCGGCTCCCGCTTCTTCTACGCCCTGGAGAAAAGGAGGGGGGCCAAGAAGCACGTCACCTGCCTCCTAGCGGAGGACGGCACCCCTCTTACGGATCCGGTGGAGATGTGCCAGAGGGCCAGGGCCTTCTACGCACACCTTTTCTCCCCGGATCCGACCGACCCTACCGCTTGCAGAGTGCTCTGGGACGGACTCCCAACGGTCAGCGCGGGCGACCGGGACCGGCTGGAGTCGCCTCTCTCTCTGGCCGAGTTCTCGGAAGCCCTCCGCCGCATGCCCACCAATAAATCTCCGGGCATGGACGGGCTGACCGTGGAGTTCTACCGCGTGTTCTGGGACGTCCTCGGCCCGGACCTAGTCACCGTCTGGGCCGAGGCCTTGCGGAGCGGGGTCCTCCCTCTTTCGTGCAGGCGAGCCGTGCTCACCTTATTGCCGAAGAAGGGGGACCTCCGCGACTTACGGAATTGGCGTCCCGTCTCGCTCCTCAGCACGGACTACAAAATCGTAGCCAAGGCCATCTCGCTGCGGCTGGGGTCCGTGCTGGAGGACGTGATCCACCCAGACCAGACCTACACCGTCCCGGGCCGTAGCATCTTTGATAACCTCTACCTGGTCCGGGATCTTCTGGAACTTGGGTGTAGGGATGGTCTGTCGTTCGCCCTCCTGTCCCTGGATCAGGAGAAGGCGTTCGACAGGGTGGACCACGGGTATCTCCTGGGCACTCTGCAGGCGTTAGGCTTCGGACCCCAGTTTGTGGGTTTTCTCCAGGTGCTGTACGCCTCCGCAGAGTGTCTGGTCAAGCTCAACTGGACCCTGACCGAGCCGGTCAGCTTCGGGCGGGGAGTGCGGCAGGGGTGCCCCCTCTCGGGCCAGCTGTACGCTCTGGCGATCGAGCCCTTCCTCTGTCTCCTCCGCAAGAGGTTGACGGGGTTGGTGCTTCGGGAACCGGAGCTGCGGCTGGTCCTGTCGGCATATGCCGACGATGTGCTCCTCGTGGTCCAGGACCCGGGCGACTTGGTGCGGGTGGAGGCTTGCCAAACCGTGTACTCGGCGGCCTCCTCCGCCCGGGTCAACTGGGTCAAGAGCTCTGGCCTGGTGGTAGGGGCCGGGTGGCAGGCGAGCTCCCTCCCACCCGCGCTTCAGGCCATCAGGTGGAGCGCGGGTCCGCTGCTCTATCTCGGCGTTTACCTTTCTGCCACGCATCCGTCTCCGCCGGAGAACTGGCAAGGTTTACAGGGCAGGGTGACGGAGCGGCTCCGGAAATGGACAGGACTACTCCGGTGCCTCTCCCTTCGCGGGAGGGCACTGGTACTCAATCAACTAGTCCTGTCCATGCTCTGGTACCGTCTCAACACCCTGGTCCCGGCCCCGGGCTTCCTGGCCGACCTCCGGAGGGTGATTCTGGAGTTCTTTTGGCCAGGACTGCACTGGGTCTCTGCAGGGGTCCTCCATCTGCCCCTGGAGGAGGGAGGGCAGGGCCTGAAGTGCCTCCACACTCAGGTCCATGTCTTCCGCCTCCAGGCCCTGCAGAGGCTCCTTTATGGTGCAGGTAATCCGGCGTGGAGCGTATTGGCGCACGCCTTCCTGCGCCGCTTCCGAGGGCTCCGATACGACCGGCAGCTCTTTTATCTCGATCCGAGAGGTCTTCCGCGAGACCTCTCCGGGCTGCCGGTCTTCTACCAGGACCTCCTCCGGACCTGGAAACTGTTCTCAGCGACCAGGTCCGTGGCGGCCACCGAGGGGGCAGATCTCCTCGCGGAGCCCCTGCTACACAATCCCCAGCTCCGTGTGCAGGTGGCGGAGTCCCCCGCGGTGCGCCAGAGGTTGGTCCTGGCAGAAGTCACTAGAGTCGGAGACCTCCTGGACTACGACCGGGGAGACTGGCTGGATCCCCTGACGCTCGCTCGGCGCATGGGGCTCTCCAGGCCTTGTACTCCCCAGCGCGTACTTCAGGAGGTGAGGGCCGCTTTGCCGCCCGCTGCTCGGGTTTGCCTCGACCGGATCCTGCACGAGGGCACGCCCCGCCCACCCTCCACCCCTGGCCCTCCGGACCTTTTCATCGGGCCCCTGCCCCGTGGACCCAACCGGCCCCCCCGCCCCTTCTCCGTGAGCCGGCTGCACGACTTGCAGCCGGTTCGTTTCCTGACCGCGCCAAGGAAACATCTATACACGCTCGTGCTGCACACTCTTCACTTCCTCACCCTCGTGTCCCGCCCCGATACAAAGTGGCGGGACCTCCTGCCACCTGTCGAGGGTGAGAAGCCCCGGTGGGCCAGCCTCTATTCCACTCTGGTCCCGAGGCCCGCCGGGGATATCAGCTGGCGGCTCCTTCATGGGGCCGTGAGCACGGGCGTGTACTTGGCGCGGTTTACCCTTGTCCCGGACACCTGTCCTTTCTGCGGCGTGAGGGAGACCCTGGCTCACGTTTACTTAGAGTGTGCCAGGTTGCAGCCCCTACACCGGCTCCTCACCGATATTATGTTACGTTTTTGGTTACACTTTTCCCCTCACCTTCTCATTTATGCACTCCCTATCCGTGGCCCCACAAAGTCGCGGGACCTCCTGGTCAACTTCCTCTTGGCACTGGCTAAACAGGCCATCTATAAAACCAGGGAGAGGAGGTTGGCCGATGGAGGTGCCTGTGACTGTGGGGCCTGTTTCCGATCCTCTGTCCGTTCACGTATCCGGGCAGAGTTCCTCTGGGCGGCGTCCACTGGCTCCCTTGAAGCCTTTGAGGAGCAGTGGGCGCTGTCCGGGGTTCTCTGCTCGGTGTCCCCGTCTGGTTCTCTTCTTTTGACCCTTTGACCACACTCCTGTCCCTGTTTTTACATTAGTTGTCCCCCGTAATTATTTGAGTTCCAGGCCCTGTGGATCCTCCCCTTAGGCTGGGGGGGGATCCTTTAGCAGTGGGCGGGCTTACGCCCGCCCACTTCCCGGAACCCAATAGGTACAGAGTGTGCTCAGTGTCCTTTGTGGCTGCCCTCCTGGCTGGAGCTCTCCCTCCTTCTCCTTCTCCTCTCCACCTGCCCTGCTAGCTGGAGCTCCTTCTCCCTTACTCCCTGCGCTGCTGCTGGCTAGAGCTCCCTCCCTAGACTGCTGCTGCTGTTGCTGCTACCACTGCTGCTGAGTCAGGGGTGGGGGGGCCTTGCCGGCCAGCCCCCCCTCCCCACCATCTCTGGAGGGAGAAGCTAGGACCCCCACCTTCACCATCGGCACTACCACCTGTGGGGGGGTCCTTCCTGCCTGGCGGCCAGGGTTGCCGGAGCTACTGCTGCTGCTACCGCCGGTGCTGTGCGTGTCCTGGGGAGCTGCTGGAGCCTGGAGGTGGAGGAAGAGGACTGCGCGGTCCATCGGCTGCTGGGGGAGCGCATGAGACTCTGGAGACCACTGTGGAGGGGGCTGTTTTGGACTGAGTAATTTTCGAACTGTGCTCTAGTGGTGGGGGTCTAGACTGTGTTTGTGGGGACACAGGGGGTGTGGCGTGGAGCCTGCCCCCTGGTCCATCTGTGTGTCCCCCCCCCCAACCCCCACCACCACCGTTGCCCCCTCCACCACCAACCCCACAGCCCATTTTCCATCTGCCTCCGCTCCTGCCTCTGGGACTCTGCTGCTTTCCTGGCCTGCCACGCCCTACTGACAGCGTTTGGGCCTGCAGCGGCGGGCAGGCGGCCCGCACATTGACTTTTCACAAGCGCTCGTGGGCGCACCTACCCCCCCCTGGACTGACCCCTTCCCCTTTTGCAACAGGCCTCCCAGCTTTGCCCTTTGCTGCCTACCCCCTTTGCCCTCTGTAGGCTTTTGCCCTTCCCCAGCTTCAGTTTGTTTGCCTGCCCCGCCCCTTTCCCTCTGTAGTTTGGTTTCGTTGTCCCACCCCAGCCCTGCGGTTAGCCCTTCGGTTCCTCTGCCCCATTCCCAGCCTTGTTGCTCCCTTGCGCCCCCCTTGCCCTGATTGACCTTTCCCCTCGTGTGCCCATGCCCCCTCCCGTGCGCTTGTGCCCCCCGTCACATTTTGGTTAATCACTGCACCCCTTTCTGTTATTGTGACCTTCCCTCCCTTAGTGTAACTAGAGGAGCCGGTGTCGGTGATTGTCCCCCCTAAGCCCTTGATACTCCCACATCTCCCTGTGTTTCGGTGCCCTCCTCCCCTGCCTGCAGCCTAGCGGGGAGGAGTGGTTGACCTGCCTTTCCTTTAGCCACCCCCCCCCTTTTTTTTCTCCAGTGTGTTTTCCCCTCCCTCCCTGCCCAATATGGAGGGGAACACGGCGGGTGAGCCTCCCCAAATAGGCCCCGCCACCCCTCCTCTGCCTGTCTCCTCAGCCTCTACCTCGACCTCCGCTGCTAAACCATCTGCCACCACTGCGGCATTGGCAGCGGCGGGCGACGGGGTGACCTCCGATGCTGCCACGCCCTTCGCTCCCTCCAATTATGGGGGAGCTGCCCCAGCCGGCAGGAAAGGCCAGGGCAAGAAAAAAGGAAAGAGCCCCGCTAAAAAGACTGGGCCCTCCATGGCAGGGGCTGCCTCCACTGCTGCGGCCCTGCCACCGGCCGCAACAATCCTTCCCGCTGCTCCCTCCACCAGCTCTGCGGGTGCCCCTCCCCCAGCCCCTAGGGCGTATGCCCAGGTGGCAGCGGCCACCGGTATGCCATCTCGCCCATCCACCGCCTCCGCTTCCAACTATAGTGGCCTGGGCCCCTTCCCCACCTTGACTAGGAGGCATGGCATCCGTTGCCTCCAGGTGCCCGCCTCGCCGCACGTGGAGACCTACGTGCGGGCGTTGGCGAGGGTGGTGGGGCCCGCGGCCATCGTGGCGGCCTCCAAAATGTATGGCAAGGTTGTCTTTTTCCTTGCCTCGGAGGCCGCCGCCCAAGAGGCGGTGGAGAAAGGCCTGGCGGTGGGGGGCGTATTCGTCCCCCTGGAGCCGCTAGAGGACCTGGGTGTCCGTGTGGTCCTTACCTCTGTTCCTCCTTACCTTCCCAATGTCGCCCTGCTGCCCGCCCTTTCCACCCTGGGGAAACCTATTTCCATCGTTCGCCCTCTCTCGCTAGGCTGCAAGGACCCCGCCCTCCGTCACGTCCTCTCGTTCCGCCGGCACGTGCAGCTCCAACTGCCGCCGGCGGCACGTGCTGGAGAGGCGCTTGAGGGGTCTTTCTTGGTCCCCTATCGGGGGACCCATTGCCGGGTGTACTATTCTACGGGGGAGGCCCGGTGCTACCTCTGCCGGGCGATAGGGCACGTCCGGAGGGACTGCCCCTTGGCCCGGCACGGAGGAGCGTCCGGGACCCCCGAGCCCCGGCAGAGTGCCAGCCCCACCATTGCTGGCGCTCCTAGTTGCCCGGTACCCGGAGCCGCCCCTCCTCCTTCTCGGACCACCACTGCTCCCGCTCGGGCTCAAGGGGTATCTCCCCCACCATGCCCAGATGAGCGAGAGAGCCCCGTCTCTGCTATGTGCACTGTGGCGGGGCCTGTAGAGGAGGGTGCGGTGGGGGTATTGCCGGGCGCGAGAGAGGGCCCTCCCCAGGGGGATTCTGCCCCCCCTCCTACTGCCCCATTGTTACCTCCTCAGGTCCTCAAGCCGTCATCTCTGCCCCCCGACCCAATCCCTGTCACCCAGCCCGCAGACGATGCCATGGAGGGCTGGACCCTAGTACAGGGAAAGCGGGGCAAGCGGAAGGCTCGAGCTCCGCTCCTGCCATCCGGTGCGGAGGCCCCCCGGAAAACCAGGAAGGGGGGCTCCGCTGCTGAGCCTTCCGCTTTGCCCGCGGGTGCATTACATCTACCGTTGCCGGTTGGGGAAGCTGTGGCAGCACCGGAGGATGCCGCCATCCATTCTCCGCGGTCCTTCCTCGCGGAGGCCCACGTTGCAGCCCCTCCTACCCCCTTGCCACCTATACCCTCTGCGATGCTCGAGGCAAGCGTCGCCTCGGGTGCTAGCGGGGATGATCCCGGGGTGGTGGGAGGTGAGCTGCCCTCTATCTATGAGGAGATCGAGGCCCTGGGTCTGACCCCGGTCACCCAGGGGGAGGACGACCCTTTGCCAGCGGGCCTCGATCTGGCCGCTCTCACCTCAACCCCCCTTTCTGCGTCTCCTGTTCCCCTGACCGCTGCTCCTGCCTTCGAGGAACCCCTGGACTCCTTGACCTGCCCGGCTGCGGGTGACACATCGCTGACGGCCGCCGAGCCTCTTCAGGCGACGGCCGGTGCCTCGCGGCCGGGACTCGAGTTACCAGGGGTATCCCTTGTTGGTGTGGGGCAACCGAGTTCCTTCCCGAGTGGGGGCCCCATTGCAGATTGTTCACCACCTGCTGCCGTGGCTGTTCCATCTGCCGTAGAGCCTGAGCCCGGCATCCCTGGGGACCCCCTCCCTAACCCTCAGACCCCTGGGCCCGACCGAGAGGAGCTACCTTCCAGCTGTCCAGCTCCTGGGGCCCAGGATCCCGCCTCTGTCCCTCTTCCCGACCCTACTCCTGCCCCCGGCCCTACTCCTACTCCTGACCCCAGCCCTGTCCCCTCCACCTCCCACGATGCCATTGCCGCCTCTGGGGATGTCTCTTTCTCTTTCCCAGAGGGTGACCCCCAGGGAGCGGCCTTTGTGTTCCCCAGTCCCGACCCACTAGGGGCTGCTCTTCTCCCTCCGCCGCCGCCCCCCATTAAGCCGGGGTCTGAGGCGGACCGTGTGGCGCCGGTCCATCGGGCGCCACGTCGAGGGTCCGCCCCTTGCCTGCCCGTCTCAGTGGGCCACGGGGCCGAGCCAGGGGCCCCAACGGGGGATGATCTGCAGCCAGTGACCCCACCCCCCCATACGCTGCGAGAAGAGCTGCGGGAGTTTTTAGAAGATGTGCGTGGCTCCCGCAATAAGGTGCCGCTCGCTCTCCAGCGATGGGGGGATTTCCACCAGATCCTCCGGGCCGCGAGGGCCCTCATGGGGGAGGGTAAAAGGACCGGGAAGCAGGGTGCTGCGGCTTACCAGCGGGTCCGCAGCTTCCGTGACTCCTTGCTCACCTTCGGGGTGGGTCACGGTTTGCTGCGCGGCCCAATGGGGGCCGCGAGCGTCCCTGCCAGCGAGGACCCCCCCCAGCCCTCCTCATGCCACCTCTCTCTTTCGCAACATTGAACACCCGGGGCTGTAGGGTGGGTCTCCGCAGGTGCCAGGTGCTCTCCTTCCTTCGGGAAGGGGGGTACTCTGTGATTTTCCTACAGGAGACCCACACGGATCCGGCCGCCGAAGACAGCTGGCGGCTGGAGTGGGGGGACAGGGTCTATTTTAGCCATCTCACAGCTCGTACGGCTGGAGTGGCTACCCTGTTCTCTCCCGACCTACGGCCCGAGGTGCTGGGGGTTGCCGAGGTTGTGCCGGGCCGCCTGCTGCACCTCCGGGTCCGTATGGAGGGGCTTGTGGTCAATCTTGTCAACGTCTATGCCCCGACATCGGGCCCGGAGCGGCTGCCTTTTTATCAGCAGGCATCCGCCTTCCTCGGCTCCTTGGATCCTCGTGAGTGCCTGGTCCTGGGCGGGGACTTCAACGCTACCCTCGAGGAGCGGGACCGCTCGGGGACCGAGCAGTGCCCGGCCGCCGCGGACGTCCTCCGGGAGATTGTAGAACGTCACTCCCTGGTGGACGTCTGGCGCGACCACCACCCGGACGATGTCTCCACGTTCACCTACGTCCGGGTGGAAGCCCATCGGTCGTGCCACTCCCGGTTGGACCGTATTTACTTGTCACGTCTCCATCTTTCACGAGCCCACTCCTCTGACGTGCGGCCGGCCCCCTTTTCTGATCACCATTTAGTCACTGTGACGGCCTCTCTATGTGCGGAGAGGCCGGGGCCGGCCTATTGGCACTTTAACAATAGCTTGTTGGAGGATGTGGGCTTCGTGGCGTCCTTCCGGGAGTTCTGGCTGGTCTGGCGAGGGCAGCGGCGTGCCTTTCCCTCGGCGCGGCGTTGGTGGGACCTAGGTAAGGTGCGCGCCCGGCTCTTCTGCCGTGATTACACCCGGGGCGCCAGCCGACGGAGGGATGCGGCGATAGAGCAGTTGGAACGGGAGGTCTTGGAGCTAGAGAGGCGTCTGGCCGCCAGCCCTGAGGATCCATCCCTTTGCGGAGCGTGCCGGGAGAAGCGGGAGGAGCTCCGGGCCCTCGACGATCATCGGGCCCGGGGTGCTTTTGTTCGATCCCGCATCCGCCTCCTTCGGGAGATGGATCGCGGCTCCCGCTTCTTCTACGCCCTGGAGAAAAGGAGGGGGGCCAAGAAGCACGTCACCTGCCTCCTAGCGGAGGACGGCACCCCTCTTACGGATCCGGTGGAGATGTGCCAGAGGGCCAGGGCCTTCTACGCACACCTTTTCTCCCCGGATCCGACCGACCCTACCGCTTGCAGAGTGCTCTGGGACGGACTCCCAACGGTCAGCGCGGGCGACCGGGACCGGCTGGAGTCGCCTCTCTCTCTGGCCGAGTTCTCGGAAGCCCTCCGCCGCATGCCCACCAATAAATCTCCGGGCATGGACGGGCTGACCGTGGAGTTCTACCGCGTGTTCTGGGACGTCCTCGGCCCGGACCTAGTCACCGTCTGGGCCGAGGCCTTGCGGAGCGGGGTCCTCCCTCTTTCGTGCAGGCGAGCCGTGCTCACCTTATTGCCGAAGAAGGGGGACCTCCGCGACTTACGGAATTGGCGTCCCGTCTCGCTCCTCAGCACGGACTACAAAATCGTAGCCAAGGCCATCTCGCTGCGGCTGGGGTCCGTGCTGGAGGACGTGATCCACCCAGACCAGACCTACACCGTCCCGGGCCGTAGCATCTTTGATAACCTCTACCTGGTCCGGGATCTTCTGGAACTTGGGTGTAGGGATGGTCTGTCGTTCGCCCTCCTGTCCCTGGATCAGGAGAAGGCGTTCGACAGGGTGGACCACGGGTATCTCCTGGGCACTCTGCAGGCGTTAGGCTTCGGACCCCAGTTTGTGGGTTTTCTCCAGGTGCTGTACGCCTCCGCAGAGTGTCTGGTCAGGCTCAACTGGACCCTGACCGAGCCGGTCAGCTTCGGGCGGGGAGTGCGGCAGGGGTGCCCCCTCTCGGGCCAGCTGTACGCTCTGGCGATCGAGCCCTTCCTCTGTCTCCTCCGCAAGAGGTTGACGGGGTTGGTGCTTCGGGAACCGGAGCTGCGGCTGGTCCTGTCGGCATATGCCGACGATGTGCTCCTCGTGGTCCAGGACCCGGGCGACTTGGTGCGGGTGGAGGCTTGCCAAACGGTGTACTCGGCGGCCTCCTCCGCCCGGGTCAACTGGGTCAAGAGCTCTGGCCTGGTGGTAGGGGCCGGGTGGCAGGCGAGCTCCCTCCCACCCGCGCTTCAGGCCATCCGGTGGAGCGCGGGTCCGCTGCTCTATCTCGGCGTTTACCTTTCTGCCACGCATCCGTCTCCGCCGGAGAACTGGCAAGGTTTACAGGGCAGGGTGACGGAGCGGCTCCGGAAATGGACAGGACTACTCCGGTGCCTCTCCCTTCGCGGGAGGGCACTGGTACTCAATCAACTAGTCCTGTCCATGCTCTGGTACCGTCTCAACACCCTGGTCCCGGCCCCGGGCTTCCTGGCCGACCTCCGGAGGGTGATTCTGGAGTTCTTTTGGCCAGGACTGCACTGGGTCTCTGCAGGGGTCCTCCATCTGCCCCTGGAGGAGGGAGGGCAGGGCCTGAAGTGCCTCCACACTCAGGTCCATGTCTTCCGCCTCCAGGCCCTGCAGAGGCTCCTTTATGGTGCAGGTAATCCGGCGTGGAGCGTATTGGCGCACGCCTTCCTGCGCCGCTTCCGAGGGCTCCGATACGACCGGCAGCTCTTTTATCTCGATCCGAGAGGTCTTCCGCGAGACCTCTCCGGGCTGCCGGTCTTCTACCAGGACCTCCTCCGGACCTGGAAACTGTTCTCAGCGACCAGGTCCGTGGCGGCCACCGAGGGGGCAGATCTCCTCGCGGAGCCCCTGCTACACAATCCCCAGCTCCGTGTGCAGGTGGCGGAGTCCCCCGCGGTGCGCCAGAGGTTGGTCCTGGCAGAAGTCACTAGAGTCGGAGACCTCCTGGACTACGACCGGGGAGACTGGCTGGATCCCCTGACGCTCGCTCGGCGCATGGGGCTCTCCAGGCCTTGTACTCCCCAGCGCGTACTTCAGGAGGTGAGGGCCGCTTTGCCGCCCGCTGCTCGGGTTTGCCTCGACCGGATCCTGCACGAGGGCACGCCCCGCCCACCCTCCACCCCTGGCCCTCCGGACCTTTTCATCGGGCCCCTGCCCCGTGGACCCAACCGGCCCCCCCGCCCCTTCTCCGTGAGCCGGCTGCACGACTTGCAGCCGGTTCGTTTCCTGACCGCGCCAAGGAAACATCTATACACGCTCGTGCTGCACACTCTTCACTTCCTCACCCTCGTGTCCCGCCCCGATACAAAGTGGCGGGACCTCCTGCCACCTGTCGAGGGTGAGAAGCCCCGGTGGGCCAGCCTCTATTCCACTCTGGTCCCGAGGCCCGCCGGGGATATCAGCTGGCGGCTCCTTCATGGGGCCGTGAGCACGGGCGTGTACTTGGCGCGGTTTACCCCTGTCCCGGACACCTGTCCTTTCTGCGGCGTGAGGGAGACCCTGGCTCACGTTTACTTAGAGTGTGCCAGGTTGCAGCCCCTACACCGGCTCCTCACCGATATTATGTTACGTTTTTGGTTACACTTTTCCCCTCACCTTCTCATTTATGCACTCCCTATCCGTGGCCCCACAAAGTCGCGGGACCTCCTGGTCAACTTCCTCTTGGCACTGGCTAAACAGGCCATCTATAAAACCAGGGAGAGGAGGTTGGCCGATGGAGGTTCCTGTGACTGTAGGGCCTGTTTCCGATCCTCTGTCCGTTCACGTATCCGGGCAGAGTTCCTCTGGGCGACGTCCACTGGCTCCCTTGACGCCTTTGAGGAGCAGTGGGCGCTGTCCAGGATTCTCTGCTCGGTGTCCCCGTCTGGTTCTCTTCTTTTGACCCTTTGACCACACTCCTGTCCCTGTTTTTACATTAGTTGTCCCCCGTAATTTTTTGAGTTCCAGGCCCTGTGGATCCTCCCCTTAGGCTGGGGGGGGATCCTTTAGCGGAACCCAATATGTACAGTGGGATTCATAAAGGAATTTAGGTGCTTAACTCCCACTGATTTAAATGAACCTTGGTGGTTGTACAGAGAAGCTGGAAAAAAGTAACCTGAAAGCATCCTACAGGTGAGGAAGAGGGAAAAAAGTCCCAAAAGCAAATACAAAGAACAAAGTGTATAATTATTTATCTTTATTCTCAATCTCACAGTTTTTAAGGCAATCTCCAGGTGTTTGGGGCCCTGATTCCTGAATTTTGGAACACTTGGGGTTGGCAATACTGCAAGGAGATGAGGTGGGAGTGGGAAAGCTGGGTCCAGTGTGGCCAAATTTCTTGATTTTGTCAGAAGTCTCATGATATCTGGTATTTTTCTTGGAGTCTAGCTCCAGAATTGTGTGGTTTCATAAGGATCTTCGTTTCTTTTTCTTTTTTTTTTTAGTAAGCCTTGTAGGTGTAAAGAGAAGTTTGAAAACATGACTTGAGCAGAGGCTGAAAGTTCAGAAACCAGTAAGCAAAGTATCACCCCGGCATTCTTTTATTTTCAGCCAGTCTCATGATTCTGGGGGCCTTACACTGGGTGTTTGAATGGGTCGGGCTGCCAGTGCTGTGTGATCAGTGACTTCTGCTCCCAAAGGACAGTGCCTCTGGGGACTTCCTAACCTAGCATGTTGTCAAGTATCAGGGGGTAGCCGTGTTCGTCTGCATCCACAAAAACAACAAGGAGTCTAGTGGCACCTTAAAGACTAACAGATTTATTTGGGCATAAGCTTTCGTGGGTAAAAAACCTCACTTCTTTAGATGCATCGGCTAGCATGTTGGCATCTTAGAGAAGGAAATACTTAAGAGCAGGAAATCCTTCCATTGGAGAAGGGCCTCAGCCCCCTCAAATTTTGTGGAAGTTCAGTTCAGACCCAAATGTTGTGGCTGGCCCTATCTATATAAGGGCTGAACCAAAACCCTGGATCCAGACATCCTCGGCTCTACCTTCCTGAGAAACCCATTACAAAATACAGGTTCATAGCTATTTTGGCAAACAACATGGAGAAAAAGGCAACTAGGGTCCTGTGACAGGGTATATCAGACCTTCTGAGGCCCTCTGCTGGAGGCCTCATGGCCCTGCCACACCCTGCCTCAGAAAAGGGCAGTGGAGAGGGTCCTGCAAGCTGCCTAGAGCAGCTGTGGGGGACACAGCCAATCAGGGCTTAGCAGGTCAGTATAAGAAGAACTGCAGGGCCAGAGTAAGTCCCAGTGCTTTGCTAGAGCTGGAGGAGTATGGCTGGTGTGTGGCTGGCTAAGGGAGCGCTGCCAGAAGCCAGGGAGAATGAAAAGGAGCCCTGAGCTGGTTGCAGGGACTCCATCAGGACAAGGCCCTGAGGTAAGGGTGAAGATAGTGCAGGGCTGTGGGGAAGTGGTCCAGGGAATTAGAGCAGCATCATGATTTAGATAAAGAGTCACAATGGACAGCTGCTATCTACAGGATCCCTGGGCTGGGATCTGGAGTAGTGGCTGGGCCCAGATTTCCCCCTGCCCCCAGTCCCCATTAGCCACTGGGGGAGTGGCTTGGACATTGAAGCACCCTCAGAGGGAGGGAACTGAACTGCAGTGGCCCAGCTGGAGAACTGTGGCAAGAAAGGCCCTAAGAGGACAAAGTCTTTGTCACCGGGGAGGGAGCCCTGGGGCAGTGCTCTATCCTGGAGCAGGGACAACTTGTGGGAGACATTACAGGGGGTACTGAGACAGACTCCAGAACAGGTTTTGCTTTGCTTTCATCACACAGACAGACTAGGGTTACCATATTTTGTGCCTCCAAATAGAGGACACTCTACGGGGCCCCGGCCCCGCCCATGCCCCCGCCCCAACTCCGCCCCCTCCCCAAAGTCTCCGCCCCCTCCCCTGCTTCCCGCGAAGATTTGATTCGCGGGAAGCCTGAAGCAGGTAAGGGGGAGTGTGGGGGGAGGAGGCACGGCCCAGTCTGGCCCCCCAGCGGCTCCAGCCTGGGTTGGCTTGGGCCCTGCGGTGCCGGCCCCGGCCGACCACCCCCGGCCTGCCCAGCGCTGCCGGTGCCCCGCGACCCGGACCGGCCCCCGCGACCCGGACCGGCCCCCGGCCTTGGACCCCCGCCCCCGCGACCCGGACCGGCCCCGCGCGCCCGGCCCAGCTCCCGGCCTGGCACCATGCCCCCGGCTCCGCGACATGCGCCCTTGGACCCTGGCCCCGCCACATGCCCCCGGCCCCGCCACATGCGCCCTTGGACCCTGGCTCGGCACCGCGCGCCCGGCCCAGCTCCCGGCCTGGCACCATGCCCCCGGCCCCGCGACCCCGGCCCCGCACCGGCCCCTGCCCCGCACCACCGACCCCAGCCAAAGAGGCCCCGGCCAAGCCCTCCCTCCCTCCCGATTTTCCCGGACATGCCCAGCTTTTGGGGATTTCCCCCCGGACGGGGATTTGAGCCCCCTAAAAGCCGGACATGTCCGGGAAAATCCGGACGTATGGTAACCCTAAGACAGACTGCGTGTGATTTGGCTGGAGGGCTGAGTCACCAAAGACACACCACAGAGAGAGAGAGGGAGTGTAGGCACATGCACTTGGCCAAGGGGGAGGCTCTCGCAAGAGGGGACTGTACCCTGTTACAGGTCCAAAAGTGGGAGGACACTGGGGAAGGGTCAGAGAATGTGGAAGATGGCATGGCCTTCTGTCCAGCAGTATCCTGCAGCATAGAAACAAGGGAACCAGGAGCTAGGCCACAATCCTTAGCATGTGGCATGTCTTTAATATGATATGGTAACCCTATCTAATAAATAAAAAAAAGAGGACCCTCCACGGGCCCTGGCCCCACCCATTTCCCCACCCCTAGCCCTGCCCCAACTCCGCCCCTTCCCCGCCCTAACTCCGCTCCCTCCCACTCCCAGTCACAGGGAAAGGGCTGCCCCAGCGCTACCGGCTTCAGGGTTTGCCGGGCAGCCCCCAGACCCTGCACCCCCAGCCGGGCACTTCCCCTCCCGGGCTCCGGCGGCGCAGGGTCCGGAGGCACGGGGGCTGCCCGAAGCTGGTAGCGCTCAGGCAGCCCGGCTCTTAAACAGAGCCGAAGAGTTGGGGAGGAGCAGAGCTGCCATTTTCCCGGACATGTTCGGCTTTTTGGCAATTATCCCCGGACGGGGGTTTGACTGCTGAAAAGCCGGACATGTCCGGGGAAAAAGAGGCGTATGGTAACCCTATAATATGACCTTTAAGCACTAGCCTGATTTCCCAGCAGTTCTTCAATAAGACAGGATACTGGGAGAACTAGTTGAAAGAAATGCAATTGGAGAGAAGCGGAGAATGCCACCTGGATTAAAATTCAGAGAATCCTTGTTATCATTCCCCAGGGATTGTACGTCCTCATGCTGATGCTCTGTATTAAAAAACAAAATTGCACTTATGGTCATGGGAGATTCTGAGTTGCTTTGTAATGGAGGTGGGGGAAGAGAGTGTCTGAGACCTATCTCTCCAGCTGTATTTTTGCAAAGCACACACAGGGTCAGGAGCTGGATTGCCACCTGGGGTAAATCTGCATAGCTACTTTGACTTCAGGGGAGCTGATCTCTGTCAGCTGAGGGTCTGGGCGGCATGCCTTCATTATTATTCTCAGTGGAGTTTGGCCAGATTGTAATTGTAGCATATCAGATCAGAAATGGCTCACTCCTATTTGAAAGTGATTTATTTTCTGCTGCCAGTCTGTCTCTGACCTTTTTCTCAGCCTTCCAGACAGTGACGACAAAATGCTCATGTGTGATAATTGGCTAATCCTTGAAGTGCTTATCATTAAGTTATCAAGTGTACATAAAAAGCACGTAATGGCTGAAACATATGGCATATTATTACTGCATGTGCGTGTGCACACACACACACACAAATGAACTATGCCAAGCATTGGGAGAGAAGGATCAACCTACTGCCAGGAAGGGAGTTATAACATGGCTTCTTGGGCCAGTGGACCCCAGGCTAGACCCTCAGCTGGTGTAAAATGGTATGGCTCTACTGAAGTCCATGGAGTATGCATTTTGCACCAGCTCAGGATCTGGCCCTCTGTAATCTAGAACACCACTTTGGCATAACTAGTCATGCATGCTGGGATAGAATGTGATGGCTGCCATCTTGGATAATACAAGTAATTGAACCAGGGCCTTCTAGAGCTGAACAAATAACTTGTTACAGCCTAAGCCAGGGATGGTCAACCTGTGGCTCCAGAGCCACATGCGGCTCTTCAGAAGTTAATATGCAGCTCCTTGTATAGGCACCGACTCCTGGAGCTACAGGAGCCAACTTTCCAATGTGCTGGGGGGGTGCTCACTGCTTAACCCCTGGCTCTGCCACAGGCCCTGCCCCCACTCAACCCCTTCCCTTGAGACTGTCATACCCTCGCTCCTTCCCCTCCCTCCCAGAGCCTCCTGCATGCCACAAAACAGCTGATTGGGAGGGAAAGGGAGGTGCTGATCGGCGTGGCTGCTGACGTATTACAGTGGCTCTTTGGCAATGTACATTAGTAAATTCTGGCTCCTTCTCAGGTTCAGGTTGGCCATCCCTGGCCTAAGCTAAAGAGAACTTCTGCTATGGGATGGGAGGAGGGATGGAAGGGCTTTGACATGCTCGCATCTTCTGTGGCTTGAGCACAGAGGGAGCTGAATAGCAGCCAGGACCAGATCCTCAAAGGTATTTAGGCACCCTCGACCCATTGAAATCAATGGGAGTTAGAAGCCTGAATAGCTTTGAGGATCTGGCCATCACTGACCAGAAGGAAACAATACAGGAGTGTGCTAAGTTGATCCCATCAATAATGCTGTAACCAGCCAGCTAGGCACAGATAGGGAGAACCATTGAGGAACCAAATTGTTAGGTATAAAAAAAAAGTTGGTGTTTAATATGTTCAATTAGGTATTTTAATAATATACTTTTGAAGTAATGTTAAGTAAATCACTGGCTTCAATAGAATTTAATATGGAGTATATGGATTATGACCCTTGGACTCCATCTTTGTAAGCAAACTTGTTTACAATTTAGGGTACGTCTTCACTACCCACCATATCGGCGGGTAGCAATCTATTTATCTGGGATTGATGTATCGCGTCTCGTTAAACACAATATATCAATCCCCGAACGCGCTCACTGTCGACTCCGGAACTCCACCAGAGCGAGCGGCGGTAGCGCAGTCGACAGGGGAGCCGTGGCCGTCGATCCCGTGCCATCTGGACCCCAGGTAATTCGATCCAAGATACTTCGACTTCAGCTACGCTATTCACGTAGCTGAAGTTGCGTATCTTGGATCGATTTCCACCCCCCCCCCCCCCCCCATTGTAGACCAGCCCTTAGACACTGGAGTCCTCTGGCTCAAACCAGACTGAACCAGCTTTTCCCACCTTAGAGATTATATAAGATCTTCCTCAGAGCCTGCACAAGGCTGTCCATTCCAGCAGCAGCATGTGCGCGGTCAGGTCTTCCTAACGCTCCAGAGCTAGAGTAGAGCACTATCTATCCCGCAGCAAGGTTGAGGAAGGAGAGGCCTGTCATCACTATCCCCGCCACAGCAAACCAAATCCATCTTACCTGTGGAGAGTCCTGCTTTCCTGGTGTCCATCATCCTTAATACACTTATCTTTGTTTGCAGCATAGTACCTAGTCTTTTCTTCATTTTTATTATATCACACAGAGACGGAGGGATATCCTTATTGTAAGCTAAATCCACTGGTGACAGATATGGAAGGGAGTTTAGTCTGTCTTTCTAGGAAAAGAGGCTTTCCTTTTATCTCCCTTCTACCATTTCTAAAGTTTTACTTTCTGAAGTGTTGCCTTATTCCCCTTGAGGCAACAAAACTCCCTAGTTCCTAGACTGACTGACTGACACACAGCCCATTGAATGTAGAGGGTTCTTGAAAAGATCTGTCCTGGAACAGGCAGTGTGGTTGTAGCCAGGGTGGTCCCAGGCTGCCATCAAATGGGCTGTGGACTATATTCTTAAGGACTTTAAGCAGACTCTGAGGATGGCACCCCACTATGGACGGCATCAATATTCTTGGCATGGATCCCTCTTGACTGCCTTTCTCCTTGCTTTTCCATCCATTGTCACAATGGATGTGCTCTTTTATATGTGCATGGACTGTAACGTATGAATTTCCTTAGGGAGCACTTGAGTGTGCAAGACACTCAAGTTTGGCCCTATACGTCTGTGATAATGCTGAGAACATGTTCGGAACATAGTAGCTGCCCCACAGAGATCCATCAAGGTATTGGATTTGGCTCATTAGTGATGATAGGCTCGCACATAGTAGCAGTCTGTCCAGACAAATGGTCATTTTGCTGGATAATTACAATTCACTCATACTAAACTGTGATCTTTGAGAACTACCCAAAGCAAGTGTAAGAAAACCAAGTAGATTCCCATGAAAAAAAAATCATAGAGCTTACAAGTTTAAAAAATCCTATGGAAACAAAATGTTTTCATTGGAGGAAATGACGTTTTTGACAAATATTTTTCAGGTTTTGATTGAATCTTTTTTCACTTTTTTGCTATAAGTTTGTGGGGTTTTGGTTGATGATCACAAATTCTGAGGCTTTTTTGGATGAAGTTTTTTGGGTTTTGATTGCTAAAAACCAAAAGAATTTTCAGATTATTTTTTTTCATTTAAAATAGCCATCAAAAATTTACATTTCTTGCAGAAATGTTTTGATTTAAAAGTTACTCTTCATCAAAAAATGTTTTGAGTGAAAAATTTCAACCAGGTCTACAGCCACTTGCTCCCCAAGTACAGCCATTAACAACAAGTAAGCTCTTCACACATAAGACAGCAGAGAATAGAAACCAGGCTCCCTGTCATTGAAAAAACAGCCTTCTACGACAGACAGAAGATTCAGGACATGCTTAGATAATTAGCACTTGTAGTAAAGCTTTTGTCCTTTCTGTGAATCACTCAGTAGAGGGTGTTGTGATTGCACCCACTTACAAGCCACTGTGTTGCAGAAGTCATGCTGTGACACAGATGGCTGCGGCATTAAGAATATACTGGGAATAAATAGTGGAATGTATTATTATATGAAACTTGTGTAACACACTTATGAGTGTATATCATTGGCTCACCATTGTGCGCAAGTGAAATAGGTTTTGAATCCGTTACAGCCCCTGCTATGTAGGTCTGGCTCTTTGTCTCAAACTATAGACACTCATATTATTAGCTCTAGAGGTCCCTGGTTCAGTCTCTGCTGTGTTGACCAAGCTGGTAGCTTATTACACTTTCTTGAAAGTTGACACAGTTGAAAAGTTTCCCATAAGGCAGGGAACATAAACTGACCTTTCTGGTGTTGTGTTCTCAGCCTATCCTTAACACTATTGCATTCCTCTCCATGTGGACCCTGGAAATATAGCTCCCCCCCCTTTTTTATTTTTCATATGTGAGTAGTACTTTGGGTGTCCAAACCTGAGGCACCTTAAAGGTGTCTGCTTTTTCAGATAATGGATACTCAGCGCTTTGTAAACAACCAGTCTTGTTAAGACCTCTGAAATTGGATATCTGAAACTGGACTTCCAGAATTGCTAATGATCAGATGTGGTCTGTATTTCATCTTGGGACTATTGAAAACAGAAAAGCATACACAAGCAAGTAGATCAGGGCTGAAGAGACCTCTTGACTAAGTATGGTGTGTTCATCTACAATGACAATACATTAGGGGCTTTGAATTAAATGGAAAGGCTCTTAGTCACTTAAATAGACATTGGATCAAGCCCTGTCAGAACACAGAACTAGTGCCCCAAACCCAATCCCATATGGCGGTCTAGGGTTATTGTTTCAGGTGATTATGCCTACAGAAGAATGGAGATCTGATTATCCAGGCATAGCTCTATTATTTTTTTTAATCCCTCTCCAGTGCTTAGATACTGCTGTGATAGCTGCTATCTAAATGCAAATTAGACCGAGAGATGAAAATGTGAATCCAATTGCAGGCCTAATTCATATACACAGTTACCTTGACTGCATGCACAATTGAGGCAATTGTGTGAGCAAATAACCAAGTCGCACAGCTGCATATTTCAACTCACGCACACACGGTTATGGTGGCTAAGTGAGTGAGCTGAGAGCACTGCTTGTTGTGCAAAAATATACTTGTTTCACTGTTACCTCAACCTCCAACTCATTCATCCGAACATCACATCTCATCATAAACCTAGAGGCAGATGCAAAGCCCCTTTAGGCCCCACCTATGATTAATTAGCAGCCCCTAAGGTGATGGATCTGAGGCTGGAAACCAGGGGGCCTGCAGGCATCATCTGATTTGACAAATCCGCATTTTCGGCTGGGAAAGTGCTCTAGACCGCTTTTTAATGAACATTTGGGCCCTACTGCCCCCTCATTTTTTCACGACCTTTAAAAACAAAGCCCTCTCCAAACACACTGATCCCATAATCAGCTCCTTACAGCCAAAATTCCTAACCCGGTTCATTTCAGCCTAGCTTGGTGTCTGCTTGACATAGCTCATTGCAGCATGATGACTCTGAGAATCAACATCTTCCAAAGAATACAGGTCCTAGTTGCTGGATCACCAAGAGTTAAAAATGCTTGTCAACTCTTTATCAGCGGCTTTTGAAGCTGACTATGCTGTGAAATTAGAAGAAACCCAACAACCTCAGATTAAAACTGCAGCCATCCTTCCTCCTCATTATTTTAAAATATGCATGCCTGTCGCAGTAGCAATTATAGAACAAGAACAGCAAGAGCGTGCAGGAGATCCTGCTTTCAGGGGGAATCAAAGCAATTTTTGTTCCACTGCCGCAAAGCTCTTGATGGTTCATTATATCAGTGGGGCTATCAGGTGTACTCAGTTATGCAGGATGAAAAATACATGCAATAAAGCATTTTCCTTCTCCTGGGCTTCTCATTTACTTGCAGCTCGGCAACAGGATATCTCTGCTAAACTAGGATGATGTTCAATTGTCCTGATTTTTACAGGATGCATTGTTTTCATAGTATCAGAGGGGTAGCAGTGTTAGTCTGAATCTGTAAAAAGCAACAGAGGGTCCTGTGGCACCTTCAAGACTAACAGAAGTATTGGGAGCATAAGCTTTCGTGGGTAAGAATCTCACTTCTTGCATCTGAAGAAGTGAGGTTCTTACCCATGAAAGCTTATGCTCCCGATACTTCTGTTAGTCTTGAAGGTGTCACAGGACCCTCTATTGTTTTCATAACTTATTTGCATTGTGGTAGTGACTAGAGGCATGGACCACAAACCCCTTTTGCTAGCCTGGCATCTCAGTCCAAGTGTTTGAATGAGGAAAATAAATGAAGATTGACCTGAGTGAAGAACTGATCTGTTCTTTTAACCTGATTCCTGTGCTCCTGATGCCACCAAGATTCTTAATGCACTGGAAGCCACACAGAAAACAGATGCCATGGCCCACGATCAGACCAGCTCAGCCCATTCTTCCCAAAGCATTGATCTAATCTGCAGGCTTCTTCACTGTTGAAGAGTGAAGTTCCTCCTGGGTCAGGAAGCAATTGAGTTAGTTCCTCTTGGATCAGGAAGCATATACAACCTAATCTCCACTACTAAACACAATTAGCTGTGGAAGTTGGGAAAAGCACAGACATCTTAGTTTTCCAGGAAGAGCAAGAGTCAGGCTAACTCTTCTATTTAATAACATGAGACTTTAATGTAGGGCCTAGGCGAGTGTGTGTGTAAGGGGGGGGGGGGGGGGGAACTGTGAAGTTATTTTGACCTTGTATTAGATAAGAATGGAATGCAGACTGTAGCAGAAAATTGCTTAAAAAAAAAGTAAAATATCAGGAAGGAATGTGTATAAACAAAATGCAGCTGTTAATCACTACTGTATGTAACAAAAGGTATAAATGCTTGCCCTAATTGTTTATCTGGCGGAGACCTGCCTAGGGAGGAGAATCTCTGCCTGTGTACTCTCCTGTACAATTGCTCATAATAATTCCACAATTTGGTGCCATGACTCGGATGGCAACGCCTGGCTAAGACAGTGACAACTATTATAAACTGTTCCCCTTCAAACCCCAAGGCGCCAATCAAGAGGTAAGACCTTTTGAAATCTCTACTTGGATGTTGGAGGAGGACTGCCTGTGGGGCCGTCTGTCCGTTTGGGGCTTACGCCATCCAAACTTCTTGTTTTTTGCAACAAGATCAGATACAGAGCGGTTCTGAGGAATTTGTTGCTGCCCTCAAGTAAGGTTAGTCATTGCGGTTCTGAGGAATAGTTTTTTGCTGCCCTCAATAAGGTTAATGCACTGGTGCTGAGGGGTTTTTATCGCCTCAAATAAGGGAAAGGTTGTACTAAGTCTGGACATAAAGAATTAAGGTTATTGTTAGATGAGATGCATCTAAATATGGGGAATGAATGTGTGTGTATGTATGAATGAAGTGGGGGTATGAGCCGCTGACCAGGTCTAAGACTAAGCTGACTCCAGCTGCCTCAGGGCTACCCAATGTGGAAGTTCTGAAAGCAAGGGGGGTCAGCTGAACCTTGTGACCCAGCGGAGAGGTTTCCCTTACTTATGAGCTGCTGACCAGGTCTGGGACTTAAGTCACTAGTCGGTGAACCCCGTGGCTCAGTGGACCCTTTCCCTCGGATGTGAGAAAGTGAAACTTTTCTCTAGCTTATGAGCTGCTGATCTAGCGGACAGGGCACTCCCCTGTGTGTCTGGAAAATGGGGAGGGGCAGTCTAAAATTCCCCCCACACACACCTCCAAAGGGCACCCCTGCGTACTACATGTACGTGCACTATGGCCCTAGGACCTGCAGGTATTTAGAAAATTGGAATTTTTACATGTGTGATAATCCATCCAAACAATTCCCACTTGAAGGTACCTTCAATCTAAATAAAATCATATACCTCAGAGGAACCCTTACATCACCAAAAGCCTCTGACAAACAGTGGGAGCAATTTGTCTATTGGTGGAAGGAAGCTACAACGAGACTCCATGGGTCTCGAGTGCGAAGTCTGAAGGACTCCCAGGAAAATTAAAGACTCAAGTGCAGAATTTAAAAACAAAATGTAAAGCATCTGGATGCCTCCCTACCCAAATCACTTCATCAACCCCCTCGGCTCCTTTATATCCCCAGTTAGTTAAGTCTGAAAGGGAGGAGGGAAAGGAATGGGTTAATTTGAAAATTCATCTTGGCCTAGAAATAGAGAGCTGCTCTGGGTTCAAGGTCAAGAATCAACACAGTCTGCCTTGCTCTGCATGCCAAGCATCAAAAAACCCAGCTGGCTGTAAAAAGTATAGACAAAGACCACACAAGTTACAGGACTGAAATTACATTTGCAAAGGTTGGCCGCCCAATGAGACCCAACAGTCTGCCTTTGCGACCCTGGAGCTGGTGTGGTTTGGGGAGGCTGAAGAAGCCACAGGCAGCCGACCTGGACTGGACTATTGAGCAAAGGTCTCTGAAAGGGACACCCCAAGAGACCCCAGGGCAGGAAAAAACCCAAGAGCAGAAGCAAGTTGGAGATTTTTTTTGCAGTGTACCTCTGGACAACCTGTGCACAGGATAACCTCCCATCCACCTCTCTCTCTCTCTCTCACCCCTGGGCCTGGCCAGCCCCGGCAGTGTGTTTGTAAGGTGTTTTTAAAAAAAAAAAAAAAAAAGTTGCAGGTGGGTCTACCCCTGGTTGTAGCAGGACCGGGCAATAAAAGGATTTGGGTGCGGGGGTGCGGGGGAAGGAAAAAGTTGTGTACCTAACAGCTTAAAAAAAAATTAAACAGTCAAAACGCCAATTGGCTGTGCATTCTGTCCAGGTGGTAAGCCTCACGGGGGAGGACTCAGGTAGCCTTGGGAGTAAGAATGTTTAAGAACAGGATCAGGAGGGGTGGAGGGTTAGTTGAAAAGACCACCCTACTTGCTAAATTGGTAGTGGAACAAAGCCTGTGCCCATGGGAAGGAACGGTGCAGCAAGTAAAAAAGGATCAGGCCCAAACAGGCAGGCAGGTAAATAAATAAATAAATCAGTTGAAAGCCCTAAGGGGCATGGTAGCATAGCTTAAAAAAAAAGCAGTAAGTATAGGCATGGGGAATTTAAACCCCTGGAACAATAATTTAAATGTTAAAATCTAAGTTAATCGTTTTAAAAAAATAAGCAAGTAATATTAAAAAAAATAAAAGCAATTACAGAGTTAACAAAGGGAATTATCAGTTGCATTTTGTAAAAACAAAAACAAAAATAAATATCTTGGTTTCTTTGCAGCCATTCTAAAGGAAAAATGGGCCCTTTTCCAAAGAAATGTCTAAATCCAGGCAAAAAGACTATTTAATTACAATTACTTGGCAATAAACATTTTAGTCAAATTAAAAAAATACAAAATGTCTATTGGAATTTAACCACTCGATGTATAAAAGGAATGTTAAAAAAAATGTATAGTGTATATTGTGAAAGGGGTAAAAAAAATGCAAATATGCAATGCTACTTAATAAAAATCCTATTAGGCTCCAAGGGGCTACAATAGGTGGTGTTTTCCTTTTTCAATTACTGTGTGTTTTTTAAAAACAAAAGTTAAAGGTAACAGGCAATCAAAACTCTGGTAAAAATTAATGGTGTCCCTTTTTAAGTAAAAGTTTTAACCTGTAAATGGCTCTGAATCTAAAAGCAAGCCAGAAAGCATCTGTGTGCTAATGCAAATTACCTAATTAATAAGGTAGAAGCCACTAAAACCTGGCCTGCCTATAAAACACACACATAATGGGGGTAATTCCTCTGTTTTGCCTGCAATCAGCAAGGGTGTGTGTATATATATATTAAACAATGATTGCCCCAGAAGGGGTAGAAATGTTTGTCTTTTAGAAAATTAGAAAAAGCTAATGCTTTGTTTAATTGAATTTTTGAAGAACAGAATGAAATTAGGGTTGGGCTGGGATTGCAGAAAACCCAAATCAAAGGTATGGTTTGGATCTGGAATCCTTTTGAACTGAGCCTTCAGAATTCAGTGCAAGTCAGATAATCAGATAATAGAGCTGGCACACTATTTTTTTTCTTTGACCGAAAGATTTTTTTCAGGAAATAAGGTTTTGTCAAAAGTGAAACTTGTCGTGAAAAGTCATTTTTTTACCTTTTTCCTAAAATATTTGTTTGGTGGTTTTTTTTTTTTTGTTTTTGTTTTTTCCCCAAAACACCAACATGTTTCAGTTTTCAGGAACTGAAATTTTCAGTTTTGGTCTGAAAACATTCCCCAAATATTGGAGTTTTTGATGGAATTTTTCATAGAAATTACTTTGAAAATTAAAAAGTAATTTCCATTTAAATTTTTGGTGGGGAAAAATATTGCTTCATGACCAGATATTCCTAGCATTGTCCCATCTCTATATGATACCAATGTTCTGTCTTCCAAGACTCACGACAAGCTGGCACAGCAAGTGTGACCAGTGTACGGTAAGACTTTGGGCTCTGTATTGTCACACTGGCCAATCCAGCTGCCAGTGTGGTACTAGAGAACTCAAGCCAGTGCTTGCTGGGGCAGGAGGATCTAAATTCTTATCACTGCTGCCATGAAGTTCCAAGGGGTCATGGATTTGCAACAGTATAATGTGGTTAGAAGGGCCCAGTTGACCTGTCTTCTCAGTCATTCCTTTATACGTGTCTTCCTCTTCTTTCCAGACTAAATCAATATTGTCTTTTTAATTGCTACAGAATCTCCCTGCCCCATCCCTGGTGCCGAGACTAATTTTCATTGTCTTCTGATCCTGATATGCTCTTTTGTTGTCCATTCCAAAGCTCACTGAAATAAATGGAAAGGCTCAATGGCTTTGGGACAGACCTTTAGAGAGGTAATCCAAATTGTGCATGTTGCTCAAAATGAGGACATACTGGAGAGGCCCAAAATGCTATAAAATGTTCCATACTATTGTCTACTTCCTTCAGCACACATACCTTTAGCCTTCTATTTGCTTGAGTGGCCTTTAAATCACAGAATCATAGAATATCACTGTTGGAAGGGACCTCAAGACATCATCTAGTCCAACCCCTTGCTCAAAGCAGGACCAATTCCCAACTAAATCATCCCAGCCAGGGCTTTGTCAAGCCGGGCCTTAAAAACCTCCAAGGAAGGAGACTCCACCACCTCCCTAGGTAACGCATTCCAGTGCTTCACCACCCTCCTAGTGAAATAGTGTTTCCTAATATCCAACCTGGACCTCCCCCACTGCAACTTTAGACCATTGCTCCTTGTTCTGTCATCTGCCACCACTGAGAACAGCCGAGCTCCATCCTCTTCGGAACCCCCCTTCAGGTAGTTGAAGGCTGCTATCAAATCCCCCCTCATTCTTCTCTTCTGGAGACTAAACAATCCCAGTTCCCTCAGCCTCTCCTCGTAAGTCACGTGCTCCAGACCCCTAATCATTTTTGTTGCCCTCTGCTGGACTCTTTCCAATTTTTCCACATCCTTCTTGTAGTGTGGGGCCCAAAACTGGACACAGTATTCCAGATGAGGCCTCACCAATGTCGAATAAAGGGGAATGATCACGTTCCTCGATCTGCTGGCAATGCCCCTACTTATACAGCCCAAAATGCCGTTAGTCTTCTTGGCAACAAGAGCACACTGTTGACTGATATCCAGCTTCCCGTCCACTGTGACTCCTAGTCTCCTTTTCTGCAGAACTGCTACCTAGCCATTCGGTCCCTAGTCTGTAGCAGTGCATCGGATTCTTCCGTCCTAAGTGCAGGACTCTGCACCTGTCCTTGTTGAACCTCATCAGGTTTTTTTTTGGCCCAATCCTCTAATTTGTCTAGGTCCCTCTGTATCCGATCCCTACCCTCTAGTGTATCTACCACACCTCCTAGTTTAGTGTCATCTGCAAACTTGCTGAGAGTGCAGTCCACACCATCCTCCAGATTTATTAATAAAGATATTAAACAAAACCAGCCCCAGGACCAACCCTTGGGGCACTCTGCTTGAAACCGGCTGCCAACTAGACATGGAGCCATTAATCACTACCCGTTGAGCCCGACTATCTAGCCAGCTTTCTATCCACCTTACAGTCCATTCATCCAGCCCATACTTCTTTAACTTGGCGGCAAGAATACTGTGGGAGACTGTATAAAAAGCTTTGCTAAAGTCAAGGAATAACACATCCACTGCTTTCCCCTCATCCACAGAGCCAGTTATCTCATCATAGAAGGCAATTAGTTTAGTTAGGCACGACTTTCCCTTGGTGAATCCATGCTGACTGTTCTGGATCACTTTCCTCTCCTCTAAGTGTTTCAGAATTGATTCCTTGAGGACCTGCTCCATGATTTTTCCAGTATCAGAGGGGTAGCCGTGTTAGTCTGAATCTGTAAAAAGCAACAGAGGGTCCTGGGGCACCTTAGAGACTAACAGAAGTATTGGGAGCATAAGCTTTCCTGGGTAAGAACCTCACTTCTTCAGATGCAAGTAATGGAAATCTCCAAGGCAGGTATAAATCAGTATGGAGATAACGAGGTTAGTTCAATCAGGGAGGGTGAGGTGCTCTGCTAGCAGTTGAGGTGTGAACACCAAGGGAGGAGAAACTGTTTCTGGTAGTTGGATAGCCATTCACAGTCTTTGTTTAATCCTGATCTGATGGTGTCAAATTTGCAAATGAACTGGAGCTCAGCAGTTTCTCTTTGGAGTCTGGTCCTGAAGTTTTTTTGCTGTAAGATGGCTACCTTTACATCTGCTATTGTGTGGCCAGGGAGGTTGAAGTGTTCTCCTACAGGTTTTTGTATATTGCCATTCCTGATATCTGACTTGTGTCCATTTATCCTCTTGAGTAGTGACTGTCCAGTTTGGCCAATGTACATAGCAGAGGGGCACTGATGGCATATGATGGCATATATAACATTGGTGGATGTGCAGGTGAATGAGCTGGTGATGTTGTAGCTGATCTGGTTAGGTCCTGTGATGGTGTTGCTGGTGTAGATATGTGGGCAGAGTTGGCATCGAGGTTTGTTGCATGGGTTGGTTCCTGAGTTAGAGTGGTTATGGTTCGGTGCATGGTTGCTGGTGAGAATATGCTTGAGGTTGGCAGGTTGTCTGTGGGCGAGGACTGGCCTGCCTCCCAAGGTCTGTGAAAGTGAGGGATCATTGTCCAGGATGGGTTGTAGATCACTGATGATGCGTTGGAGAGGTTTAAGCTGAGGACTGTAGGTGATGGCCAGTGGAGTTCTGTTGGTTTCTTTTTTGGGCCTGTCTTGTAGCAGGAGGCTTCTGGGTACACGTCTGGCTCTGTTGATTTGTTTCTTTATTTCCTTGTGTGGGTATCGTAGTTTTGAGAATGCTTGGTGAAGATCTTGTAGGTGTTGGTCTCTGTCTGAGGGGTTGGAGCAGATGCGATTGTACCTCAGTGCTTGGCTGTAGACGATGGATCGTGTGGTGTGACTGGGGTGGAAGCTGGAGGCATGAAGGTAGGCATAGCGATCGGTGGGTTTTGGGTATAGGGTGGTGTTAATGTGGCCATCGCTTATTTGTACTGTGGTGTCTAGGAAGTGGACCTCCCGTGTAGATTGGTCCAGGCTGAGGTTGATGGTGGGGTGGAAGCTGTTGAAATCATGGTGGAATTCTTCCAGGGTCTCCGTCCCATGGGTCCAGATGATGAAGATGTCATCAATATAGCTTAGGTAGAGAAGGGGCATGAGTGGACGAGAGCTGAGGAAGCATTGTTCCAGGTCAGCCATAAAAATGTTGGCATATTGTGGGGCCATGCGGGTGCCCGTAGCAGTGCCACTGGTCTGGAGGTATATATTGTCACCAAATTTGAAATAATTGTGCATGAGGATAAAGTCATGATTTTTCCAGGGGCTGAGGTGAGGCTGACTGGCCTGTAGTTCCCCAGATCCTCCTTCTTCGCTTTTTTTAAAGATGGGTACTACATTAGCCTTTTTCCAGTCATCAGGGACCTCCCCTGATCCCCATGAATTTTCAAAAATAATGGCTAATGGCTCTGCAATCTCATCCACCAACTCCTTTAGCACCCTCAGATGCAGCGCATCCGGCCCCATGGACTTGTGCACGTCCAGTTTTTCTAAATAGTCCAGAACCACTTCTTTCTCCATAGAGGGCTGGTCACCTTCTCCCCATATTGTGCTGCCCAGTGCAGCAGTGTGGGAGCTGACCTTGTTCGTGAAGACAGAGGCAAAAAAAAGCATTGAGGATGTAAGCAGAGTCAGGATGAGCTCTATCCTGACATCTGGTGGTGAATTATGGTGAGTGTGAAAAAGAACTCCAGGAGCTGATCTTGTTTGCATAGGCACACCCACTCACCTGGCATAAAACAAAAGCAACTCAAGGTGGTTACTTTGGCTGGTGTGGGATCCCCAGTTTTCTCTGTTATTGGGGCAGGAAGAATAAAGTTTTGTTACCCTGATTCTGTAAATCAAGGCCAGTGGAACTGTTGTATGACAGAAGGACTGAGTGAGTCCTTCACCATTACCTAAGTAGCACTTGCTTGACAAGGGGCATGGGTTACAATTCCCAGTGAATGGAGAGAGGATGGGGACAGGTATTTGTACCTGATGATATGGGCCCCCTCTGAGGGTTTGAAACACCAATTGCACTACCTCCTCTCTCCACTGTGGAATATCAGAGCTAACTTTGATTCCATTAGGAGTCTAGTTACAGGCTGCTGAGCTGAATTCACTTTGGGCCAATGGTGCATTAGCACTGGGGCTCCCCTACTATGAGCTGAAATTGCTAAGAGCTGAAATCACAAAAGAGCTAAAGTTATTAAGAGCTGAGATCACGGAGTGCTGTGTTAACTAGTGGGGGAGCCTAAAGCTATATTGCTAAGCGGCTGGTGGAGCAGCTAGCAGAGTGGAGCCTTGTGGGGACGGTTGGAGCAGAGCTGAGCGGCTCACAGGTCGGGGAGCGGAGTGGCTGGAGGAGCAGCTAGCAGAGCAGAGCGGAGCCTTGTGGGAGTGGCCCAAGGGACGGCTGAAGTGGAGCAGAGCTGAGGGGCTCACAGGTCGGTGAGCGGAGCAGCTGCCAGAGCACTTCATGGGACGGCAGGAGCGGCTCACGGGACAGCTGGTGGAGTGGAGCGGCTCATGGTAAAGGCTGTGGCAGAACCCCATGGAGAGGCAGCCGGCTGGCCTCGGATCACATAAAGTGCCCCTTAACACCCTGTGCCCCCCCCTGAACTCTGGGGCTGCACTGACCAGGGACAGACACTTTGGGGGGTTGTTGGACTTTTGGGACTTTGGTGATCCTTGGGTTGCTGGTTTCAAGAACCAACGGGAAAGGACACAGCCCAATTTGCTGGGGTGGGTTTTTTGCTCATGGTTTGTGTTCTGAATCCTGTTTGTGGTGTTTTTCCAATTTAATGCTGATGTTGTTTACCTCATGTTGTTAGTAAACATTTTCTGTTACACTCAAACTCCGTGCTTGCAAGAGGGAAAGTATTGCCTCTTAGAGGCACCCAGGGGGTAGTATGTAATTGTCCCAGGTCACTGGGTGGGGGCTCGAGCCGGTTTTGCATTGCATTATTGAAACAGAACCCCTAGATACAAAACCCGGCCCTTGTTGCTGCCAACTTAGATGGGTGGAAGGGTTACATGTACATTAGCTTTTTCCACATCCTCGGTCACTAGGTTGCCTCCCTCATTCAGTAAGGGTCCCACACTTTTCTTGACTTTCTTCTTATTGCTAACACACCTGAAGAAACCCTTCTTGTTAATCTTAACATATCTTGGTAGCTGCAACTCCAAATGTGATTTGGCCTTCCTGATTTCACTCCTGCATGCCTGAGCAATATTTTTATACTCCTCCCTGGTCATTTGTCCAACCTTCCACTTCTTGTAAGCTTCTTTTTTGCGTTTAAGATCCGCAAGGATTTCACTGTTTAGCCAAGCTGGTCGCCTGCCATATTTACTATTCTTTCTACACATCAGGATGGTTTGTTCCTGCAACCGCAATAAGGATTCTTTAAAATTCAGCCAGCTCTCCTGGACCCCTTTGCCCTTCATGTTATTCTCCCAGGGGATCCTGCCCATCTGTTCCCTGAGGGAGTCAAAGTCTGCTTTTCTGAAGTCCAGGGTCTGTATTCTGCTGTTCTCCTTTCTTCCTTGTGTCAGGATCCTGAACTCTACCATCTCATGGTCACTGCCTCCCAGGTTCCCGTCCACTTTTGCTTCCCCTACTAATTCTTCCCTGTTTGTGAACAGCAGGTCAAGAAAAGCTCTGCCCCTAGTTGGTTCCTCCAGCACTTGCACCAGGAAATTGTCCCCTACACTTTCCAAAAACTTCCTGGATTGTCTGTGCACCGCTGTATTGCTCTCCCAGCAGATATCAGGGTGATTAAAGTCTCCCAGGAGAACCAGGGCCTGTGATCTAGCAACTTCTGCTAGTTGCCAGAAGAAAGCCTCGTCCACCTCATCCCCCTGGTCTGGGGGTCTATAGCAGACTCCACCATGACATCACCCTTGTTGCTCACACTTCTCAACTTTATCCAGAGACTCTCAGATTTTTCTGCAGTTTTATACCGGAGCTCTGAGCAGTCACACTCCTCTCTTACTTACAACACAACTCCCCCACCTTTTCTGCCCTGCCTGGCCTTCCAGAACAGTTTATATCCATCCATGACAGTACTCCAGTCATGTGAGTTATCCCACCAAGTCTCTGTTATTCCAATTCCATCATAGTTCCCTGACTGTGCCAGGACTTCCAGTTCTCCCTGCTTGTTTCCCAGGCTTCTTGCATTTGTGTATAGGCACTTAAGATAACTCATGGATTGTCCCTCTTTCTCAGTATGAGACAGGAGTCCTCCCCTCTTGCGCTCTCCTGCTTCTGCTTCCTCCCAGGATCCCACTTCCCCACTTACCTCAGGGCTTTGATCTCCTTCCCCCGGTGAACCTAGTTTAAAGCCCTCCTCACTAGGTTAGCCAGCCTGCTGGCGAAAATGCTCTTCCCTCTCTTTGTTAGGTGGAGCCCGTCTCTGCCTAGCACTCCTTCTTGGAACACCATCCCATGGTCGAAGAATCCAAAGCCTTCTCTCAGACACCACCTGCGTAGCCATTCGTTGACTTCCACTATTCGATGGTCTCTACCCAGGCCTTTTCCTTGCACAGGGAGGATGGACGAGAACACCACTTGCGCCTCAAACTCCTTTATCCTTCTTCCAAGAGCCATGTAGGCTGCAGTGATCCGCTCAAGGTAATTCTTGGCAGTATCATTGGTGCCCACGTGGAGAAGCAGGAAGGGGTAGTGATCCGAGGGCTTGACGAGTCTCGGCAGTCTCTCCATCACATTGTGTATCCTAGCTCCTGGCAAGCAGCAGACCTCTGTTTTCCCAGTCGGGGCAGCAGATAGATGACTCAGTCCCCCCTGAGGAGGGAGTCCCTGACCACCAGCACCATCCTCCTCCTGTTGGGAGTGGTGGTCGTGGAACCCTCATCCCTAGGACAGTGCATCTTTTGCCTTCCAATCGGTGGAGTCTCCTTCTGCTCCCTTCCCTCAGATAGGTCATCTAGTCCACTCTCCACATTAGTACCTTTAGAGAGAACATGGAAACAATTGCTCACCTGTATCTCCATTGCTGGTGTAGAGACACTCCTCTTTCTCCTTCTGGAGGTCACATGCTGCCAAACCTCTTCACCATCCTTCTGTCCCTGCTGCGCTGCCTGCTCTGAATCTTCAGAACGTTGTGGCCGTAGAAGCATCTCCTGATGTCTGTCCAGGAAATCTTCATTTTCCCTCATGCAATGCAGAGTCAATACTAGTTTCTCCAGACCTCAAACCTTCTCTTCCAATAGGGAGACCAGCTTGCACTTTGTACAGACAAAGTCACTTCTGTCCTGTGGAAGAAAGACAAACATGGCACAACCTGTGCAGGTTACAACAGCTGATCGCTCACCTTCCATATTGCCGTCCTCTAAGAGCTTCCTCAACTGTTGCAGGAACTACTCAGAGAAACCTGCAGATGAAAGTCTCAGAGAGCTCTCCCCAGGCAAACTCCCTCTGCTGTTTGCCACTCAGCTGGTTTGCTGCTGACTGCCCTTATATACCAGTCAGGCCCACCTGGAACAAAGCACTCCTAATTCACACTTTTCAAACAAACAAGCCAGCAATCAAGCACACGGTCAAACTGACCAACTGTTCCAGCAGCAGACACTCAGATACTCTCCAACACAGCCCCCCTAATGTAGCACTTAGCGTAAATCAGTGCTTCTCAAACTTCTGTAATGGTGACCCCTTTCACATAGCAAGCTTCTGCGTTCAACCCCCAGCCAATTAAAAACACTTTTTTCTATATTTAACACCATTATAAATGCTGGAGGCTAAGTGGGGTTTGGGCTGGAGGCTGACAGCTCATGACTCCCCATGTAATAATCTTGCAACCCCCTGAAGGGTCCCAACCCCCTATTTGAGAACCCCTGCTATAAATCAAGCCCACTTATGACCGGTGCAGTTTTATGTCTGTTTGACTTTTACAGGCATCATAAATAGTCCAGGTGGCATTGGTCTGGCAGTAGTCAACAGTGAGAGATGCAGAGATAAATAAACCAGGGAAAGGTTTTTTTCTGGGTCTGCTCAGGTGATATTCACCGCTGTGCAGAAGCCCAGAGCAGGCCAATACCCCATTCAAAAGAGAGTTTAAGTGGGGTGTAACTGGTATCCAGGCCCTTTGTACCCTTGAAGTATCTGTCTGCTGTAGCCACTCCTCCTCTCTGTGTGTCTGACCTAGGGATGGATGGGTTTAGTCAAGGAGTCAGATAAATCTTCTTCCTAATTTTGACCCCCAAATTCTGAACCTCCCTTAAGGTTTGAAAAAAAGCTTGGTTAATGTCAGAGGGGTTTTTCCCTCTTTACTGCCTGCCTCTGCACTGCTTGGTTCTGGCTGCAATGATAAATGGAAAAGCCAAGATACCGTAAAGGCAGCTGTCAAAGCAGATTTGCCACCTCACATGAATCAGAAAGCAATGGGGCTCTCTGGGCAATATCTGTCTTGTGAGATTTCCAGGCTGGGGTGTTTTTTTTGTTTGACTCAAGAGCCTCTGATGGAATTGCCTTGTTTACTTAGCTGAACCATAAAGGCTGCATGTAGCCCCACTGGTGTAAAGCTGGATGAAGGTCACCAGCTTTAATGTCCCAAACCAAAACCACTGAATTAAAAAATACAAGATGTGTGTGAATTCCAAACCTGAATCTAGATCTAAAGTTTCCAGATGGCCCTACTCTTGACAATGGACCAAATCAAACATCAGATCAGCTTCCAAGGGGTGCATTTGAAATCAGATTACAGAAGAGGGGAGACGCTTACACAACATCTACCTGCACTGGGCCTGCTCTCACCTATTCATCTTCTTAGGGTGGTGATTTGTGCTGGCAGTGGCAGCTCCAGGCCCCAGTCAGGGATACATACTCCAGTGTGCTGGGTGCTGTGCACACATACCAAGAAGACCGGCCCTGTGCCCATGTGGACAATCTGAATGTATGCTGTCCCTGAATACTCGGGCACTACATACCCAGCCTGGGAGGAGAATGGGAAGGTGAAATCCACCTCCAAGCCAGGCTCAACACACAGAGCCACCATCAGATGATGCTACTGCTCCCATCTGTCCTTCCCGCTGCCCCATCATTGTTGCTCCAGCATCTGGTCTGACATAGCAGCTGTGGCTCTTTCATGCTGATCGATGGGGAAATGTCATGGGGCTGGTACACCCCATTACCCTTTGGGGGAGGGGTGAAGGGGCATTATGGTTCCATTGCTGAGTTTGAATGAAGGCCCCTGGCCTCAGGGCAGTATGGCCTAATGGTCAGCATCCATAAGGTGACCTTCTCAGTCAGAACTATGAGGCCTACCGGCTGGAATCCATATAACTACCCTTTCTGTCAGGGCTGTGCAGCCCAGCAGCCAGAGTCAATAGGGTTGGTGAGGTGGGCCGCCACCCCAGGGTGGGCAGCGGCCAGACTAGGGGTACCTGGGCACTCCCTCTCCATGGGGTCCCAACCCAGGGCCCTATCGATGGGGGGGTTGCCCGCTACCAGCTCGGCGTGGATCCTGTTGAAACACACCGAGCTAATCTCCAGTTCTACAACCTATTCCCTGCAAAGACAGACTCATTTCTCTGTGGCTTGCTGTCTCAGGGTCCCCACAGTCTCTCCTCCCTCTGTGGGGATCATCACTGTCTGGCTGGCCTCCGCATCCCGGAGTGCAGGCGGTCCCTCAGCAGGAGCCCGCAACACACCTCCTTCCTCTCCAGCAGTCAGCCCAGACTGAGCGGAGCTGTTTCCTTTTATAGCCTGATTCCAGCTGGAGCATGCCCAGTGGAGCGGAGGAGGCATGGCCTCCTCGGCCCAAAGAGAAGAATTAACCCCTGTGGCACCAGTGCAGGGTTGGTACACCCCATCATAGGAACGAAGGCTGCTAGAGTTGCATAACTACAGCCCCTCCTCCGGCCTGACCTACCACCCAGCCCTGCATAAGGCAGTTCTGGAGATGAGTTCCCTGGCTAGGGTGACCAGATAGAAAGTGTGAAAAATCAGGACAGTGGGTGGGGGGTAATAGGTACCTATATAAGTAAAAGCCCCGAATATCAGGACTGTCCCTATAAAAGTGGGACATCTGGTAACCCTATCCCTGGCCCACAGATGCTGGCAGATGGGTACCTTTATGTGCCTGCTCTGCTTGCCAGCTCCCAGCACTGCCCCTGCATGGGCTTGGAGTGGTACAAAGCACCTGGATCATGCAGCTGCCCTATGTGCAAGGGGCTGATGTCACCCAAGAGAAGTGAAATGCATGGATTTGGGCCCTGATTCAGCAAAGCACCAAAGCATGTGCTTAAGTCCCATCAACTTCAGTGCATATGCCTATATGTAAGAGTGTTCTGCTGAGCTTGCTGTGGCAGAGACTGTCTTTTTGTTCTGTGCATGTATGCTACCTAGTGCAATGGGGTGCTGATCCATGACTAGGTCTCTGGAGGCCCTACCTGTGCCTGTTCTTGGGGTATCCAAGACTGTGAATCACCTTGTTTCTTCCTGCCTCGAGTGAGAGGTAGCTTTGCCCAGGGTGGCTGGGTGTTAGCATCCTCCCATCACCAGCCTGCTAGCTACTCAAGCACTCTCCTCAGGGCTATGCCTGACCTGTCTTTGCCTTACAGGTTTATAATAGGTGCCCCCCAGTCCCTGAGCTCCTTTGAATTGATCTGCTGTTATATCCAGCCCCTGACATGGACTACTCACAGAAATCCCAGATCCTCTGCCCCCAAAGGAGGAATGTACCCCATTTTACTAGTTTTATCTTAAATCACTGCTCGGTAAAATCACACAGCACTTGTAATAAAACAAAAGAAGGTTTATTTTAAAAGAAAACAGACATTCAACCAGAAATGAGAGAGAGAGAGAGAGTGATGGATACAAATGATTACAATACAAAACAAACTCATTAAACACAAACTAGGGCCTACATTTATTAATAGTTATCTTTCCTATCTTATAAAGTAGGTTTTCCACCCAGTGTTTAGTCTGTTGCACAGCTGACTGGCTTCAGAGGACCCAGAATCCAAACTTCCATGAAAATTCAGTGGCTCTGCAAGATGTTTCCTTAGTGAATAGAGAAAGAAGAAGAACAGGAGTACTTGTGGCACCTTAGAGACTAACAAATTTATTAGAGCATAAGCTTTCGTGGACTACAGCCCACTTCTTCGGATCCTTAGTGAATGGATCCAGAGTGCCTCTCTACTCTGTGTTATACTGAGACAACCTTTTGTCTCTATTCATAGGCAGGGCTATCCCCTGGGTTCATTGTTTACCTCCCAGTGGCTTTGGTTGCTCGCTGTTGTCTCTGATGATTTTCCATTGATTGGTTTGGGATGGAACAAGGCTGGACAACTGAGCTTTGCATTAAATCACCAGCTAACTGGAGCATGGTGACAACTCCCTCCTGTGTGACTTTACTCCAACACCATAAAGCAGACTTTCAATATAGTTACATTATTCTTTAAATATTACCTGTATGTGCTTCTTGCAATGATTGAGTCTTGATAATTCCTAGCCGTCTGTAAATAACTTACATGTTATCTCTTTGGGATAACTAGCCAAAAATACATATTTGGTGTAGTGAGTTTGTCAGGGCTGAGACGAGAGTTGTTTGCAAAGAACAGGAGATCTTTTGCCAAGGGGTCTCTGTGTCATGCTACCACAATACATATAATAAACAATAACGAGGGGAGGGGGGCCAAGTACATGCTTATGTCCTTTGCTGAATCTAGGCCTCAGTCATCATTGAACCATGACAATTCCTTTCAAACATTTACTAACATATCAAATAAATTTCCCATACCATCAAATGCATTTTAGAGTACTATGGATCTGCTGAGATACATGAGCACAATGGCAAATATTTCATTTTCAGTAGGATTTTTTTCTTTCCCAACCTACTCCCCCGTCAGCCCATCAGCCTCAAAGAAGGCACTGGAACTTCAAAAGAACCCATATCTTCTGAGTGCCAGTCCAGTGTGATAGCTACTCAGCAACATTGTCTCCATTTACTCTTATAATTAGATATTCTTGTTATTCAGATGAACAGACAATCCTTTTTTTTAATCTCTTGAGCTCAGTCATTTTTGTGGCAATGAGTGCCACAGGCTAATTGTTTATTTTTTTAGTTATTACCATTATTTTTACAGCAAGGTAACTTCATTTGTCTTCATTCCATTCCAAAAGTAGCAATGCCATACTATCTGAGCTCCTCACAATCTTTTCATCCATCTAAACCCGGTGAGGTTGGGACTTGCTATTATAGCTCAGTCACCAAGACACAGAGGGACAGATTTTTAAAGCTATGTAGGCACCTAACTCCCATTGATGGGAAATGATGGTAAGCAACCTCAGGAAGCCTTGCTGTTAAGGGGACAAGCACATGGTTGTAATGCCCCGCCCCCCCAGGGCCGACGCAACCCATTAGGCGACCTAGGCGGTCGCCTAGGGCACTAACATTTGGGGGGCAGCGACCGCGGTGGCCGGATCTTCGGCCACCCCGGTCGTCGTTGATATTTTGGGGGCGGGACCTTCCGCCACCTCTGTTGGGGGCGGTATTTTGGGGGGCAGGACCTTCCATCGCCTAGGGCGGCAAAAAAGCTGGCGCCGCTCCTGCCTCCCCCCCATCCCAGTCATATATAGTGGGTTAAAAAACAACAACCAGAGAACCTCTCTGCTAAGCAGCAGGAATCACACTATTTACCAAAGCAAAAGTGCTCTTCCAAACAAACCCATGATGAATGATGGAGTGTCTTGATTGCTGTTGTGCTGAGGAGCAGAGCAGCTGCTGGGTGGAAGAAGGGAGTGATTTACTATCCAAAGGATTCCTTTTGTATTATTATTAAAACACTGTGTCGCCCCTACCTCCCTGCAATGCCAGCGTATTAAAAAAGTGACAATTAGTCTTTAACAAAGTGACAATGAGACATGGCAGCCGGAGAAATGTAATTTGAATTTCAATGCAACATCTGAGGAACACTGGGAAAGACGCACCCCTGGCACAGCTGTCAATCACTCAGATCACACGGCTGGGACAAACCAGCGTCTCCCAGCTTGTGCTGGGTCTCTTTCAGCCGCTCCCCTCCATGCTTTGGAACCCAAATATAACTGCAGCCTCCAACCCCACCATGGGATATTTGCTGTAAATGCCCTGCTTTCCCTGCCTCCCTAGCGTCCGTTCCATCCTGCAAATTAAACTATTTATCCTAATCTAACTCTTTCTTAAATACAATCCCCAATTGTCCGTCAGGCTTCGGATCTAGGAATGGAGCTCTCAGGATGCAACACGCTCCACATCCCCATTGTACATAAACAAAGAGCAAAACCAATGTAAACAATGTCTCCCGTCCACCTGCACAAAGCTTAGCAGTTTGCTTTGGTATGTGATATCCAAACACACTGCTTGGGCCACATCTTGTGTAAATCACCATCGCTCCAGCGAAGTCAATAGCTGCTCGGTCACCTGGTATAAATTGGCATATACAATGGGGTTCCCTGTAACAGCAGGGCCTGGACTCACTGACCCCAACTCAGCACCACTTCCAGTCCCATGTCCTATGTAACTCATCCTAGCTCTGGTGAGCTCAGTGTGCCAGATGCTCAGCTGGCCTACACTGGGTGTCACTCTGCTGTCAGTGGAATGGGGCTCATTTATCCCAGCTGCGGATCTGGTCCATCGTCAGCAAGACTCTGCTCCTATGTGGAGAAGGGTGCAGCAGTTGGAGGCCAAAGGGATTCATTATCCTTACCTTCCAACAGATCCACCAGCTGGAGGCTTCCTAAGGCCACTCTACCCTCCCAGATCCAGAGGAGGAGCCCCTTCCTTCCACCACTGCCTGATCGTGCCTCCTGCCAAACAAAGGGCAGAGGCAAGAGCAATCCACTGGCCTGCCAGCTGTGGCTGCGGGGTGGGAAAGGAAGGACCTGCTGCTCTCTCCTGCTCTCACCTGGGAGGGGGTTCTGGGGATAGTGACCCAACCTAGCATCCAGAGGGGGGCAGGCCCCACAGCCCAAATGACAGAAGCCCTGATTCCAAAGCAAGGAAATGCTGCACCCCATGAACTAGAGACTCTGAGCAGCCCTGTGCCCTTTATCCCAGGCTTATCACATGCATGATTTAAACAGCTCTGGAGAAGACAGGTTTATTCCATGCTTTCCCCATAGAAAATAAACAGCTGTAATTACTGTGAGAAATTCAAGGCAGTTCCGCCCGCTCCCTCCCTCCTCCTCTGCTCCCTACAAGAAGGACTGCGGTCCAGGCCCGGCCCAGCTACTCTTGGGGTGAGCTAGGACTGCACCTGGCCCTGGAGATGCCCCGCTAAGCCCCAGAGGAGCCCATCTGTCATGCCAGCATTAGCTCAGCAGCAATAATGAGAATTGCACCAGTGCCAACTGCAGCCCCGTGGGCTGCACTGTGCTGCATGAGCTCAGCAGCACCTCACAGTTCATGAGGGGTTGGCTACAAGTAGTCTAAAGGGAGCCGAGTCTACATGCTTGTACAATTAAGAGCTGTGAGCATACATCTGTATTCTTAAAATGCTGCCCTAGAGGGAGCTTTGGAAGCAGCCCTGGCTTACAGTACCTCCAAGCCCACGACAGAGACATCCAGCGAGGTGTGTATGCCAGAGAGGGGGTTATTTACTTAAGGAAGGGCAGCCAATGGCACTGCTACCCCCTTTCCCTAGGTCAGTGCATGCATCCACTTCCGATGCAACCCATTGTCAGAGGAGATTGATGGGGGGCATGTGCTGAATCTAAGCCCTGGCCACGTCAGCTTCAGTGGAGAGGAAGCTGGAGCGAGCATCAGCTCTGCCTTCCCAAGGCCTTTCCACCCGCAGGGACCTCTATGGAAATCAGTGTGGAGCCACAAGTGAATTTAATCCAGGAAGATTTCATGGGTTAAACTGGGGAGGGAGGGGGCGCAGAACTGGCCCCACCCTCAATCTTTATAGTGTTGCTAACTCTTGTGATTTGAAAATGAGTCTCAGGATACTTGGTGTTTTGCTTAAAGCCCTAGCTTCAGGAGTCATGGGACAGGAGAATCTCAGTTTTCATTTTTACAAAAAGGAAAGTTTCAAGCCCTGGTGGCTACAAAGTAAAGCTTGAAAACATGGCCATGTTTAGAACAATCTCATGATTTTGGGCCACCTGACTCATGATTTTGGAATCCTTGGGGCTGGCCATACTGTGACTTTGTCCATGGTGGTAAAATGGCTGGGAAGGGGGTTAACAAACTCTATCACACCCCAGTCCAAACATTCTAGCTCAAACAGGAATCAATTCAGGGAAGTTCTAGGACCTGTGTTAAGCACAAGGCCAGACTAATTAATCACAGTGGTCCCTTCATAGATTTATCATCTATGAACCTAGATAGCCCCCCCTCCAAAAAAAAAATGGCTGTTTTTCGAGCTGCTTCCAACCCACTTTCCTAAGCTCTAACACTCTCAATACTCAGTGGAAAGTTCCCTGCTGCCAGTGCTTATATTACTGTGTATTTAACATTTTACTGGGGACGCTCAGCTGAATTCAAACTCAGAGTGAATTGTCAGACAGAGAAAAATGCTGCTGGAGCATATGTAAATGCAGTTAATGCAGTCAAACAAATAAACTATATCTTTATTAGCATCTTTATTTTAGTATAGGGTTTTTCTTCTTTCCTTTTGGTTTTACTTCAGTGAACCGTGACATTTTTGAGAGAATCCTGACAACTAAAGGAAAGTGCAGGCTGAATAAGCAGGCAAGGTTTCTGAACAGGGAGGGCTGAGACTGTGGAAGAGCCGTTCCAAGGAATAAAGGCAGCTCGGGATGGGGGGGCAGGGAAGGCTGGAGTTGTGGTTAAGAGAGTGGACTGGCATTCTTGAGCTGTTCATTTAGTTCCCCACTTTGCCACAGACTTCCTGTAGCACCTTGAGCGAGTGGCTTGGACCCAAAGTTTGCAAAAGAATTTAGCACTCACAGTGGTGAACGCTTTCGATATCTGCCCTTAATCTCCCTGGTCCTCAGTTTCCCTTCAGTAAATGGGGGTACACTGATCTCCTACCCTTGGTTTGCCTTGTCCCTGGCACTGCACTGTGATGTGTGTAGCTGGAGTCTCCCAGAGCCCCTTTTAAGGCATGCCCCAGTGAAGGATGATCTTTCATCGTGTTTCGAATCAGATATCTACATGATTGCTTGATTCTTGTCTTTAAAACTATTTAAACAGCCATTATGAAGTGATTGTTTAGCCCCCACGTTTAGGTTTTGTAAAAGATGTTATATAGCTTATTATAGGAGCCCAAATACCACAGCCTTGGGCTAGCAGGAGAGACCTGGATGTGAAACAGACTAGAAACAGGATGTGAAATTAACCAGCCTAGTGTCCCTGCCCGAGCATGGTGACTCCTAAAAAGGAAACAGACACTATCAGTGATGAAAACTACATTTGACTCTTAAAATTTGTTCACTTTCAAAAATTAAAGAGTTCTGGGTGTTCTTAGATACAGTTCTGATAGACAGAGAGACCTACCTTACCTAGTCTTTAAATCAAGCCTAGCTGTCTCTCTAAAAGATATACTTAGCTCAACCATAAATTATGGGTTTATTGTAGCAATTACTGGGTGGAAATCTCTGGCCTGTGTCATGCAGGAGGTCATACTAAGATAAGAGTGGTCCCTTCTGGCTCTAAAATAAATAAATCTATATGCCTAGATAGCAAAATACTTCTGCTGGACGGCCAGGTGGATAGACAGACTTTGGAAAACAAAATATAGGAGAGTTCCTTAGAAGGAGCTGATTTACCACACAAATCAAGGCACAGAGGCTAATTGATAGATTCCTGTTAGCTTCCTTTGGCATATAAACACACTGCAGACAGGCTCTCCCTGCCTCCACTCTACTCCCCAGCTCTGTGTCCTCAAATGTCCTCAAGTGTCTGGGGCTGCTGCAATGAAAAACCTCCTCCCAGCTCCGTTGGCAGAGGGCCTCATGGCCTAAGGAAACGCGGATGTACAATGACATGTTTAAAAGCAAACTGACCTCTTTAGAAATGCAGGAGTGCTGCCAAACAGCCAGTGGCCAGGGGGAATGTCTGTGGGCCCGATCCTGAGAGTGTAGTGCACCCTACAGCAAAAGCAGAGAGCACTCATCACCTCACCGGATCAGGCCCTGAAAAACCATCAGGCCACAGGTACCTGCCCAGCACCAGTATTCTCTCCCCACTGTCTGTACTGAGCTATCTTGATTATCACTTCAAATGTTTTTTTTCTCCTACTTAATTGGCCTCTCAGAGTTGGTAAGACAACTCCCACCTGTTCATGCTCTCTGTATGTGTGTATATATATCTCCTCGATATATGTTTCACTCTATATGCATCCGAAGAAGTGGGTTGTAACCCACGAAAGCTTATGTTCTAATAAATTTGTTAGTCTCTAAGGTGCCACAAGTACTGTTCTTCTCCCCACTGCGTCTTCGGTATCACACATGCTGCTTTTATGCAGTAACTGGCAGCACCAGCACCGTCCTGCTGGATAAGAATGAGGATCACAGAAAAGAAGGCATTGAAGGCTGTCTGTTTGTCACTCTAGGTACACGTTACCTCCATCACCATAGCACCTGAGCATAAGAAGCAAAGAAGAATGCCCTATCCAAGGGGTGGCTGCATTTCAGTGCTATGGGGCGGTGCTCATAGTAAACAAAAGTGGGACAAAACGTGCTAGCTCACTAGTGAGACATTACAACCAATCCATGCCTACTGGGGTATTGTGGCTGTCACTGGTGCAGGCCTCAGCCACACAGGGCTTCACACAGCCGCAATGAAGGTGAAACTCAGATCCTGCTCCAAACGCACAGAGCCAGCCCTGCCGACGGCAATTCTGGCCCCAGGGCAGAACAGTCAATGGGACCCCAGGCCCGGCATGGTGTCACCGCATGGGCGTGGAGCTGGACCACGTGCGGCGGCTGGTGCACGCATGTACAAGCCGCGGACGTGCGGACACAGTCCGCCTGACATTTGGGCGGTGCTACAGCTACACTGGCTGGTGCTCAGCAAGCTGCTGCCAGCTGCGCTGCTGATGTCCAGTGAGCTGCTAGAGGTGCTACTGGGCACGCTCTTCCAGCATGGCCAGGGCTTCCACATGTCCACCCGGCTGCCTTTGCTGCCGCTGGTACCACCCCAAGCGCGCCTAGGAGCCCTGTGGCCCATCTGGGTGATTTAAAAGGTCCCGGGGCTTGTGGCAGCTGGGGGCCTCAAGGCCCTTTTAAATCATCCGGGCCCCTTTGCCCCCTCTGTCGGCGGGTCTGCACAGAGCCCGTCAGCTAAAGGGACTCTCTGAATTGGAAGCAGGGCTGGCAGGAAAGCACTAACTCCATTTCACAGGCTTGATATTTGTTATTGTTACACATCAGTGAGAGGATCCAGCATAGCAGGGACTTGAACATGGCACTCACGCTGCCCTAACCACTAGCGCTTTTCATCAGGAGATCTCTTGAGGTCATCTTGAGCTTGTTTGCCTCTTGGAGTTGGTCCACTCTGTATAAATAATCTGTAGTCTGATGGTTAGGGAACTGATCTGCTCTGAAGCAGGCAGAGCAGGGATTTGAACACATACCTCTTCCATCCTGGGTGAGTGATATGGCTATTTCAGGCACATACTCTCTTGCTGGTTCTGAGCAGAAATTCCATCCTGGACCATAGAAACCTTCCTGACCAATGTTTTGTCGAAGCCAACACATTTTCACCAAAAGTTTAAGTTTAGCAAATTACAATTTTCCAAGAAAAAGAAGTTTCATTGAAAAATTCCCAGTCAACTCTAACGGCAGGCCCCATGACACACAGTTGAGCAGTTCTAACTCTGTCCAGTAGAGGGCATACACTAACCAGAGTATAGATGCTAAGACTAATATTGCGACTTTCTCTCTTTAGGACCAGCTCTCCTGTTAGGGCAGTAGTGCAAAACAATGACACGCAATGCTTGTGTCCATTTCTGTGCACTAGTGTCATAACTATAAAGGGAAGGGTAACAGCTGTCCTGTGTACAGTACTATAAAATCCCTCCTGGCCAGAGACTCCAAAATCATTTTCCCTGTAAAGGGTTAAGAAGCTCAGGTAACCTGGCTGGCATCTAACCTAAAGGACCAATAAGGTGACAAGATACTTTCAAATCTTGGGGGGGAAAGGCTTTTGTTTGTGTTCTTTGTTTGGGAGTGTGTTCGTTCTCGGGACTGAGAGGGACCAGACATCAATCCAGGTTCTCCACATCTTTCTAAACAAGTCTCTCCTATTTCAAACTTGTAAGTAAATAGCCAGGCAAGGCGTGTTAGTTTTCCTTTGTTTTCTCAACTTGTAAATGTACCTTTTACTTGAGTGTTTATCTTTGTTTGCTGTACTTTGAACCTAAGACTATAGGGGAGTCCTCTGAGCTCTTTAAGTTTGATTACCCTGTAAGGTTAATTTCCATACTGATTTTACAGAGATGATTTTTACTTTTGTCTTTAATTAAAAGCCTTCTTTTTAAGAACCTGATTGATTTTTTCCTTGTTTTAAGATCCAAGGGGTTTGGATCTTGATTCACCAGGAGTTGGTGGGAGGAAGGAGGGGGGATGGTTAATTTCTCCTTGTTTTAGATCCCAGGGGGGTTGGAACTGTATTCACCAGGAGTTGGTGGGAGGAAGGAGGGGGAATGGTTAATTTCTCCTTGTTTTAAAATCCAAGGGGTTTGGATCTGTATTCACCAGGGAATTGGTGAAGGTTTTTTCAAGGCTTCCCAGGAAGGGAATCCATTGAAATGGTGGCAGCGGAATCAGAGCTAAGCTGGTAGTTAAGCTTAGAAGTTTTCATGCAGGCCCCTACATTTGTACCCTAAAGTTCAAAGTGGGGATACAGCCTTAACATGGTGGTAGAGCGGTGGGATCATTTTAAACCCAAAAGCCAGTGAGATTTTTTTTTTCCTTCTAGCTGCTTGGAAAGCCGAGCTGGAGGTAGATAGATGCATATCTTATCTCTCCTTGCCTGAAGGCAGAGGTGTTAAATTTTTTTAACAAGGTCTTTTGTTAAGAGAAGTGTTCAAATGAGCAAACAAAAGTAAAGGGAATTTACAAGCTGAATTGTTTTTTTTTTTTCTTTTTACATCTTCGGGAGTAGCTAGTTAGAAAGTCTCTGTTAACTCAGCAGCAGCCAGAGCTGAGAGCTTCCCAGTTTCAGTCAACTGCAGAGGGGGTGACCCAGCACAAGAAAACAGGAAAATGACTACAAAAGAAGAAAAAGCCAAAGAGGAGGCCCACAAGAGAGCTATGGAGCTGAAAGAAAAAGAGATAGAGCTGAGAGACAGAGAAGAGAAAGCCAAAGAGGGGGCCCACAAGAGAGAGATGGAGCTGAAAGAAAGAGAAGAAAAAGCCAAAGAGGAGGCCCACAAGAGAGAGATGGAGCTGAAAGAAAAAGAGATGGAGGAGAGAGAAAAAGAAAGGAAGCATGAACTGGAAGTAGCAAAGTCTAAGCAGGATGCACCAGGCAATCCTAACAACCCCCCTCCAGGTACCACTTCCCATCCCAGAAAATTCCCCACCTACAAGGCAGGCGATGATACTGAGGCCTTCTTAGAAAATTTTGAAAGGGCCTGCCTTGGATACAGCATCGCTGCAGACCAGTACATGGTAGAGCTGAGGCCGCAGCTCAGTGGACCCTTAGCAGAGGTGGCGGCTGAAATGCCTAAGGAACACATGAACAGTTATGAACTTTTTAAAAACAAGGCCAGACTCAGAATGGGGCTAACACCTGAGCATGCCCGTCGGCGGTTCAGAGCCCTAAAGTGGAAACCCGATGTGTCATTTACCCGTCATGCCTACCACATTGACAAAAATTGTGATGCCTGGGTATCAGGAGCAAATGTTAAATCTCTGGAAGATCTGCTTTCCCTAGTAAAAATGGAGCAGTTTTTAGAGGGTGTTCCTGAGGAAATAGAAAGGTACATCCTAGATAGGAAGCCCAAAACTGTAACTGAGGCGGGGGAGATTGGAGCCAAATGGGTGGAGGTGGCAGAAAAGAAAAAAACTAGTAGCAGTTGGAGCGAATATCAGAAGGGGCAAGCCGAAACAAAACCTTACCACCGGGGACAACCCAAAGCCCCACCCACATCCCAAGGGAAACCCCAGACGCCATCTCACCCCACCACACCAGTCTCCACCAACCAACATCGTCCCGGTAATACCTTAGCAGGGCGATGTTTTAAATGTAATGAACTGGGACATATAAAGGCTCACTGCCCCAAGAACCCCAACCGATTACAGTTCATTACACCCCAATCACACCAAAGATCCCCAAACCCAGATGCCTCTCTCATACCCTCGGAGCGAAGGGAAACCTTGAGAGTGGGCGGAAAGAAGGTTACCACTTGGAGGGACACTGGGGCACAAGTGTCAACTATCCACCAATCCCTAGTGGACCCCAAACTCATCAACCTGGAGGCTACAGTGACAATTCAACCCTTCGTGTCACAGTCTGTAACCTTGCCTACAGCCACGTTGCATGTCCAGTACAAGGGCTGGTCAGGAATGTGGACTTTTGCAGTCTATAACAATTATCCCATTCCCATGCTGCTGGGGGAAGATTTGGCCAACCATGTGAAGCTAGCCAAGTGGGGGGGAATAGTCACCCGCAGCCAGGCTAAGCAAGCTTTCACCCCCATCCCTGTTCCTGAGCCGTCCACCAGGGCCCCGTCTGTGTTACCGGAGACCCAGACAAAGGTGGTGGAACTGGATCCCCTGCCAACGACTGCAACAACCGTAGTGGATCCAATCCCAGAGACCCAGCCAAAGCCAGTCCCAGAACCGGAACTGGCAACGCAACCAGCACCAGAACCATTGCGAGCCCTGAGTCCAGCGCTTGCAAACCCGTCTACAACTCCAATGCCAGAGGGCACCAGCGAGCCTGACCTGGCAGAAGCAGTAGATAACCCTACCCAAGAGGCTCAGCCAGAGCCTGAGATACCACATAGTGCACCAGCGGACAGCGGTTCACAGTCAATGGAAACAGCCCCAGGACCTGCATCGCTTCCAAAGGGACCAAGCCCCAGTCCACAGTCCAAGGAGGAACTGATGTCTCCAGCATCAAGGGAACAGTTCCAAGCTGAGCAGGAAGCAGATGACAGCCTTCAGAAAGCTTGGGCGGCGGCGCGGAGCACCCCACTGCCTCTCAGCTCTTCTAATCGATCCAGGTTTGTTGTAGAACAAGGACTTTTATACAAGGAGACTCTTTCTGGTGGGCACCAGGAAGACTGGCATCCTCAAAGACAGTTGGTAGTTCCCACTAAGTATCGGGTAAAGCTCTTGGGCTTAGCCCATGATCATCCCAGTGGCCATTCTGGGGTGAACAGAATGAAAGACTGGTTGGGGAAGTCCTTCCACTGGGAGGGAATGGGCAAGGACGTTGCTAAATATGTCTGGTCTTGTGAGGTGTGCCAACGAGTGGGAAAGCCCCAAGACCAGGTTAAAGCCCCTCTCCAGCCACTACCCATAATTGAGGTCCCATTTCAGCGCATAGCTGTGGATATTCTGGGTCCTTTCCCAAAGAAGACACCCAGAGGAAAGCAGTACGTACTGACTTTCATGGATTTTGCTATCCGATGGCTGGAAGCAGTACCCTTAAGCAACACCAGGGCTAAAAGTGTGTGCCAGGCATTAACCGACATTTTTGCCAGGGTAGGTTGGCCCTCCGACATCCTTACAGATTCGGGAACTAACTTCCTGGCAGGGACCATGGAAAACCTGTGGGAAGCTCATGGGGTGAATCACTTGGTTGCCACCCCTTACCACCATGAAACCAATGGCCTGGTGGAGAGGTTTAATGGAACTTTGGAGGCCATGATACGTAAATTTATAAATGAACACTCCAATGATTGGGACCTAGTGTTGCAGCAGTTGCTTTTTGCCTACAGGGCTGTACCACATCCCAGTTTAGGGTTTTCACCATTTGAACTTGTGTATGGCCGCGAGGTTAAGGGGCCATTACAGTTGGTGAAGCAGCAATGGGAGGGGTTTACGCCTTCTCCAGGAACTAACATTCTAGACTTTGTAAGCAACCTACAAAGCACCCTCCGACACTCTTTAGCCCTTGCTAAAGAAAACCTAAAGAATGCTCAGGAAGAGCAAAAGGCCTGGTATGATAAACATTCCAGAGAACGGTCCTTCAAAGTAGGAGACCAAGTCATGATCTTAAAGGCGCTCCAGGCCCATAAAATGGAAGCGTCGTGGGAAGGACCATTCACGGTCCAGGAGCGCCTAGGAGCTGTTAACTATCTCATAGCCTCCCCCACCTCCAACACAAAGCCAACGTATACCATGTTAATTCTCTTAAGCCCTTTTATTCCAGAGAATTAAACGTTTGCCAGTTTACAGCCCAGGAAACAGATGACGCGGAGTGGCCTGAAGGTGTCTACTACGAAGGAAAAAGGGATGGTGGCGTGGAAGAGGTGAAATTCTCCACGACCCTTGGACGTCTGCAGCGACAGCAGATCAAGGAGCTGTGAACAAGCTTTGCACCAATTTTCTCAGCCACTCCAGGATGGACCGAACGGGCATACCACTCCATTGACACACGTAATGCTCACCCTATTAGAACCCCACCCTACCGGGAGCCACCTCATGCCAAAACTGCTATACAAAGGGAGATCCAGGACATGCTACAGATGGGTATAATCCGCCCCTCTAATAGTGCATGGGCATCTCCAGTGGTTCTAGTTCCCAAACCAGATGGGGAAATACGCTTTTGCGTGCACTACCGTAAGCTAAATGCTGTAACTCGTCCTGACAACTATCCAATGCCACGCACAGATGAGCTATTGGAGAAATTGGGACATGCCCAATTCATCTCTACTTTAGACTTAACCAAGGGGTACTGGCAAGTACCACTAGATGAACCCGCTAAGGAAAGGTCAGCCTTCGTCACCCAGGCAGGGGTGTATGAATTCAATGTACTCCATTTCGGGTTGCGAAATGCACCCGCCACCTTCCAAAGACTTGTAGATGGTCTCCTAGCGGGATTGGGAGAATCTGCAGTTGCCTACCTCGATGATGTGGCCATTTTTTCTGATTCATGGGCAGAGCACATGGAGCACCTGGAAAAAGTCTTCGAGCGCATCCAGCAGGCAGGACTAACTGTTAAGGCTAAAAAGTGTCAAATAGGCCAAAACAGAGTGACTTACCTGGGGCACCAGGTGGGTCGAGGAACTATAAATCTCCTAAAGGCCAAAGTGGATGCTATCCAAAAGTGGCCGGTTCCAAAGTCTAAGAAACAGGTCCAATCCTTCTTAGGCTTGGCTGGATATTATAGGTGATTTGTACCCCACTACAGCCAAATCGCCGCCCCGCTGACAGACTTAACCAGAAAGAAACAGCCAAATGCAGTTCAGTGGACTGATGAGTGTCAAAAGGCCTTTAACCAGCTTAAGGCAACACTCATGTCTGACCCTGTGCTAAGGGCCCCAGACTTTGACAAACGGTTCCTAGTAACCACAGATGCGTCCGAGCGAGGCGTGGGAGCAGTTTTAATGCAGGAAGGACCAGATCAAGAATTCCATCCTGTCGTGTTTCTCAGTAAGAAACTGTCTGAGAGGGAAAGCCATTGGTCAATCAGCGAAAAGGAATGCTATGCCATTGTGTATGCGCTGGAAAAGCTACGCCCATATGTTTGGGGACGGCGTTTCCAACTACAAACAGACCATGCTGCGCTACAGTGGCTTCATACCGCCAAGGGAAATAACAAAAAACTTCTTCGGTGGAGTTTAGCTCTCCAAGATTTTGATTTTGAAATACAACACATTTCGGGAGCTTCTAACAAAGTGGCTGATGCACTCTCCCGGGAAAGTTTCCCAGAGTTAACTGGTTAACAATTGTTCTTGGAATAAAACATATTGTTAGTTTTTATATAATCAGTAGTATGTCTAAAGGTACATGTGTCTTATTAACTCTGTTTTCTCCTAGAACTCCAGGAAAAAATCACAGCCAGTGTGGAACCGAACGTCCAACACTATCTGTGATTTGGGGGGCGTGTCATAACTATAAAGGGAAGGGTAACAGCTGTCCTGTGTACAGTACTATAAAATCCCTCCTGGCCAGAGACTCCAAAATCATTTTCCCTGTAAAGGGTTAAGAAGCTCAGGTAACCTGGCTGGCATCTGACCTAAAGGACCAATAAGGGGACAAGATACTTTCAAATCTTGGGGGGGAAAGGCTTTTGTTTGTGTTCTTTGTTTGGGAGTGTGTTCGTTCTCGGGACTGAGAGGGACCAGACATCAGTCCAGGTTCTCCACATCTTTCTAAACAAGTCTCTCCTATTTCAAACTTGTAAGTAAATAGCCAGGCAAGGCGTGTTAGTTTTCCTTTGTTTTCTCAACTTGTAAATGTACCTTTTACTTGAGTGTTTATCTTTGTTTGCTGTACTTTGAACCTAAGACTAGAGGGGAATCCTCTGAGCTCTTTAAGTTTGATTACCCTGTAAGGTTAATTTCCATACTGATTTTACAGAGATGATTTTTGCTTTTGTCTTTAATTAAAAGCCTTCTTTTTAAGAACTGGATTGATTTTTTCCTTGTTTTAAGATTCAAGGGGTTTGGATCTTGATTCACCAGGAGTTGGTGGGAGGAAGGAGCGGGGATGGTTAATTTCTCCTTGTTTTAGATCCCAGGGGGGTTGGAACTGTATTCACCAGGAGTTGGTGGGAGGAAGGAGGGGGAATGGTTAATTTCTCCTTGTTTTAAAATCCAAGGGGTTTGGATCTGTATTCACCAGGGAATTGGTGAAGGTTTTTCAAGGCTTCCCAGGAAGGGAATCCATTGAAATGGTGGCAGCGGAACCAGAGCTAAGCTGGTAGTTAAGCTTAGAAGTTTTCATGCAGGCCCCTACATTTGTACCCTAAAGTTCAAAGTGGGGATACAGCCTTGACAACTAGTAAGCACCATCATGGAGGTTTTCCACAGGAAATAACGGCTGGCAAGGATGGAGAGCGTGAGTGATTGTTGTGTATTAAAGTTACCATCAGTGTGCATGCATGCTGTGTGAATGGGGCTGTACTGTCATTGGGGGAGTATCACTTTAAAGATGGACCCAGCTTTCTCACATAGGTCCTGTACAGAGCTCTGCTGGTGCACCTCAGTCCTGACCCACAGAACCCCCTGGTATTCTAATCCTTGCCTCCTACCTCCCAACTCTACCAAAACACTTCAGTCCTGACCCATAGCACCTTTTGGTTTCTAATCCATGGTCCCCACATAGCTCTGCTGAAGCACCTTACCCTGAACTGCAGCCCTCCTGCTATTCCAGTCCTGCTGGTGCATCTTGATCCTGCAGTATCCCTGGTGCTCCATCCCCAGATTCTGCACACAGCTCTGCTAATGCACAATTGCTCTGACTACTTCTCTTCCAGTCTCCTTCCCCCACCACTCCCAACATAGTAATTCAACTTGTGGGCCCTTCACACAGATGTGTCAATAAACCCCTGCTCCAATTTATAAGCCTGCTCTTCCCACCTGGAACACAGACTGCCCCCCACCATTTGGCAATATTGCTAAATGGATTATTCAGGGAACTAAACTGAAACTCCTCCCAATTCAATACACTTGCTGTTGCCCAAGAAAGGACTGAAGCCAGGCCTCCAAAAGTGACAGGAATCCCTGGCCATCACACAGCATCTCCCAGCCCAGAAAGAGATACATTGGACTGAGCTGCAATCCCCACCTGATGTGATATGCAGCGAGAAAAGGATGCAAACAAAGCAGCAGTAATTTATTCATGACTCTCTGATTGCTATTCCCGATGGCACTCTCTGTAATCAGAATAATTGATTTTGGCCTCTGCTGGTGGATCAGCTGAAAATTGGTCATTTTCTCAACCTTTCTAATTCCATAGCTGGGTGGGGACTGGGAAGGAAGCAGAAGAGCTGTGGTTTGTTTTGGGAGTGCTCTGGAGGAGGCTCCTAGGCCCCTCAAGGCAGCAACATTTGGAGAAGCAGAAACATTCCCTCCTGTTGGATTGGCTACAAAGGCTTATCCCCCCTCTGCCCAGTGAAAATGGGTGGCAGGAGAAACAGGCTGCTCAGAAAGGATCCTTAATCCTGCCCATGCTGGAACAGGTGCAGTGGGAAGAGGAAGAATGAAAGTAGCCACAAGATCTTTGGTGCTCAAGGCTTGAGGAATTCCAGATGTAAAATTGCCCCCCCTCCGCCCAATGCAGTGGGATATCCAGCCCCGAGGGATTGTGGGAGAAGGAGGTGTGGCTGCCCCTCAGTCCTTTGAGGGCTGAGTAAAGATGACATTTGTACTAGGCCTTCTTTGCCAAGCATGTGTTTGTTGCTGCCTGGGATTTGGCCCCAAATATCTCAATGTAGGGGGGCTGGGAAGCCCCTCTACCACCTACCCTGAAATATCAATGCTGCCTAGGGGATTTGGACACCCAGGCCCAGAGCCTCACACTGTCAGTGGGAGTTAGGCACCTAAATGTCTTTGAAGGTCTGGACCCCTCTCCCCACTGGGCCCCTAAATCCCTTCAGTAACTTTGAAAATCTCCCCTCAGTGGAGTGCATCTTCCTTGATTCCTGTCCCCAGCCCCACAACAGCTCCTTGTTTGGCACTGCATGCTGCTCACCCACTATTCATCCTGCTCATGGACCACAGGCTGCCAGGCAGCCAAGTCCCACTGGGCACATGACTAGCACAAGCGCTTATAGAGTGCCAGAGCTGTGCAAGGTGCTATAAAGATGAGGTTCCTGCTCCAAGAGATTTCTAAATGGCGAAATCCTCAGCTGATGTAAATCAACAGAGCTCCATTGCTCTGGCCTCAGGGATCCATTCCACTGACCCAGGCCCTCACAACAAAAGCTCAGAAGCCCCAGGCAGCTACTCTCAGAATGGTTTTGGAGAGGGGGTATTTCTTTCTTTTAACAACAGAAAGCATGAACTTGCATTTCCATGATGCCTGGTCTGGTGGTTAGGGCCCTCCTGTAGCGTTTGGGGGAGCTGGGTTCAAGTACCCACTTTGCCACTGACTTCCTATGGGATGTTGGGTAAATCATGTAGCCTCTCTGTGCCTCAGTTCCCCATCTGTGACATGAGGATGACAGCCCTGTATGTTGTAAGGATGACATATATTACAGACTGCAAAGTGTTTTGAGATCTATCCCTGAAAAGTGCTATGTAAGGTATTGTTATTATAGATTCATAGATTTCAAATCCAGAAAAGACCATTGTGATCATCTCTAGTCTGACCTCCTTATATAGCGCAGCTCAGAGAAATTCCCCAAAACAATCCCTAGCACAGACCTATTAGAAGAACAGCCCATCTTGATTTGAAAATTGCCAGTGAAAGAGACTCCACCACGACTCTTGGTAAGATGTTCCAATGGTTCATTACTCACACCATTAAAATTTTCATCTTATTTCCACTCTGAATTTGTCTAGCTTCAACTTCCAGCCATTGGATGGTGTTAGACTTTCCTCTGCTAGATAGAAGAAGAACCCATAATTCAATATTTGTTCCCCATGGGATCAAGTCATTCCTTAACCTTCTCTTTGTTAAACTAAATAGACTGAACTCCTCGGGTTGTTACTATGAGGCAGATTTTCTAATCCTTTAGTCATTCTCATGGCTCTTCTCTGAACCCTCTCCAATTTATCAACATCCTTCTTGAGTTGTGGGCACCAGAACTGGACAAAGGATTCCAGCAGTGGTTGCACCAATGTCAAGTACAGAGATAAAATAACCTCTCTGCTCCTATTCCAGATTCCCGTTAATGTACCCCATGATCACATTAGCCCTTCATCCAATAGGACCCCAGGCCTCTTTGCTCATGATATAAGTATGAATTACCCTTCTGCCCCTCTGAAATGCAACCCAGCAGCTCCACCACACAACAGCTTAGGGCAGTGTGTGAAGAAGAATCCTTTACTCTGACGAGTGCAGGGGAAGTTTAGAGAACCCCAATGATTACAAAAGCTGGTGTTTACCTAGGACATTGAGGCTAATGTTCTTGCAGATGGTGACATCAGATCTTTAATGACCATGCATGGTTCAATTCGGAGGGTTTAACTAATGCATTTCAACTGAATGACAGCACATCTCTGTCCCCTAACAAAATGCTGGCCTATTGACCCAGAGAGAGCAGTGTTGGCCAGTGAATCACTAACACCATCTTCTATCTTCCATTTCCTTTAAATGTCTCCAATCCTCAGACCAGCTAAGCCCAGTGCTGCTTCACTTAGGAGACCCAGGCATTGCATAGCCTGTAGTGGCACAGTTGCTTAAATCAAAATGTCTTTTCCTCCAACCTGGAGTACAGAGTGGATCTTTGCAGCTACTATGCCAGAGGTGAGGCATCATGTTCTAAATCAGGGGTCGGCAACCTTGGGCACGCGGCCCATCAGGGTAATCCGCTGGCGAATGACGAGACATTTGTTTATGTTGACCATCTGCAGGCACAGTCCCCCGCAGCTCCCAGTGGTGGTTCGCCATTCCCGGCCAATGGGAGCTCTGGGAAGCAGCAGTTAGCATGTCCCTTCCGCCTGCACCTGGAAGCTGCAGGGGGCCGTGCCTGTGGACGGTTAACGTAAACAAAATGTCTCACAGCCCGCCAGCGGATTACTCTGATGGGCCGCGTGCCAAAGGTTGCCAACTTCTGCTCTAGATGAAGGAGCAGATTGTTGTTTCTAATTGCCTTTCCCTGCTTAGAGGTGTGCTAGAGCATTATCTAAACAAGACTCAGCATCTAGGAAACATTACACTGTAACTGCTGCTCTGGTTAAAAAAAATAACACAACAAATCACAGAACAGGGAGTTCTTCCAACAATCTGCCTTTCTGTACCCTGGAAAATAATGATAGCCCATATGGAAAACCATATGGCTATTTTCCAGGTGTTTCATGCAGCATGAAATCTATGGAATAAATTATCTGTTTTTTTCCCCCCAAAGCACAAATTATCCTCTCTCAACATGATACATTTCAGGATTTTCTCTCGTCAGAAAATGTCATGCTAAATATCATGAACACCGGCCAATGTTATCTCTGAGTTCCATTCAGAAGCCCAGCAATTCTCTCTTTTTCTTTAAAGTGGTAGGTGAGAGCTGGGATGGAAAAGAGGAACAATATGTTGCAGATAGTTCTGAGGCTGGCATGTGACATTAAAAGGCAATGAGATTTTCAGTGCGGTCTAGCTAAAGTATTTGTACAGCCCCCATGACTGCAGTACTTGAGCATCTCACCATATCGAATGTTGTTATCCTCACAACCTCCCTTTGGGGCAATGCAGGGCTAATGTCCCTATTGTACAGATGGGGAACTGAGGCACAGGGCAACTCAGTGACCTGCTCCACAGAAAATGATTGAAGGAGCAAGGGTCTCCAGAGGTGTGAGTCCTAACCACTGGACCATCCTTCCTCTCTAGAAGTGTCTGATCCACAGCAGAATTTTGTTAAATCCCTTAGCCAGCTTGACAATCTAACCCAGGCCAACACAGGAGCAAATCCCTTGGGCCGTTCTTCTTCCATTCTCGTTTTACCCAGCAAAGAGCATAACTAGGAGGGAAGCAATCCTGTCTGAGATGTGCTGGGTTGTAATTTCATGTATATAGTTATGAGGCTGAAAATGTGTCCTCATGGCTTAAAACAAGCCCAGGCAAAAACTCTCCCGAAGCAGAGGGGCAGTTCACACCTCATCAGGATATGTATGGGACGAACCCAGCCCAGCCTCACAGGAACAAAAGACACTGGCCTAGGCAACAACAAAGGACTCTCGAGTGAGTCACCCCCCTTCCTTCGGTCACTTTGGGACTGTGATGAGGTAATGCTCATCTGACTCTGAAGTGCGGGTGGGGGGGGTGCAAAGCCAAGAGGGAAGAAAGGACATGATAAAAGGAAGAGACGCTTGCCATGCTCTTCCTCTCTTCCACCTCCATCTACAGACATCATCACCAAACAACTGAAGCACTGATCAAAGGGGAGAGCCTGGCTGAAGGGCAATCTGTGGTGAGAAGCATCTAAATTTGTAACGGCATTGAATGTGTTAAGATCAACTTAGAATGTATTTTGCTTTTATTTCATTTGACCAAATCTGACTTGTTATGTTTTGACTTATAATCACTTAAAATCTATCTTTGTAGTTAATAAATCTATTTGTTTGTTCTACCTGAAGCAGTGTGTTTGGTTTGAAGCTTGTCAGAGATTCCCCTTGGGATAACAAGCCTGGTACATATCAATTTCTTTGTTAAACTGACAAACTCATATAAGCTTGCAGCATCCAGCGAGCATAACTGAACACTGCCAGATGGAGGTTTCTAGGGTTGTGTCTGGGACCGGAGATATCGGCTACTGTCATTTGGTTGCACAATCCAAGGAGCAGCTTACATGCCAGAGGCTGTGCGTGAACAGCTCTGGAGTGGGGGTTCTCACAGCAGTGCAGGGTAAGGCTGGCTTCCAGGGTTAAGGAATGGAGTGTCCTAGCAGATCACCAGTCCAGATAACACCAGAGGAGAACATCACAGTTGGGGTGTGGGCTGCATTCACTTCTGCTTGTAAAGTGCTTGGGATGCCAGGCAGCAGGCACTAGAGCAGGGCAAGGTGGTGTGGGTAGCAGCATTGCAGTAGGAAAGCCATAGGGTCTAGGGATGGAGTGCCAGAGACCTGGGTTCTGTTCCTGGCTGTGCTGGTGACCTTGGACAAGTTAAGTCATTTCACTTCTCTTTCTTCCCCGCACCCTTTGTCTATCTTGTCTATTAGACTGCAAATTCTTTGGTGAAGGGACTGTCTGCTACCGTGAGTCTGTTCAGCACCCAGCACAACAGGGTCCAGATCATGGTAGGGGGTCACCAGATGCTATTAGAATGCAAATACTAATAGAAGTAATGGCACAAAAAGGTCAGGGAAGCACTGGCCCAAGGAATGGGACCATCCCAACTGCTTGGGGTTCAAATGGTTGGTAGAGAGGCATTTACGGGGCCTGAGCTCTGGTTTCTTAGGCCTTGTCTAGACTAGGATTTAAGGTGTGATGTTAGCAAACACACTTTCAAAGTCTAGTGTAGACAAGGCAATGCTGTCTTTGACATGTGTTAACCTGGTCCTCTTAAAGCATACAGGGAACTTGGGCTTTAATTTGATCAACTTACCAGGCAGGGGCACAGCCATAATTTTCCTAAGGAGGGGAGCTAGGTCTGGGGGTCCCAGAGGCCAGAGCCCAGAAGCAGCCATCACCCCTGCTCCAGGCCATGCTGGTCACTGACCACTTCAATCGCTGTTTCTTTCCCATCTCCAAGGCTAGCCCCAGGTGAGAGAGACTGGCTCAGACCTCTCCTCTCCTCCCAGCAGAGAGACTGGGAATTTGTGGTAATGCCTATGGCCAAGGGCAAGGGGCTGAGACCCCCTGACTCTCCTCCCGGTTTCCCCCTACTAGCGGGGGTTAAAGTCTACATCACCCTTGTCTACACTTGACGAGTTAACACAGGCTGACATCATCCCTTAGATCCCAGTCTACACAGTGCCTATATGTGTCTGGTCTCAGGATCTGCCCCAGCAAAGATGACTCACCAAATTCCCTGAGCCACAATTCTTTCTCTGCACCAGTGTACGGGAAGAACCACAGACTAGACTGGTGAGCTTCATCCTGGGGCAAGACAAAGCATGAGCAAGAGTGTCTGAATCAGGCCCCACATATGTGACTAGGACAGAATCAACCCCCTATGGCTGAAAGGTTTAGAAGAGCTCAAACATTTCTTGCCGATTGGGGGAACACATGTTTTTTTTAAAATACTACACAACAAGCCACATAAAAGATGGGTGGTATGGGACTGTGCTGTATATTTAATTAAACTTGGAATTAAAGGATTTTTAATAAGAAGGGAATAAAAGTGGCTCTAGCTTTCTGCCGAGCTATTGCCAATGCCTTGACACTCAGAGATAGATTAGCCATTTCGATTCATTTTAAGAAGGGGGTAGGGAGGAAAGACCATATGCAAATTGACCGATATGATGAGAACCGTAACAGGACGAGGGAAGAGGCATAGTATGATGCCAGGAGGAGGAAGTGATATGGATTATGGATTTTAATAACACTTGGTGCACTTGCAAATTCTGTCTCAGGCTCTCATCGCTCAGTCCCAGCCTGAAGAGATAGAGTGTGTCTCTAGGCACTGCCATGAGCAGAGGACGGTAAGGTGCACCACTCCAGAAGCAGTTGCAGGATGTAGGGTGATGCAGAGACACCTTCCCTCCTTAAGTCACAATCACCTCCATGCTCTCTCCCAGAAGGGAGTGATTTTTTGCTGGCCTATACTAGCAAGAAATGATGATGCTCCACCTCAGCTCAGGTTCTGACCAGTGCATTGTTGGGTTTCACCCATTCCTGTCTCCCACTCCTCTGCCTTCCCCTCCCCACCCACTTCCTACCACCTAACCACTACAGCTAGTTGCAAGGTTTCCATCTGTTTTTTTTCTTGGGGGAAAAAAACATGATGGAAATTTTTTTCAGGAAAAAAATGGTTTTGCCCAAAACCCTGAGCTTTTTATTGATAGACAGAATTAATGTTTTTCAGCTCTCAAAACTTGGGGGGAGGGGTGTCATTTTTGGCGGTGTCATTTTTTCAGTTACATCCAATATTTTTTGTGGGAAAACATGTCCTTTCCTGACTAGTTCCGTTCTCAGGAGCAGGGAGATCAGTAATTTGCTCCTGGGCTAGAGCATAAATCGCTGGGCTAAATGCAGGACTCATTGGGTGAGGTTCTCCAGCCTGTGTTATGCAAGAGCTCAGACAAGATGCTCATGATGGACCCATCTGGAGTTAAAATCTAGGACTCTCTGCATTACCATAATGCGCACACACACTATGCCCATATTACATATTAAAAGAAACTTATGTTAAAAGGACATTACTTAGGTTGCACAGTCAAGCCCTCAAAAGTTAGGAAATACATAAAGTTAGGATTTACGGTTGTTCATGCAACCTTAATTCTGCCTTCTTGTGTGTCCATCCCCAACACTGAATGAGGCAGGGCCCTGTGGAAAAAAATAGTATGTAATCATGTAATTAAAGGCATAATGCAAACACACAAGGGAGCTGCATGAAGATTGCACCAGCAACCGTAAATCTGGCATTTCTTAAACCTCAATAATGTCCTTTTAATGGTAGTTTTTTACATGTAAGTTCCTAGGTTGTTTCAAAAGAGAACAACACATTCTGTTATGAAAAATTGTAACAACAACCTCCCCATTGTGCACTGACAACAGGGTTTAACCCATGAGCCTTCAGCACATCCCTCTATATCCTTTATCTCCATAGGACTAAGTACAACAGCTGGCAGGAGAAGAGTTTTATACCATCCAGGGATAGACTACTGGATCCGGGGTGGGCAGGGGCAGGGAATGCAGGCTGGACTCACTTTCTCTCTTATCCGCCTGCCCTGGGGTAGAGGGAGCTCTGGACTTATGTGGTGCTCACAGGATGTCAGGGAGCTAGCTGCAGCAGAGCACTCTCCTATCAACACACTGGGTGCAGCTGATCCTATCAGGGGTTACCTGATTGACTGCACTTCCAGATATGAGGAGGGGCAGAGCTAACTACTATTTAACCCAGCAACATTAGCTCAGCTCGCTGGTTGCTCAGCGCATTCCCTACCCGCAGCTGCACTTGGTCCTGTTTCCTGTGCCTGCTCCTGCCTACATGCTTCCCTTCTCCACCCTCAACACCACTGGCTCTAACCCCAGCTCTGCTTCCTGACCAAGTCTCCAGCTCACCCACTGATGCTGGCATTGAGCTTCTGATCCCCAGTTCCGACTCTCAGGTTTGCTCTTGACTCCCGCACCCAGGTGTCCCATGGCCCTGATACTTGACTTCAGCTCGGCTTGGCTCTAACCTGCAAGCCATGACTCCGACCATTAGGTCCGACCAGCCACGGCATAGAATCATAGAAGATTAGGGTTGGAAGAGACCTCAGAAGGTCATATAATCCAACCCCCTGCTCAAAGCAGGACCAACTGCAACTAAATCATCCCAGCCAGAGCTCTGTCAAGCCAGGCCTTAAAAACCTCTAAGGATGGAAATTCCACCACCTTCCGAGGTAACATATTCCAATGCTTCACCACCCTCCTAGTGAAATAGTGTTTCCTAATATCCAACCTGAACCTCCCACACTGCAACTTAAGACCATTTCTCCTTGTTCTGTCATCTACCACCACTGAGAACAGCCTAGCTCCATCCTCTTTGGAACCCCCCTTCAGGTAGTTGAAGGCTGCTATCAAATCCCCCCTCACTCTTTTCTTCTGCAGAAAAATAAACTAAATAAGCCCAGTTCCCTCAGCCTCTCTTCATAAGTCATGTGCCCCAGCCCCACATCTCTGTCATGTTCTTGGCAGTTTGAGCAGCCCAAGAAAGAAAGACTGAAGAGTGGGCTCGGCTGTGAGGTTGAACCGTATTGAGGCTTCTCTCTTCCTGATGGTTGAAGCTGACACCTTGTAGAGACTGCAGACCCAGATGGCGGTCCTGCAATCTCATTAGCTGGGACCCAGGTCCCTTAAGAACTGAAGATTCTGCTGCCAGCCAGGTTTGATGGTGACCGTGGGAAATTTCGCAGCTTCCTGAATCAATGCTGGCTCCTGTTCATGCTGCGACTTCTTCATTTCCCACTGACTAGCCCAAAGTGGGGCTTATTACCAGCCTTTTAATCAGGGAGGCCCTGGCCTGGATGTCCCCTCTGCTGGAGACTTCCAGCCCCTTCAGGGGCAACTTGAGGAATTCGTCCGAGCTCTTGTGATGGTTGTTAATACCCGAATCATTCCAGCTCCACTGAGAGTATGGTTCAGAATCTGTGCAGGGAATAGACCAGTCACCACGTTCGCTGCAGAATTCCAGCACTTAGCGGCGGACACTAGATGGAATGAGGCAGCACAGCACTGCAGGGCTTGAATGAAGAACTTAAGGATGAGCTGACACAGGTTGAGCCACCATCTGACATAGACTCTCTAGTCAAGCTGTGCATCAGCATCAACGATTGCCTGATAAATGCCGAGTCCTGTTTTCCACCCCCGCAGGCCAACCAGATTTGACCCTGCCTTGTTGACAAAGAAGGAAGCTGGTGACGAGCCTTAGACTTATGCCTATATTGTGGGGGAACCTGGGAACTACGTCCTGGAATGCCCTAGTAAGACTCGTGTCCTGACCTGGTCGGGAAAGCTCCTTTTGTCAACTGGTACCCTAGCTCTGTCTGGCCAGCAAGCCACTGCTCTCCAATTTCCCCTTTGGTTATGACATCCTGCCATCTCTGAGGTCATGCTGAGGGTGCTAGTGGACTCAGGGGCTCTGACAACTTCATGAACCTAGATTTGGCTTGGAACCATAATGTGCACACTCAGTGTAAGTGTAAGAGCATCCCCAATTTGGTGGAATCCATTGATGGGTTGCTCCGCTCTCCTCTGGCCGAGTGACTCATCAGATGAAACCACAGACTGTGACCACCATCCAGGGCCACAAGGAGGCTCTGCAATTTGGACTGATCTTTGCCCCTCTCTCCTTTCATCCTCAGCATTCCTTGGCTGGTTGCCTACAATTCATGCATCCACTGGGGCTCAGGCACAATGCACTTTACGTCAAGATTCTGCTGCCAGTCATGTTTTTCAAGGTCAGGTGTCAGACCTAAACCCCCTTGTGATGCAGTGACTGAAGTGGGGACTTTAAAGGTAGACAGGCCCGCTCTGTCACCCCTTCATCCACTTTGAGTATTCCAGAGAAATATCAAGACTACGCTGATGTCTTTGACAAAAGGAGGGCAGATGTTTTACCACTGCATTGCAGTTATCATTGCCCCATCAACCTGCAGCAGAAGGCCGACATTTCCTTCAGCCGCATGCCCTCCCTCTCAGAACTAGAACTCCAGGTGCTCTGGGAATACCTCTGGGAAAATTTAGAGAAAGGGTTTATTCATCCTTCTACCTCTCTGGCAGAGCTCCAACCTTTTCTGTGCAAAAAAAGATGGCTCTCTGCACCCCTTTGTTGCTTAGTGGGCCCTGAATAGAGTGACAGTTCAAAATTGCTACCTTTTGTCATAGAATCATAGAATATCAGGGTTGGAAGGGACCTCAGGAGGTCATCTATTCCAACCCCCCTGCTCATAGCAGGACGAATCCCCAACTAAATCACTTATCAATGAACTTTTTGAGAAACGTCACTCACCCAGGGTTTTTTCTAAACTGAACCTTTGTGGAGCCTACAATCTGTTTTGTGGACACGAGAACGAATGGATATAAACTGGCCGGGGGGAAGTTCAGGCTTGAAATTAGACGAAGGTTTCTGACCGTCAGAGGGGTGAAATATTGGAACGGCCTTCCGAGGGAAACGGTGGGGGCGACGGACCTGTCTGGTTTTAAGATTAAGTTGGATAAGTTTATGGAGGGAATGGTTTAATGGTAAAACATAGTAGCCAAGGAAAACCAAGCAATGGTACATGAATAGCATAATGGCCAACAAGGGTCAGGCTAGAGACTCTTGCCTATATGCTCGGGGTATTACTGATCGCCATATTTGGGGTCGGGAAGGAATTTTCCTCCAGGGTAGATTGGCTGAGCCTCTGGAGGTTTTTCGCCTTCCTCCGCAGCATGGGGCAGGGATCACTAGCAGGAGGGTCTCAGCCGATTGAAGTCACTAAAACACAGGATTGGGGACTTCAACGGCAGAGTCCAGGGAGGGGTCTTGCGGCCTGCAGCATGCAGGGGGTCAGACCAGATGATCATAATGGTCCCTTCTGACCTTAAAGTCTATGAGTCTATAAGTAAGGTGATGAGTGGAAGAGAACATTCTGCACTCAGAACTAGCTTGAGTATTTAGTTATGCCATTTGGGCAATGTTTCAGCATTTTGTGAACAACATTTTCCAGAACATGCTAGACCAATTTGTTATCTATTTAGCTGATATTCTTGTCTTCTCCAAAAACCAGAAGCTACATGAGCAACATGTTCACCTGGTCCTTGACAGACTTCACCAGAATTGCAGCTATGTCAGACTGGAGAAATGCACATTCGATAAGGACACTATCGAGCTTCTCGGTCATAGAATTTCTCCCAAGGGCCTAACAAAGGACCCACAGAAAGTATCGGTCATCACTAGATAGCGTGCCCCAAAGGATGTCAAGGGAGTTCAGCGGTTTCTTGAATTTGCCGATTTTTATCGGTGTTTCATTAAAAGATTCTTCCAGCTGGTGGCACCAATAACTGCACTCCTCCAAAAATGGATTCATTTTGTCTGATACAGTCAGCCTTTGATCAGCTAAAGAAAGCTTTCACTTCACCTCTTGTTCTTGTGCATCCACATCCTGCAAAACCTTGTACCATGGAAGCAGATGCCTCAAACTTCATAATGGGAGCAGTACTTTTGCAAAATGCAGGACCCCAAAATCAACTCCATCCTTCTGTGTATTATTCCTGTAAACTAACCCCTGCTGAGAAAAACTATGATATCTGGACAAGGAGCTGCCTGCAATCAAAATGGCATTCAAAGTCCAGGTCTAAACCCATCACAAGAACTTAGAACATCTTTGAACAGCCTGGAATCTTAATCAAAAGCAGATCCAGTGACCACTTTTCTTTACCAGGTTTGATTTCATCATTACCTACCACCTTGGTCATGAAATGGGACAGCAGACATCCTTTCCCATAAAAATGAGTACACCAAACCAAATATGGCTATGAGATACTGTGCTATGACCAGCAAATTTTATTTGTGGAACCCCAGCCTAGGATTTGATGTCCCTTATTCGGACATGACTTCCAAGAGACAAACAAGCAGCCAAAATCTGTCAGACTCTTGCGACCTCCGACACTCCAGTCAACTTGGATTTCCATTTGCATGGTGGTCTACTGTATCATGGGAAGTGCCTTTACATTTCAGAAGGTCAGCCCAGACTCGAAGTGTTGAGAATGTGCCATTATATGAGAGTGGCCTGCCATTTTGACCACCATAAGACTCAGGATTTGGTGGTACAAAGTTTCTGGTAGTCTGGGGTTAGTACTGTGAAAAAATATGTTAGCTACGGTGACCTGTGCTGTTGGAGCAAGTAGTCACGTGCTAAACCATTTGGTCTACTCTAGCCTCTGCCCATCCTGCCTCAGTCCTGCTGTGTGGTCTTGTTGGAGTTCATTGCTGAACTACCTGGCTTGCAAGGTTGCACCATTATCCGGGTAGCACTTGATCTTTTCACTAAGGGTATGTGTACACTACGAAATTAGGTTGAATTTATAGAAGTCGATTTTTAGGAAGCAATTTTATACATTCAATTGTGTGTGTCCCCACTAAGCGCATTAAGTCGGCGGAGTGCGTCCACAGTACCGAGGCTAGCGTCGACTTTCGGAGCGTTGCACTGTGGGTAGCTATCCCACAGTTCCCGCAGTCTCCGCCACCCATTGGAATTCTGGGTTGAGCTCCCACTGCCTGATGGGGCAAAAACATTGTCGCGGGTGGTTTGAGGTACATGTTGGGTACATGGGTACCCCTCCCTCCATGAGAGCAACGGCAGACAATTGTTTCATGCCTTTTTTCCACGCAGACGCCATACCACGGCAAGCGTGCAGCCCACTCAGCTCAGCAGCTGCTGTTGTGTCCTGAGTGCTGCTGGCAGCAGACAGTACAATAGGGCTGAAAACCATTGTCATGCTTCCGCTGCCACTCTGCTCTCCTGTTCTGGCAGCAGACGGTACATTAGGGCTGCAAACCATCGTCACGCTTCCGCTGCCACTCTGCTCTCCTGCTCTGGCAGCTGAAGGTACAATAAGGCTGAAAACTATCATCATGCTTCCGCTGCCACTCTGCTTTCCTGCTCTGGCAGCTGATGGTACAATAGGGCTGCAAACCATCGTCATGCTTCCACTGCCACTCTGCTTTCCTGCTCTGGCAGCTGAAGGTACAGTAGGGCTGCAAACCATCATCATTGAACGACTGAACGACCACTTCCGCTGCCACTGTGCTCTCCTGCTCTGGCAGTAGACAGTGCAGTAGGGCTGCAAACCATCGTAACGCTTCCACTGCCACTCTGCTCTCCTGCTCTCATGCCATACTACAGCAAACATGGAGCCCGCTCAGATCATGGCAGTTATGAGCACTGTAAACACCTCGCGCATTATCCTGCAGTATATGCAGCACCAGAACCTGCAAAAGCAGGCGAGGAGGCAACGGCAGCGCGGTGACGAGAGTGATGAGGACATGGACACAGACTTCTCTCAAAGCACGGGCCCTGGCAATTTGGACATCATGGTGGTAATGGGGCAGGTTCATGCCGTGGAACGCCGACTCTGGGCCTGGGAAACAAGCACAAACTGGTGGGACTGCATAGTGTTTCAGGTCTGGGATGATTCCCAGTGGCTGCGAAACTTTCACGTGTCAGGGCACTTTCATGGAACTTTGTGACTTGCTTTCCCCTGCCCTGAAGCGCAAGAATACCAAGATGAGAGCAACCCTCACAGTTCACAAGCGAGTGGTGATAGCCCTGTGGAAGCTTGCAATGCTAGACAGCTACGGGTCAGTTGGGAATCAATTTGGAGTGGGCAAATCTACTGTGGGGGCTGCTGTGATTCAAGTAGCCAACGCAATCACTGAGCTGCTGCTATCAAGGGTAGTGACTCTGGGAAATGTGCAGGTCATAGTGGATGACTTTGTTCCAATGAGATTTCCTAACTGTGGTGGGGTGATAGACAGAATGCATATCCCTATCTTGGGACTGGCCCACCAAGCCAGCCAGTACATAAACCAAAAGGGGTACTTTTCAATGGTGCTGCAAGCACTGGTGGATCACAAAGGACGTTTCACCAACATCAATGTGGGATGGCCGGGAAAGGTACATGACGCTTGCATCTTCAGAAATTCTGGTCTGTCTGAATGGCTGCAGCAAGGGACTTACTTTCCAGAGCAGAAAATAACCGTCAGGGATGTTGAAATGCCTATAGTTACCCTTGGGGACCCAGCCTACCCCTTAATGCCATGGCTCATGAAGCCATACACAGTCACCCTGGACAGTAGTCAGGAGCTGTTCAACTATAGGCTGAGCAAGTGCAGAATGGTGGTAGAATGTGCATTTGGAGCTTTAAAAGCTCGCTGGCGCAGTTTACTGACTCGGTTAGACGTCAGCAAAACCAATATTCCCATCATTATTACTGCTTGCTGTGTGCTCCACAATATTTGTGAGAGTAAGGGGGAGACGTTTAGGGTGGGGTGGGAGGTTGAGGCAAATCGCCTGGCCACTGATTACACACAGCCCGACACCAGGGCGGTTAGAAGAGCACAGCAGGATGTGCTGCACATCAGAGAAGCTTTGAAAACTAGTTTCATGACTGGCCAGGCTACAGTGTGAAAGTTCTGTTTGTTTCTCCTTGATGAAAACCTGCCCCCTTGGTTCACTCTACTTCCCTGTAAGCCAACCGCACTCCCCTCCCCACTTCAATCACCACTTGCAGAGGCAATAAAGTCATTGTTGTTTCAAATTCATGCATTCTTTATTAATTAATCACAGAAATAGGGGGATAACTGCCAAGGTAGCTCGGAAGGATGGTGGAGGAGGGAAGCACCGGGTGTGGTGGTGGAGGAGGGGAGGAGGGAAGTACAAGGCCACACTGCACTTCAAAACTTATTGAATGCCAGCCTTCTGTTGCTTGGGCAGTCCTCTGGGGTGGAGTGGTTGGGTGCCCGGAGCCCCCACCCATTCTTGTGCGTGAGGAGGCTATGGAACTTGGGGAGAGGGTGGTTGGTTACACAGGAGCTGCAGCAGCAGTCTGTGCTCCTGCTGCGTTTCCTGCACCTCAACCATACGCCGGAGCATATCAGTTTGATCCTCCAGTAGCCTCAGCATTCCCTCCTGCCTCCTTTCATCATGCTGCTGCCTCCGCTCCTCTTGCTCCCGCCACCTCTCCTCTTGATCCCGCCACCTCTCATCTCGCGCATCCCTCCTGTCCTAGCGTTCATTTTGTGCTTTCCTGGACTCTGACATTGTCTGCCTCCATGCATTCTGCTGGGCTCTTTCAGTGCAGGAGGACTGCATGAGCTCAGAGAACATTTCATCACAAGTGTGGTTTTTTCACCTTCTTATCTGCTCTAGCCTCTGGGACAAAGATGATAGTGGTAGCATTGAAACATTTGCAACTGCAGGAGGAAAAAAAGGAGAGTTGGGTTGACCATTTAAAATGGATTGGCCATTTAAAAGGAGGGGATAAGGTTTTTGGGTTAACGTGCAGCACAAACCCCTCCTCACACCGAATTCTCTGGGATGATCACTTTACCCCTTCCCCCACCGCGTGGCTAACAGCAGGGATGATTTCTTTTTAGCCATAGGCACACAGCCCATAGAGTGCCAACAGGAATAGTTTCTGATCAGGGCAACAATTCATGTCCCAGTTGTGGTGTAAACTCTGTAAAGTCCTAGGAACTGAACTCTTCACCTTCTCAGCCTCCCACCCACAGACCAACCAGCCAGGGCTGGATTAACCTTTTGTGGGCCCCGGCGCCAAACATATTTTTGGGCCCCCATTTAGTCATTGTGGACTCCGAATGTGGGCCTGGTCTGGCAGTGCCATTGGTGCCATAGTATACCCGGTACTGAATCTCAGAGACATTTTTCATTTTGATCACACACCTCTGCATGACTATATGCATTTCTGTACACAGCTCCCTCAGCCCCCAGTTTTTCTCATTAAGCTGTACACCATGTGGGTTTACCAGTGTCCACATTGAGCAGTAATTTCACAGTGATCGGGGAGACTCCCCACAGATTTATCTCCTTCCTCATTCAGACCTTCTATAACCATGTCTCCAGTACCACCCTATGTCACCAGTCACTGTATGGGGTTCTGGTCTCAGCTCAATAAACTTTCACAGCCAGCAGATACCTGATCAATTCTGACAAATCCCTCGCTGAGCACCCATCCTGCTATTTGAGCAAGCCACTTGCAAACACCATTTCCCCAAAGTGAGGACTTAGCCCCTGGGAACCTGAAGTCACCAGCTTTTCTCCCTCTGCTCCCATCTACATGCTAGTCTACTACCTGGTCAGCCCCACCTCTCCCTATGCTTGTTTCTCTTCTACCTTGGACATGCTCCCTAGCCAGCTGGAGCTATTCTCCCTCTGCAAGCCTGATCTGCTTCCTCTTTCCCTGCTCCCCTTGACATTCCTTTCCTATAGGTGACCTCTGTTCCTTGAGGTTAACTCCAGTTACTTTATCCGCTCCTAGCTTAATGGCCCCCAGTAGTCACAGAGCCACCTGCAGCTTCTCTGGCTAGAGCCATGGGGCCAATTGCCAGAGGCCAGCCTTAGATAGCTGCACTGCTTGCAAGGAAGGGGTGGCAATTCCAAGGCTGAGCATGCTTGAACCTTGTAACGGCGGCACTAGGGACTCTAAATCCTCAGCGCCAGCCCTAGGCAGCTGCAGACTCTGGAGTTAGGTGTTTCCCTCCTCTAGGCTATGAGATGCCCATCACCTGCAGCAGAGGCCACCAATTCCCACACACGCCTCAGCTAGCACATAGTCAAGCAGAAAGTGCAGCCTGAATGATTTTGGAGGCTGGAGTGCCAGGAGGTTCCCATCCCTGAGCAGCAGCTCTGCAACAAGCTCACATGCCCCTCCTCCACTGTGGGACCAGGACCCTGTGAAGACAGTGGAGTTACCCTGTGTATAACCAGTTCTGCCAAAGCCTGTTGAAGTAAGTGGGAGTCTTTTCATCTTCTTTAATGGGCTGCATATAGAAGCCAAGGACCCCATTCTAGACTCTAGGAGCAAAGTGCATTCTATGCTTATAACAGGAAGGTCTCTCATTAGTGAATAAGCAACACCTCCTACAGCACCTCACTTTTTCTGAGAGGCCTCCTGCCCAATTACTAAATGTAAACCTGCTTCGCTTCTCAGGGCAAAAAATATCAGGTAGTGTGGTTACAACTGAATTCAGCAGGAATTTTGGATGTGCACAGAACATAGACAGGACTGGTTCCTGCATGGTTACAGAACTGCAGTCAAGTGGAACAATTTTCAGCTTGTATGATTGGAGGATATCTGATCCATATTGTAAGACTGTCCTACATAAATGAAGTAAAGTTGAGGTGCCTTTGTTATTCTTTTCTTCCACTCTTCATTTCTGTAGGGAATTTGCCAATGCAATATCATGGTCTTCTTTTTAAACAAACAAAACTAAAAAAAATGGCAATGGTTGTTGAAAAGAGCAATTCCAGCCCTAGTTATTACTGGGAAGACCCCAGCATTTGTTGCTCAATTTTATCCTACTTTTTTTTACAGCAAGTTACAGTGGATCAGTTTATTTGATTTGGGAGAAATGAAGTAACAGCTGCCCAAATTGAGTTTGAGTACTCCTGAATTTTGAGGGTGTTCAAATCTGGAAGGCAGGTGCTAGATTCCCTTTCTGAATATTAGATAAATCTGGAAAGGAAAAGTCAATTTCTGCTTCCATGGCTCAGAAGTGGAAATCCTCCTGCATGCCTGGTACTGTATCTACAGTGGCTCAGGTCCTCTAGTACAGCCACCGCTCCCTTACTTTTCATTTTAACTTCTACTGGTGGAGTCCATATACCTCCCCTGCTAGGCTTCCGATAGAGAGGTGCACTGTCCATCTATTCCATCCAGTTCCTTCTTTGGGGGCTGCCAGGCGAGGTCACACCAGCATCCCTAAACCGGTCTGGGGAAGTCTTCTGAGGGTGATATCTGGGCCAAAGCCGCCTACTCCTTGGGCATACTTGTTCCCCACTCTCAGTGCCACCCCCTTCTAGCAGCCAGCTCCCCATTCACAGCAAGCGGCAGCGCATGGGATCTTAGCTTCCCCACTCCCTCCCGCTCCCTTTTCTGTTGATAGCAGCCATGGGAATGCTGGGAAATGTAGTTCCTTCCCTGCTCCAGGGCAGGCTCTCTAGGCAGGGAGCTGGCCAGGGAACTACAGCTCCCAGGGCCCTGTGGGTTCTCAGCTCCCATGGATCCCTGCTGCTCCGAGTCTCGCTCTCAGAGCCTCCGCTTGTGCAGCACTGTGAGAGGGGAGGAAGTGAGTGTTATGGTCCCCTTCTGAGCTTGGGCCTGGCACTATGGCGCCATTGGCGCCATGGTAAATCTGGTACTGCAACCAGCACAGGGAGTGGATAAATCAAATCTTCGAGCAATACCTTCAATGCTTCCCTAACTACCGCCAAGAGGACTGGGTCACACTCCTGCCATATGCCGAATTTGCTTACCTCCATCCAACACAAACCATTTTATGCCAGTTTTGTTTTTCACCCTCATCTCACCCTGCAGACTCACAAGTTCCCGCTGCGACAGACCTTGTTACCCACCTTCACCACGTTCACCAGGAATGCATGGAGCATTTGGAAGCCACCAAGGAAACATGTAAATGTTAAGCTGACCAAAGTCGCGAAGTTGCACTTACACTTAGAGTGGGGGATAAGGTCTGGCTGTCCACTGAACGTCTCAAATCCTCCCGGGCATCACCAGATTAGGCTATTAATACTGGGTCTATCTCAGATCACTGAACAAGTCAGAGCAGTAACATTCTGATTCCCAAACATCTCCTGAGCAATGGACACATGAGAAGGAAAATAGCCATTTTAATAGCTTATATCTCAGCAGAAGCTGAACGAAAATTCATGGGACAAAGAAAAGGCACTTCCATAGCTGAGGGGCCTTTTTCCCACTGAATAACAAAGGCCTGCTGCAAAGATGGAGGTGTGAGAACATCTCAAAGAACCACATTTATAATGGAAAGTGTCAGACAACCTACATTCAGTGGTCTCTGCCAGCTCCCCCTATTATAAATGCATTTCATAAGGCACCCATAGCACCACAGCCACTAGGCCCCATAGGTTAAAATTTATAGCAGTGCTGCTATAAAGTATACTGAGTCCTTCCCCCTCCCTGTCATTAAGCTGCTTACTTATGGAGAAAATCCGAAGCAAAATTAAAATGGCATCAGAAAGTAAGACTAATTAAAACTACAATTATTTTGTGCCAGAGAATCCTCTTGGCATTTCTACTTGATATGTCAGAGGGAGACTGAGTTGGGGGTGTCTATCTACCTGACTGAGTAGTTTATGGGGATTTAGTTGAATTACAAACAAATTATGTACAGCTCTACCAAGAGTTTTTGTGAAATCGAACCATAAACTCAAATATAAAGGCATTTTGGAACTAGAGATGTTGGCTCAGATCCTGAGCGGTGACCAATCTGGAATCATACAAGACAGGAAGAAAGGGAGGTCGAAGGTCAGATTTCAGACACCTTTGCTCTCTGCTGATTTTGGGGCCATGTAAGAGCCAGTTCACTCCATAAACCAGAGCAGTCTCAGTTGCCAATGCCCACCCCCCATAAAGGTTGTTCCAGGAGTCTGGGGTCTGGGGAAACCCTGGCCAAACACTCTTTCCCTGGCCATGTGCATAGGAGGGGTATAGCTGCTGAAGCAGTTCTGTGCCCTCTGAGGATTCCTTTATGCATGGCAAATCCTCAGCCATTAATGGCTGCCTTGCACTGCCAAAGAGGCAGAAATTAGCCAGAGCAGGACCCAGGACCTGGCCCAATGAGCTACATAATTGTAAGTGTAAATCAGAGTGGAACTAGTTCCCTCGTTCACAGAATCAGCGCAGGGCCAGCAGAGACCAATTATCCCATCTCACTGCACTGGGCAGCCTTATGCTCCACTGTCCCCAGTTGCTTTTGATAGCCCAGTCTCAGCTTCCTGCTGTGGCAGAGCCCATTTGCACCCCTAGGGGCTGATGTTCCATTGCCCAATTGCACTGTTAGGATTTTGTACTGATGCTTCAACTCTTCCTTCTCTAGCTTTAGGCCTTTGCTCCTTGCCCTGCCATCTTCTGAGACTGTGAATAATTCCCTTCCTTCATGTCAACTGCTACCTTGAAGGCATTTCCAGTTCAGCCTTTGATCACGTCTCCCCGAGCTGTCTCTTTTTTTTGACTCTGTACCATTCGGTCCTATAGTCTCTCCTCATGTGTTTGATAATCCACTCCTCATGTGTCATCTCAGCTGTATTTTTTCTAGTTCTCTTCTCAATCCTTCCTAAACCGTGGGGACAGGAACGGCATGCAATGCTTTTATAACATTCCCCATTCATATAGCACCTTTCGCCCCAATGCCCTTCATGATCTGTAGACACACAGCGCTGGTGAAATGCAGCCACCTCTGGGGTGGAGGGCAAGAACCAGACAAGTAGGACATTTCACAACTGTGGAGTCAGTTAGGCCAAAGACAACAGGCCAAACCCTACTCTGTGCCATGAAACTTATTTACATCCACAAAGAGCACATAGGAATTCAACTGTCCTCTGAAAAAACAACCGAGTAAACGATACTGTAGTGGGTTTATCTGCCTGGTAAGGATGAAAACTCTGCTGGGATTCTAATTAGCACCCATAGAGCACTCAATACCACAAACCCAGAATGAACCAATTTCCCTCTACTCATTGCAGACAGGGAGCAGATTGAGTCCCCGGAGCTCTCACCGTAAGTGTGAATCTTATCTATCTGGCCTGAGCTCACCCACTTCTTGCTGACCTCACCTACAGAGGGGCAGTAGGGCAGAGGCTTGAGAATATGGAGACTTGCCACAGCGGTGTCACATGAATCTTTTGCTCAATGTAGGTTGGAATCCTCTGAATCCTGGATTCAAATGAATCCAGCACCAAAAAGCAAAATATTGATGAATCCAATGAGTTACAAGGGGTTTGAACTCAAAAACATGCCTCACTGGCCAGTTTCCAAAGCTTTCACCCTGAAGTTATGTCAGGCCAGTCTTGCTTGAAACTCGCCTTAGGCTCACCCAAATCCTGGCCCGGTGTATGCTTGAAATTCAGCTATAGATAGTGTCATAGTTCAGAGCAACTGCACCTGAATTTCCCCCTCGTGGTTCACCAAGGGCACCCACTGTAGGCTCCCAGCTCCTCAGTCATCACCTCTCTTGGGCAGAGATTCACATCTCTCTTCCTTCCGGGTTGTTTTTCCAGGTTGTACAGCTCTCTGCCTATGCTGTGATATCCCCAGCAAGCCAGATGGCCTAAACAGGTCAGTGTCTGCTCTTTCCTTTCTCTCTAGAGTCTATGAACAGTGTAATGGCCACAGTTATAAGTTATCCCACAGCTCTTTCTAACCAAGCACATTTATTCTTAAGGTGAAAGCATTGCAGAGAAAACATACTAAAAATAATAAAAGAACCTATGCATGCTAAAAAGCTGACCACAGGCCAACGCAACTCCAATGTTGGACTCTGGTAGGTGTCAGTCCTTCAAAATCCACAAGCATAGGTGCGGGAACTAGAGGTGCGGGGGGTGCAGCAGTATCCCCAGCCCGTGCCCCGGGCTTCACTCCTGGCCCTGCACGCTGGGTCCCGGCTGCTGGCCCCATGCCCAGGGCTCCACTCCTGGCCTCCTGCCTGGGGTTCCAGGCCCATGGCCACCCCCAGCTGTGGCCCCAGCCTTGGCCCTCTTACCACTGTCTGTGTCCCCCTCCTCCCGGAGCCATGGCCCCATTCTCAGCCCAGCTCTGGGAAGTGAGGAGGGTTTTGACAGGGGTAAGGGCAGGTGTGAGGTAAAAAGTTTGGGGACCATTGCTGTACAGTTTCCTTAGCTGACTATGAAAAGTGTTCCAGCACCACTGCCCACCCTTGGGTTTTCCCCATGATTACAAGTTTCCAGCTGTCTCAGAGTCAGAACCAGAACCACCAGGAATAGTTCAGTCTTTCCTTTATACAGCTTGGGCCTTTGATCTAGCCTGAGCCCAGCAGTTAATGGCCCCCTGCTCAGGGCACAGCTTCCCAAAGGCTGGGTTTTGGCATAACTGGAGGTGAGAGTTTGACATTCTCCGCCCCTAGATATTCCACAGGAAAACCAAATCACACTTTTGTTCTGAAAGTCTATTCTTGTCTGGCCCATTGTTCACCACAGTCCTCTGAGCCCCAGGCCTCACCTCTGTCACCTTGCCCCCCTCAAGAGGTTACATACAACCCTGGCAGTCACAAGGGAGCTGCTCTCTGTGGATGGACTGAGCCCAGCGCCCCTGGACTGGAGCAGATGAGCCCAACCTAGCTAACTAAAGAGGGCTGGGCTTCCCCTGGCTCTCTAAAGGGCCACTAGTAGGCAGCTGAGGGGGAAGGACGGAGACAAGTTCGGCCCTGGGCAGCAAAGGCCACAGAGGAGTGGAACTAACTCCTGTGGTAAGTACCAGGAGCAAGGGGATCTCAGAGAAGCAGCTCTGTGGCTGCTGCTCCAAGAGGGGAGCAGAGCTGGCTGAGGCTAGGGAGCTGCCAGGAGCTGGAGTGTCAGAGTCCCCTGGGAGGGGTGGCCCTGAGGCTGCGGAGCAGGTACTGACTTCAGGCTGCTCTCTGCTTGTTGTTTAACCTTGTCATAAAAGAATAACCCTCCTTAACTAGGCCTGGGCATGGCAGTGTATGTTTGGAGCTGGGGTGCAACAGCGGCCAACCCCCGACACCTTCATATAATACAACAGACCCCAAAGAGGCTTTAACTTAATTCAGTGAGGTCTCCCAAGGATACGGTAGGAAAGTGCCGTGTCTGTCACAGCTAGTCCACATGTAGCTCAGCTCTCGCTTGTTTGATGCTTGACCCCAGACATGCCCAATGCCCAGTGCCCAGGCTCCCCAGATACACAGTCCCAAGAATGGCATCAACAGGGTCTGCGCACAACTGAGCCGTGATGCTCAGGATCCCAACACTTGTTCATAGACTCACCCAATACTCAGCCCCACACTTGCCAAAACTCGAGTTTTGCCGAGTTCAGGATACTTGCTGTATGTCTCAGAGGCTGCTCTAACTAACACCCTGCTTCCTGGGGTCCTGGCAAGCCACCACTAATGCTCCAGCCACAGCCATGAGTTAACCCTGGCCGGCCCTGCCCTCCCACTCCCTGTCCCTTTTGGCCCCCTAGATGAGGAGAGTCAACAAAGCTGAGGCAGGACTGCTCTGGCACCTCTGTGCTTCTCAAGGGGGTATTTTCCACACCCTGCAAACCCCCTTATGTCACTGGAGAATCTGACTCTGTGTATCCCCATGAGGATGATCCAAGTTTTGGTCCCAAGCTCCCCATGTCAGTGAGGGGCAATGCCCATGTCACTGGCCCGTGCCCCCACTGGCTAAGCCAGCAGTAGTGCTGACAGCTTCGGACAGGGAAATGCGCTGACTGGAAGGACGGACCAGCCAGAACGATGTCTGACTGAGAGACCAAAGGGAAGAGGGAGGGGAGCCAAGAGACCACCCCCCAGAAACAGCTGTTGCTTCAGGAGGAGCTGCAGGCTTCCATAGCCCCTTTGCCCCCCAACAAGGGGAGATAGATTCAATGTTTGTAATGGCTCAGCCATTCCCAGTCCTTATTCAATCCTGAGTTGATTGTATCTAGTTTGCATATCAATTCCAGCTCAGCAGTCTCTCATTGGAGTCTGTTTTTGAAGTTTTTCTGTTGTAAAATAGCCACCCGCAGGTCTGTCATAGAATGACCAGACAGGTTAAAGTGCTCTCCCACTGTTTTTTGAGTATTATGATTCCTGATGTCAGATTTGTGTCCATTAATACAATCAACTCAGGATTGAATAAGGACTGGGAATGGCTGAGCCATTACAAACATTGAATCTATCTCCCCTTGTAAGTATTCTCACACTTCTTATCAAACTGTCTGTACTGGGCTAGCTTGATTATCACTTCAAAAGTTTTTTTCTCTTACTTAATTGGCCTCTCAGAGTTGGTAAGACAACTCCCACCTGTTCATGCTCTCTGTGTGTGTGTATATATATCTCCTCAATATATGTTTCACTCTATATGCATCCGAAGAAGTGGGCTGTAGTCCACGAAAGCTTATGCTCTAATAAATTTGTTAGTCTCTAAGGTGCCACAAGTACTCCTGTTCTTTTTCCGTTTAAAGAGGGGTAATAGATGTTTTAATGCCTGACTAATCAATTGTTATAGATGGTTGCTGGTCAACAGCCATGGCTGTTAATCAGCTATAAGCCCTTCTACTAATGTGCTTATAACCATCTGTAACATGTGAAACTCATATCTGTAACATGCTTATAACATCTATTAGCCATTAACCCTTTAGAAGCTGTCTATAAACCAAACTTTAATATAAAATGTGAACTGAACAGTGAGCTCATCAAACCTTCCCCATGTGCTTTTACCGATAAGGGATAGACTTTTCCCTAGCCAGCAATTTGGATTAGTTCTAGAGTAATGATGATCCTTGTGTGCCTCAGCACCATTCATCGGAGGATCTGAAAGCCAGAGACTTTCACAAGCACTGCTGACATTCCAGAACTGTGCCCTTGGAGGTTTACAGATGGACAGTGCTTCTCAAAAGCCTGCATTACAACAGAAGAAAGCTTTGGGATCCCTCCCCCTGCCTTCTCTTAAAGAAAAAGGGGGGTCATGAGCCCCCAGAACCCTGTTTTTGACTCGCAGATAGAGAGAGCCCATGCAGAGAGGTAAGTGATTTGCTCCAACTCATAGAATAAGTCAGTGACAGCACAGGGAATAGAATCCAGGATTTCTGCCTCCCAGTCCTCTGCTCCAGTCACTACATACCACTACTACCCCTTGCAAAATAGATGTTTGCACCATCTATCTCTAGAAACATGGCAAGTTACAATGCAACATTCTTCTGCACTGCATCCTTCATGCAAACTAGTTCCCAAAGCACTCTGTGGCCTTAACTACTCCAAGAGAGCAGATTGCATATGGCATGAATTACAACAAGCAAACATTCTAGGATGAATAAATAGCATTCAGTCATATGATCAATAACAGCTGCAGAGAGGTGTAAAGACAAGGCAGAAAAGATCTCCTTTCACTTGAGTTTTACAATGAGATTGAGTAAGCTTGGGTGCTCAGTTGTGCTTGGGCACTCAAAATCAGGGGACTTGTCTGGAAATATGGCTGAGTTATTAGGCAAAACATTATTGTCTTCTTATTTTTTGTGTTACAGAAGGACATAGAGGCTCCAGCTGAGATCAGGACCCCATGGTGCTAGGTGCTGAACACACATATAGTGGGAGGCAGTTCCTGCCCCTAAGGGCTCACAGACTTCTTCTTCTCCTATCCTTATCACAACTAGATGTTTTTCCAGAACCATGCACAAGCAGTGGCTCTTTCCATCATTGCTGCAAGGTCCTCCTTCGTACAGGTCTCCCCAAGGAGTCGGCAAATGAGCAAGTGCTCCATGGTCTGCACTTCACTACACTCACATGTATTTGTGTCATTACCCTAGCCCCATTTGATCATGTTAGTCTTTGATCCACCAGTTTGCATGCGCAGGTGGTTCAGGCACCGCCACGTTGACCAGTCTGTATCGGCCCCTCCAGGAAGGTCCTCCTGGGGTTCCAGAGCTCTTTCAGTGCGTCTGACTGCATGTAGTCTTTCATTCTGTAATCTCAGTCATGTCTTGCCAGCTGTTGTATCCAAAGGCACAGCAAAAACAACAAGGAGTTTGGTGGCACCTTAAAGACTAACAGATTTATTTGGGCATAAGCTTTCGTGGGTAAAAACCTCACTTCTTCAGATGCAACAGCCTTTTACAAAGGCACAGCACTGATTATAAAACTCTTTCGTGATGTAAGGCATTTGATTACTCCTGTGTGACCATATAACGGATGCGTTAGGTCTTCCATCTGCCGTGATCTTTCCCTTTGGCTTGCTACCTTCCTTCTGAGATCAGGTGGTGCAGTGCCAGCCAGGAAGTACAGTTTGGCCTTACGCTATTTAACATTTGTTATCAATGACGTGGAACAAAACAAAACATTTTTACTGACAAAGTTTGCAGATGACCCAAACGTTGGGAGAATGGTAAATAAAGAGGACAGGTCACTAACACAGAGTGAGCTAAATCGCTTGGTAAGCTAGGTATGAGAAGCAAACTATGCATTTTAATATGGCTAGATGTAAATGTATGTGTCTAAGGTCAAAGCATGTAGGCCATAGGTACACGATGGGGGAAGCAGTGACCGAAAAAGATTTGGGGATTGTGGTGGACAATCAGCTCAACATGAACCCCAGTGTGACGCAACGGCTAAATGGGCTGATGTGATCCTTGGATGCATAAACGGGAATCTCGAGTAGGAGCTGAGAGGTACTTAGTGGTGTGACTGTTGCTGGAATCCTGTGCCCAGTTCTGGTGTCACCAACTCAAGAAGGATGTTACTCATAGACTCATAGACTTTAAGGTCAGAAGGGACCATTATGATCATCTGGTCTGACCCCCTGCATGCTGCAGGCCACAAAACCGTCCCTACCCCTTCCCGGGACTCTGCTGTTGAAGTCCCCAATCCTGTGTTTTAGTGACTTCAATCAGCAGAGACCCTCCTGCTAGTGATCCCTGCCCCATGCTGCGGAGGAAGGCGAAAAACCTCCAGAGGCTCAGCCAATCTACCCTGGAGGAAAATTCCTTCCCGACCCCAAATATGGCGATCAGTAAGACCCCGAGCATGTAGGCAAGAGTCTCTAGCCTGACCCCTGTTAGCCATTATACTATTTACCTACCATTGCTTGGTATTCCTTGGCTACTATGTTTTACCACTAAACCATTTCCTCCATAAACTTATCTAACTTAATCTTAAAACCAGACAGGTCCGTTGCCCCCACCGTTTCCCTCGGAAGGCCGTTCCAATATTTCACCCCTCTGACGGTCAGAAACCTTCGTCTAATTTCAAGCCTGAACTTCCTCACGGCCAGTTTATATCCATTCGTTCTCGTGTCCACATTAGTACTAAGCTGGAATAATTCCTCTCCCTCCCTTGTATTTATCCCTCTGATATATTTAAAGATAGCAATCATATCCCCCCTCAGCCTTCGTTTTGTCAGACTAAACAACCCAAGCTCCTCTAGTCTTCTTTCATACGACAGGTTTTCCATTCCTCTGATCATCCTAGTCGCCCTTCTCTGCACCCGTTCCAGTTTGAGTTCATCTTTTTTAAACATGGGAGACCAGAACTGCACACAGTACTCCAAATGAGGTCTCACCAGCGCCTTATACAACGGAAGCAGGACCTCCTTATCCCTACTAGATATACCTCGCCTAATGCATCCCAAGACCGCATTGGCTTTTTTCACCGCTACGTCACATTGTCGACTCATAGTCATCCTGCGGTCTACAAGGACCCCTAGGTCCTTCTCCTCTTCCGTTACTTCTAACCAATGCGTCCCCAACTTGTAACTAAAATTGTTATTAGTCATCCCCAAATGAATCACCTTACACTTTTCACTATTAAATTTCATCCTATTTCTGATACTCCAATTCACAAGCTCATTCAAGTCTCCCTGCAGAATATCCCTATCCTCCTCCGAATTTGCAACGCCTCCCACCTTCGTATCATCCGCAAACTTTATCAGCCCACTCCTGCAATCGGTTCCGAGGTCAGTTATAAATAGATTAAATAAAATGGGTCCCAAAACCGAACCTTGAGGCACTCCACTAGTAACCTCCCTCCAACCTGACAGTTCACCCTTTAATACGACCCGCTGCATTCTCCCCATTAACCAATTCCTTATCCACCTCTGGATTTTCATATCGATCCCCATGTTTTCCAGTTTAACCAATAATTCCTCATGGGGTACAGTATCAAACGCTTTACTGAAATCCAGGTATATTAGGTCCACCGCATTTCCCTTATCTAATAAGTCCGTTACTTTCTCAAAGAAGGAGATCAGATTCGTTTGGCACGATCTGCCCTTCGTAAAACCATGTTGTAATTTATCGCAATTGCCATTAACCTCAAGGTCCTCAACTAGTTTCTCTTTCAGAATTTTCTCCAGCACCTTGCACACTACAGATGTTAAACTAACAGGCCTGTAGTTACCCGGATCACTTTTTTTCCTTTTCTTGAAAATAGGAACCACATTAGCTATTCTCCAGTCTAACGGGACCACCCCCGAGTTTACAGATTCATTAAATATTATCGCTAATGGGCCTGCTATTTCCCGTGCCAATTCCTTCAATATTCTCGGATGAAGATCGTCCGGTCCTCCCGATTTAGCCCCATTAAGGTGTTCAAGTTTTGTTTCTACCTCGGATACAGTAATCCCCCATCCTGTATGCCCCTCTGTCACGGTGCTAGTATCCCTAATACCTTCATTGGCCTCATTAAACACCGATGCAAAATATTCATTGAGATATTGCGCCATGCCTAGATTATCTTTAATCTCCTCTCCAGCTATAGTCTTCAGCGGTCCCACTTCTTCTTTCTTTGCTTTCTTCCTATTTATATGGCTGTAAAACCTCTTACTATTGCTTTTAATTCCCCTCGCGAGGTCCAACTCTACACGGCCTTTGGCCTTTCTCACTCTATCTCTACATTCTCTGACTTCACTAAGGTAAGTTTCCTTACTGATCCCTCCCCTCTTCCACTCTTTGTACGCTTTCTGCTTTTTCCTAATCGCCCCTTTGAGACGGTCGCTCATCCAGCTCGGTCTAAATCTCTTGCTTAGTAATCTTTTTCCCTTTTTTGGGATACAGGCCTCTGACAGCTCATGCATCTTTAACTTAAAGTAATCCCAGGCTTCTTCTGCCTTTAGATCCATTAATATGTTTGCCCAATCCACTTCCCTTACCAGTCCCCTTAATTTGTTAAAATTGGCCTTTTTAAAATTATAAACCCTAGTCTTTGACTTAATTCTGTTACTCCTTCCATTTAGTTTAAACCGAATTAGCTCATGATCACTGGAGCCCAAGTTGTCCCCTACTACCACTTCCTCAACGAGGTCCTCACTACTTACCAGAATCAAATCTAAAATGGCCTCCCCCCTTGTCAGTTCAGCTACCACTTGATGAAAGAATTGATCAGCAAGCACATCTAGGAACATCTGAGCCCTATTATTGCTACTAGCGTTTGTTCCCCAATCTATATCCGGGAAGTTAAAGTCCCCCATAATTACACAGTTTCTATTAGTATTTACTTCTCTAAACACATTAAATAGTTCCTTATCCATATCCTGGGTAGATCCCGGCGGTCTATAGCACACCCCAAGCACTATCCCCGGAGAGGCTCTAGTAGTCCTTTTACCCAGTGTGAGTATTGCCCAAACGGACTCTGTGTTATCTATTCCATCAACTATTATTTCTTTACAGCTTATTTCACTATTGACATACAATGCCACCCCCCCCCCCTTTACCTTTGTTCCGGTCGTTCCTAAACAGCACATACCCCTCCATACCTGTGTTCCAGTCGTGACTGCCATTCCACCACGTTTCAGTTATTCCTACGATATCCGGTTTCAATTCTCGGACCAAGAGCTCCAATTCCTCCATTTTATTACCTAGGCTTCTCGCATTGGTGTATAAACACCCTAATGTATGTTGTTTAGCCTGTCTCCCATTAGTAGCACTATATGTTGCGGGCCTCTTTGTGTCTGTCCCCCCTGTCCTTCCTATGTCCAATCTCATCTCCCCGGCTATGTCTCCTCTTATTACACTCACCTTTTCAATACTGGAATCTGGCGTGGAGATTAACTGTGCATCTCCCAACCGTCTCCCCAAACTTCCTAGTTTAAAGCTCTTTTGATAAGATGAGCCAGCCTCCCTCCCAGAAGTCTATTTCCTTCCCTACTCAGGTGAAGCCCATCCCGCGAGAACAGGTGTCTGTCCCCGAAAGCCTCCCAGTGGCCATACATCCCAAAGCCCTCCTTATAGCACCACTCCCTTAGCCAACTATTTATTCTCACAATCCTATCAGCCCTTTGCTGCCCTTCCCTCAGAACAGGCAGAATCCCACCAAAGATAATCTGAGCCTCTATCTCCTTGAGCGTCTTCCCCAGCCTGGCATAATCTCCCTTGATTCTCTCTAACGAGAACCTAGCCGTGTCATTTGTTCCTACATGAAGGATTATCAAGGGGTTCTTACCTGCTCCTTTTAGGATCCTTTTCAACCGCAGGTCCACATCGCGTATCTTTGCGCCCGGTAGACAGCACACCCTTCTGTTCTCCGGGTCTGCCCTGGTCACAGGCCTGTCCAATCTCCTCAGTAAAGAGTCTCCAATTACATACACCTGCCGTTGCCTGGCAACAGTGCGATCTAGTAATCTAGTCTCTGATCCCTCTAGTCCTGACCTGTGTCTGTTCCTATCTTCCCTTATGCTCCCCCTTATGCCTTCCTGAATCCTCCGGGGGCCCAGAATTGGTGCTGTCTCCATCAACTCCTCCCCTCTCTCTCTCGGACTAGCTGCTCTTCTCTTCTTCCTCACCCTCCCACCTTCAGTCACTACCTGCTGCCCCTCCACCTCGTTATCCAAACACCCAAACCTGTTCCTGAGTTCTATTCCCCCCTCACTGGCCCTCCTTTTCCTTGGCCTGCTTCTCACAGTCACATGCTTCCACCTTCCTTGTTCTCCCCCTTCCATTCCCCTCTCACCGTCCTCTACCTCTGCCTCAACCTGCACCGCAGAGCATTCCCCTTCAGCCCCCGCTTGCCTGTCCTCCATCAGCTGCTCAAACCTCCATCTGAACTCCACCAGGGTATCTACCTGCATCTCCAACCCCTTAATCTTTTCCTCCAGTAACACTATAAGGCGACACTTCATACACACATACCTGTGTTCCAGCTCCCCTGCTAGGAGTATATACATACCACAGCTTCCACATGCAGCCATCTGCATTCCGTTTGCTGCTGCTTGGCTCATGGCTGCTGCAGTCTCTGCTCTCTGCATCTGAGGGCACAGAGCACACAACACACCGCGCCCTCCTGCCTCCCCCTTTACCTCCCCCTGCAAACTCCCACTCAAACTCCCCTGTTAGCAGCCCTGTTCGCTGCCTCCTGTGTCGCTGCCTGGCTGGGCGGCCGCTTTTATGGGCCCCCTACTCAGCCAAGCCCTGCCCCTTAATCAGGGCTCGGCGTCCCTCCCAGCACCCTGCCCCTACAGGCCTCTACAAACACACAAGGACAACAAAGACAGACACAAACACAGATACCTTCTCCTCCAATGAGAACTCCCACATTTGATACATTGGAGAGGGTTCAGAGAAGAGCCACAAGAATGATTAAAAGATCAGAAAACATGCCTTATGGTGATGGATCTCAAGGTATTTATTTTAACAAACAGATGTTTAAGGGGTGACTTGGTCAGTCTACAAGTATTTAATAATGGGTTCTTCAGTCTAGCAGACAAAGGTCTAACATGATCCAATGGCTAGAAGCTGAAGTTAGACGAATTCAGACAGGCAGTAAGGTGTACATTTTTAACAGCGAAGGCAATTAACCATTGGAACAGCTTCCCAAAGGTCATGGTGGATTCTCTGTCACTGACAACTGTTAAATAAAGATGGGTTGTTTTTCTAGAAGATCTGCTCTGGGAATTATTTTGGGTGAATTCTGAAGCTTCTGTTACACAGGAGGTCAGACTAGATGATGATTGTGATGCTACTGAAATGAACTGTGACCGTATGGATCATTGTTGCAACCAAGGTCCTATAGTTGCACCAAATCTTCTACAAAGGAGGTCAAGTAAGGTGTCTATCGAAAGGCTGTAATTTGCTGGTTACGATTATGCTGTCTGTATGTGTGTATCATTTTTGTATTTGAAATTATGAATATTGGCTATGTACTTGTATCTCAATGTGCTTGATTTTAAGTAGCCTCAGTGAAGCATTTGGTCAGCTTCTTGAGAAAGGACTATTCTCAGTAAGTGCCCAATCAAGAAACACTTAACTGACAATGGACTTTGGGAGATGCTAATCCACATCTGAGTTTTCCTGGGAACGTTCAAACTAACATGTAAACAATGGTGTCAGCCTGCAAAAAGCTGAATCATTCATGGACATGTGACTTGCCCAGGTGGCTACAAACTCCATTTTGTTGCCGCAACTTTGCACAGAAGAACAAAGGGGTTTCCGCCCACAAGAGAAAATATAAAAGGCCTTGGCAGCCATTTTGTCTTCAGCTGGCTCAAAAGATGACCTCACCACCCCAAAGAGATGCCTGAAGGAAACTGGAACAAAGGACAGTAACTATGGGGGTCTGAGTGATTGCTGGACCCAGGCCATAAACTACAACCTTAATCTGAAAAGGTTTGGGCCCAGACTAGGAAGTCTAGTCTGTGAAAGAAACTTATTGGAACATCTCTGTATTAGGCTTAGACTTGCGTGTTTTGCTTTATTTTGCTTGGTAACTTACTTTGTTCTGTCTGTTATTACTTGGACCCACTTAAATCCTACTTTTTATACTTAATAAAATCACTTTTTGCTTATTAATTAACCCAGAGTACTTAATTAATACCTGGGGGAGCAAACAGCTGTGCATATCTCTCTATCAGTGTTATAGAGGGTAGACAATTTATGAGTTTACCCTGTATAAGCTTTATACAGAGTAAAACGGATTTATTTGGGGTTTGGATCCCATTGGGAGCTGGGTGTCTGGGTGCTAGAGACAGGAGTACTTGCTAAGCCATTTTCAGTTAAGTCTGTAGCTTTGGGGGCATGGGTCAGACCCTGGGTCTGTGTTGTAGCAAATTAGTGTATCTGTGTAACAAGACAGGGTTCTGGAAGCCCAAACTGGCAGAGAAAATGGGCTCAGAGGTAGTCTCAGCATATCAGGTGATAGTCCCAAGGGGGTCTCTGTGACCGAACTCGTCACAATCATAACGGTTCCTTCTGGCCTTGGGACCTAGGAGAGAAAGGGCCAGTTATACTCAGCCTAATCTTACCAATTGCAAAGCTGCGGGGTGTGTTTTTAATGAAGAGAGAGAGCCTGCGGATATGAATGTGTTTAGAGAGAGGTTTTTTTTCATCTCCTCAAAATTTAAAAAAACAAACAAAAAACTCCCACCAAAAACCAAATGAATTTGAAGCCAAATTTCTGTCAAGGAAAATAAAATTCCCCTCCCAGGCCTGCAGCGAATCTCATCCCAGCGCAGAATTTCATAGCTGAGTTATAGTCCATGGGCCCCTCGATATACAGGTTATGTGCCTAGCAGAAGTGCTGCCAGGATGGTCACACAAATCCTATAGGAGGAGAGCTGGGGAAAGGGAAGCAGCCTCCACCAAAGCTAAGGTGGCAGGTGGGGCTGGAAGCTATGGAGGATGTCTGGGATTGGATCCAGAGAGCCTAACAGCCCTGGGCCTTGGCTGTAAAGAGCTGAATGAAAAGGATAAGATTTCCCCCTCACAGCACCCTAGGTCGGCAGCGCAGGACAAAGGAAAGAGCTTGTTTTCAGAGGAGGTTAGTGCTGGCTAATGTTTTTCTCCTCCTGGCATCTTGATGCAGTGTACCGGGACCTATCCCTCCACCTGCTGAGCTGCATCTGCTTTCTGACATTTCATCGTTCTTGTTTTGTTGTTCTTCAAGTACTGGAGCTAGAGTGCAGAGTCCTGTGCCTTTAAGGCTCAGCAGGCAGCGGGGGATGCTGGGAGATGCACTGAACACAGAGATGTTGAGGTGGGAGGTCACAAGGGAGCTCCTTGCTGGAGGCGATATGAGTGACAGTTAAGCAGACATTGCAAGAAAGTCGGCTGTGTGCCTCCTCTGTGTGTTCTATTGATGGAGAATGTTGGATCTGACACTCACCATCTACAAACCCAACCAGCCAGATAAGGATTAGATTTTTCCCATCTACAGCCCCTTCCCCTGAAGATCTCATGGCACTTTTAAATCAGAATCAAATAAGCCCCAATGTGACAAATACCTGTGTCCCCATTGACAGGGCAAGGCATTGCAGAATATGCTGCAGGGTACAACATACGCCTACCGAAGACTGGAAGGGGGCTAATAAGTCTTTTTTGTAACTAGGAGACTTTTCCTTCTCTGGCAAGTCTCATTTCTATGATGAATGGTTTCCCTGCATTTCCCAATGTGCAGAGAGAATTTCAAAGTCTTATTCAGCTCTGAATCTAACCTGACATCATGCAGCCAGACACTCAAGACATAGATCTAATATGCTTCCTTCTCCAAACTGGGGTGCAAATGCGCACAGAGGGCAGCTAAGGGATTTGCGAATCTGTTGGCTCATTGCACCAAGACTCAGCTCTACCAATGGCCTCCTGCCCCAAATGGCTCTGGTGAGGGAAAAGCACCTTAGGGTATCTTTTTTGAAGCCCCTTAGGAGCCAGATGATTCCATGGAGAGGAAAGTGGATTGCAAATAAAGCAAACTTAGAACTTATTTTTCTGCTTCCTGCTTGGTTGCCGGGGGCAGGTGGGTTAAGCACATAGAGCTGGGACGATTTTGATTTTCATTTCGGTCTGCTCTTCACCTTAAATAAATTACTGACTAAATGTATTCCTGGAGCAGCTCAGCTGGCAAATTTATTATTTATCAAGGCTTCAACTAAGATTAGAGCTGCAATGTGCCGGGCGCTGCACATGCACCTAGTGAGAGGTAGTCCCTGCTGTGAAGAACTGAGAAAGGGTCTCAGTGCTTCCTGCATTTGCTTTCATCTCCTTGCTATGTTTGGCCCAGGAGCTAATGCCCCTTCCATGGGGGGAAAGTTGAAAGGCACATGGACATGTGGAATATTCACCAGGCTACATCAGCAGCCCAGCAGTTCAGTGCTTCAGTTCAGAAAAAGCTGTCGCTCCTGGGACCCCCAGCTGGGTTCAGCACATGCTGTAGGAAGGACTAGCTCAGCTGCTTAGCTCAGGTTGGGTTTTCCTGGGGGAGCTAGGGACCCAGATCCCATTGAATTCAACAAGAGTTGCGTGCTGGCCTCCTTTAGCTGCCTTTGAAAATCCAGCACCAGGGAAAAATGTGCCTAAGGCAGTTAGGTGCCTCCGTGCCTCAGTCGCTTTTGGAGATGGGACTTCTGCTCCCAACTCCCTTTGTCACCTGTGGAAATCTCAGCCTGGACCTCTAGCTGCAGTAGGACAGACCTCTCCAAAGATGGTCGATGCAGGATATTGCCCTAGGACACAATCCCACGCCCCCGTTTTTCTTTAATCTACCCCTTAGCCTCTTGACTCCCATTCCCCTTCCCCTCGCTCCAACCTTTCCTTCACTCCTCTCTCTCCCTCTTAACCCAGTCCCCCTTTCAAATCCCTTCCCCTCTCTCCTCCACACCAGCAATCATTTCTCCCTTCCCTCTCCCGGTTCCCAGCCAATGGGAGTGTGGAGCTGGTGCTCGGGGTGGGGGTAGCGCGTGGAGTCTCATGCCACCCCCCGCCTAGGAACTGGACCTTCTGTCTGCTTCTGGGGCACAGCGCAGAGCCAGGGCAGGTAGGGAGCCTGCCTTAGCCCCACAGCACTGCCAACCAGACTTTTAACGGCCTGGTCGGTGGTGCTAACCAGAGCCGGCAGGGTCCTTTTTTGACTGGGCGTTCTGGACTGGACTACTGATCACCTTACGGAAAATGTGTGACTGGGGATCATCTCTCAGACCCCTGCCTGTTAACCAGACCCTGCCCAGCATAACTCTGTGTGAAGCAAAGAACAGTTCACCTTTTACCCCTAACACACCCCACTTGGCTAGATCAAACCCGAGCAGCGGGTTGGACTAGATAACCTCCTGAGGTCTCTTCCAACCCTAAACTTCTATGATTCTATGGAAACCATTTCCATGTCTGAGACTCTCTGACTCAGGTCTGAGCTCAAGTCACATTTCTGTCAGCACACAGATCAGTCTGACTCAGGAGTTGGTCCTAGCACACTGCTAGGGAGTGGATCAGAGCCCAGGCCATGGTGTGACTAGGGTCCAAGTCCCATCATTTTGCAGTGTGGACACAGCTCAAGCCACAGACCCAAATCAGAAGGTCTGACAGTACAGTATGAAACCATTAGCACGGCTGGAGGGTAAGAGAGAGCCTTGTCCTTCTCCAGAAAGATCAAGTGAATGTGGCTGTTTCTCCTTAAGACATGTCCTTCTGCTGAAGACGCTATTTGAGATTATTTCTATTTAGTGTCACTGCAGCTGTTGTACCTCGCTGAGCTGTTAAACGTCAAACAAAACGTGTTTTTTTATAAGACGACATTTAATTAGCCACTTGTGCAATAAGGGACCTTTCTAAATCTACACAAGAGGAATAGAGAGAGGAAGTATAGGCCCCAGGGGACTGGGAATAGATCATTAATAAAGATGTTGAACAAAACCAGCCCCAGGGCCACTCTGCTTGATACTGGCTGCCAACTAGACATCTAGCCATTGATCACTACCCATTGAGCCCGACGATGTAGCCATCTTTCTATCCACCTTATAGTCCATTCATCCAATCCATGCTTCTTTAACTTGCTGGTAAGAATACTGTGGGAGACCATATCAAAAGCTTTGCTAAAGTCAATATATATCATGTCCACTGCTTTCCCCATATCCACAGAGCCAGTTATCTCATCATAGAAGGCAATCAGGTTGGTCAGGCATGACTTGCCCTTGGTGAATCCATGCTGACTGTTCCTGATCACCTTCCTCTCCTCCAAGTGCTTCAAAATGGATTCCTTGAGCACCTATTCCCTGATTTTTCCAGAGACTGAGGTGAGGCTGACCAGATTGTAGTTCCCCCGATTCTCCTTCTTCCCTTTTTAAAAGATGGGCATTATATTTGCCTTTTTCCAATTGTCTGGGACCTCCCCTGATTGCCACGAATTTTCAAAGATAATGGCCAATGGCTCTGCAATCACATCAGCACCCTCAGATGCATTAGATCTGGACCCATGGACTTGTGCATGTCCAGCTTTTCTAAATAGTCCTTAACCTGTTCTTTCACCAGTGAGGCCTGCTTGCCTTTTCCCCATACTGTGCTGCCCAGTGCAGCAGTCTGGGAGCTGACCTTGTCTGTGAAGACCGAGGCAAAAAAAGCATTGAGTACTTCACCTTTTTGCACCTCATCTGTCACTATGTTGCCTCCCCCATTCAGTAAGGGTCCCACACTTTCCCTGACCTTCTTCTTGTTGTTAACATGCCTGTAGAAACACTTCTTGTTACCCTTCACATCCCCTGCTAGCTGCAACTCAAATTGTGCTTTGGCCTTCCTGATTACACCCCTGCATGCTCAAGCAATATTTTTATACTCCTCCCTAGTCATCTGTCCAAGTTTCCACTTCTTGTAAGCTTCCTTTTTGCGTTTAAGCTCACCAAAAATTTCTCTGTTAAGCCAAGCTGGTCGCCAGCCATATTTGCTATTCTTTCTGCACATTGGGATGTTTTTTTCCTGCACCCTCAATAAGATTTCTTTAAAATACAGACAGCTCTCCTGGACGCCTTTCCCTCTCATATTAGACTCACAGGGGATCCTGCCCATCAGTTCCCTAAGGGAGTCAAAGTCTGCTTTTCTGAAGTCTAGGATCCATATTCTGCTACTCTCCTTTCTTCCTTTTGTCAGGATCTTGAACTTGACCACCTCATGGTCACTACTGCCCAGGTTGTCACCCACTTCTACTTCCCCTACTAATTCTTCCCTGTTTGTGATCAGCAGGTCAAGAGGAGCATGGCCCCTAGCTGGTTCCTCCAGCACTTGCACCAGGAAGTTGTCCCCAACACTCTTGTCAGGGTTCCTTCCCCACTCTGAACTCTAGGGCACAGATGTGGGGACCCACATGAAAGCCCCCTAAGCTTATTTCTACCAGCTTAGGTTAAAACCTGGTACTCTGCCACCACCAAGTGATTTAACAAGAAACAGGGAAAGAACCACTTGGAGTTCCTCTTCCCCCAAAATATCCCCCCAAGCCCTTACACCCCCTTTCCTGGGGAGGCTTGAGAAATAATATCCTAACCAATTGGTTACAAAGTGATCAAAGACCCAAACCCCTGGATCTTTGGACAATGCAAAAATCAGTCAGGTTCTTAAAAGAAGGATTTTATTAAAAAAAAAAAGGTAAAAATCATCTCTGTAAAATCAGGATGGAAAATAACTTTACAGGGTAATCAGCTTCAAAGAGCCCAGAGGAACCCCCTCTAGCCTTAGTTTCAAAGTTACAGAAGGAAGGGGTAGTGGACCGAGGGCTTGATCAGTCTTGGCAGACACTCCATCACATCCTGAATTCTAGCTCCAGGTAAGCAGCACACTTCTCCAGTCTCCCAGTCTGGATGGCAGATCTAAGACTCTATCCCCCTTAGGAGGGAGTCCCCGACCACCCCCATCCATCTCCTCCTCTTGGGTGTGGTGGTTGTGGAACCCCCATCCCTAGGACAATGCATCTCAGGCCTTCTGGTCGATGGGGTCTCCTTCTGAACCCTTCCATCAGATAAGTCTTCCGAACTATTCTCCACCATAGTGTCTGTGCAGAGAACCTGAAAACAGTTACTTGCCTCTATCTGCATTGGGAGTACATGGGTTCTCCTCTTTCTTCTTCTGGTGGTCACATGCTGCCAATTTTCTTCCGTGTTCTGCACTGCCCTCTCTGATTCTTCAGCATGCTGTGTCTGCAGTACCAAATGCTGACTTCTATCCAGAAAGTCTTAATTTTCTCTGATGCAATGCAGGGTTGATACTTGGGTCTCTAGACCTTTAACCTTCTCTTCCAATATGGAGACCACCTTGCACTTTGTACAGACGAAGTCACTTCTGTCCTCTGGGAGAAAGACAAACATGGCACATCCTGTGCAGGTCACAACAGCAGATCATTCGATATCCATATTATCTTCCCTCTAAGAGTCTTTTCAGATGTTGTACTTGGAGCTGCCCCCCTATCACCTGCTGGTTCAAGGCCAGTCGAGGCTGGAAATCTCTTTCTCTCTGCTTGGGGTACAGTGGTTTATGTGAAATGGGTCAAGGCATTTTAGCCAAGCTCCCTGATCCAAAACCCACTGGAAAGACTCCCACTGACCCCAATGGGCTTTAGATCAGGCATCTGTACCAGGAAAACCACCACAGGCAGGGTCGCTTTGTGGCAGTCTCAGCAGAGCGGCCCAGAGTGGGATTGGACCATGGAGACTGAGCTCCTCTTCTCCCATAGTCCTTCCAGTTCAGAGTGGAGGCCTCCTGGCAGGGCAGTGGGTGGAAGACTGGTCACCACTGCCTGTTGAGAGTGAAATATGGTTCTGTGCAGGCTGTCAGTGTCAGTGCCAGGCCCACGTGTAATCTGCCCATGAGTGTGTGGCATGGGGTTCTTTTCTATGGCCAGCTCACAGAGGATGTGAGTCTCGTACTTCCATGTGGGGCATTTTTAGCTCAAGCAGCTCATGCTTTTAGCTGTGGATGTCCCCAGTCAATCCCTGGTGCATCAGCTAAAATGGCAGCCATCACATATGCATCATTAAGACCACTTAACCCGAGGGTGCAGGGCCTTTCACTAGCACTATGCACAGGGAAAATTTCACTGACAATAAATAGGACTCCAGTTTCCAAGATGACTGACAATCTGGAACCTGGTGCAGCAGTAAATTAACATAAAATTAGAATAGAGTCTGTAGAATTTCATAATATACACTTTTGCATGACAAAACCTTAGGAGTACTGTACTATTTATAGCTATTATTAAAAATCAGAGTGCCCCAAAGTTTATCCAGCCTGCAATATAAACTGATCCTTTTCAATTTGTCATTGTTTAGGTGTTTTAATGGGGTGGGGTGGGGGGTGGAGATCATGAGGAAAGGAAGTTGGTGCATTACCCTCCTCATCTTCTTCCTCCCCAGCAAAATGGAGGTGAAACTAAAATAGCAAACAAATAAATAAACAATACAATGCAACTTTAGGCTCCAGTCTTGCAAACACTTTGACCCTGCCAGCAGATAGGGGATCTTGGGGGACAACTACTGCACTGGTGGGGTGCAAAATAAACTTTATTAAGAAAATGCAAAAACAGGGAAAATTTAATAGTGAGGGGTATGGGGTTTGTTAAGGTAGACACTTGGGGAGGGGTTTCTTTTAGTAAATAGGATAGGGGTTTCAGTAGTGGGGTACAATACAGTGGGGTACAATGCAGTTGGTAACCAATTAACACTGAAGTATAAATGTAACAGGTAGCTAACAAGCAACAGAGGGTCCTGTGGCACCTTTGAGACTAACAGAAGTATTGGGAGCATAAGCTTTCGTGGGTAAGAACCTCACTTCTTCAGATGCAAGGTTCTTACCCACGAAAGCTTATGCTCCCAATACTTCTGTTAGTCTCAAAGGTGCCACAGGACCCTCTGTTGCTTGTTAGCTACCTGTTACATTTATACTTCAGTGTTAATTGGTTACCAACTGCATTGTACCCCACTGTATTGTACCCCACTACTGAAACCCCTATCCTATTTACTAAAAGAAACCCCTCCCCAAGTGTCTACCTTAACAAACCCCATACCCCTCACTATTAAATTTTCCCTGTTTTTGCATTTTCTTAATAAAGTTTATTTTGCACCCCACCAGTGCAGTAGTTGTCCCCCAAGATCCCCTATCTGCTGGCAGGGTCAAAGTGTTTGCAAGACTGGAGCCTAAAGTTGCATTGTATTGTTTATTTATTTGTTTGCTATTTTAGTTTCACCTCCATTTTGCTGGGGAGGAAGAAGATGAGGAGGGTAATGCACCAACTTCCTTTCCTCATGATCTCCACCCCCCACCCCA